>NC_058095.1:52014545-52317575 GCF_020171115.1 Neogale vison
TTCAGTCCAACGGACCATTCCTCCTAGGAGAATGGATGCGGGAATGCCCGTGGACCTCGATGGGGGCTGGCCAGTACATGGGCCAAGACGAAGCCCTTGGATTTCAACCTAATGGAAGTCCCGGGAAGTCTGTGTCCACAAGGTCAGAAGCCATGCACTGCAACCTTGCCACGGGTGATGGAATACAGGCAGGAGGAGGGTGGTTTTGCTGGATCCCAGCGGAGATCCAGGCCTCTGTGGGCTATATTCCATTCCCCCGCTCATCACCAAGCACACCCGTTCCTAGGCAAGTTTGTGCACCCGACTCCTGGGAGAGCGGGAATGGAACGTGTGGAGACGGCCTACCCCTGATGGCATCCCCTGAAGAAGAAGCCAGAACACCCCCAATGTGCAGAAGGGGAGATTGAGGAGGCCCTGAGAGTCACAGGATGTGTCCGGGCTCACAGTCCTGGGCAGGAGCAGAAACCCAGTCTAACCCCAGCACTGTTCCCTCCCAGCTGATACAACAGATGCACCCAGGCCTCCCAGGATTTGGGGGGAGGCTGTGTGTGTATCACTGGATGGACAGGGCATGGGGTGGAGTGTGATCCCTGAGGAGCTTGCTTAGGGCGCCCTCAGGGAGTTCTGGATGGGAGCAGGAAGTCCGGTAAGGATCCCCCAGGCAGTGGTGACCTTACTTCCCTGAAGACAGAGCTCAACGGAATTGGAACCCACGTATCCAGGCACCCACATTCCAGAGAAAACCACCCTGCCCAGCTCATTTCTGGGCACAGCCTTAAGGAAGCGACATGTTCTTGTGCTTTCTACCGAAGCCCAGAGAATGCAGGCAGAGGAGAGCTCGCCCGCAAGACAAGTCCCCTCACTGGGCAGGTCATGTCAGGCCTGCTGACGCCTCTGGCCGTATTAGCAAAAAGAATCGCAAGCTGAAACCGAGGCGTTCAGAGTCAGAGTCGCAAACCTTCTGATTGATCCGTGTAGCCCTAGATCTCATCCCCGTGTGTGTGTGTGTGTGTGTGTGTGTGTGTGTGTTTGTGTGTTAAAGAGAGCTCATCAGAGGTGATGTCCCGAGCAGGAGCTGGCTTATGAGGGGTCCGATGCCTGGTTGGCAGGCCATGTTCACGCCCAGGTTAAGGCAGGCTAGCTGGGAGCGGGTGTGCCGCTGCACCCTTTTGCCCAGGGTTTATCCTGAGACCTGAAGGTACAGGTCAATGACCCAGGTGTGGGCTAACACTAACACTAACCCCTGACCCTGACCCTGACCCTGACCCTGACGGTGAGCCTGTCCCAAAACCTAACTCCCTAGTCTTGACCCTAACTCTGACCCTGACCGAGATACTGTCCCAAAACCTAATCCTAAATCTAAGCCTGATGCTGACCCTGATCCAGGCCCTGATGCTAAACCTCACCTGACCTACTCTAACCATGACTCATCCCTAACCGTGACCCTGACTCTGACCCTAATCATAACCCTGACCCTAACCTAATCCTGAGGTAACCACCCTGTGTGCACAGAGCTACAACACCGAAGGCCTCCCCTTACTTTTCTATCAATGATACCATAGAGACAGGGTGTCCCTAGTCTCCCACAGGCTTGTAAAAGAGCCCTGTAACTGAACGTACTTTGAGCCTGACCTTAACCGTAACCCCAAAGGTAATCCTAACACTGACCCTAATAAGGACCCTGAACTTAAACCTAACGCTGACCCTAACCCTAATACTAACCCCTACCCAACCCAACCCCTAACCCTGACACTATGGTGTTCTACCCTAAACTTAACATAACCCTACTATTAATCCTAACCCTAACCAAAAACTCAAACCATTCCCCTGAAACTAACCCTGACCCTGAACCAAAATTTGACAATAAAACAAGCCTGACCCTAACTATAAACTGACTCTGGCCCTGACCTTCACTTTGACTCTGACCCTGACCCTGACTCTAAACCTAACCCTGACCCTAACACTGACACAAAACTAACCCTGCCCCTGTCCCGAACCTGGACCCGAAACCAAAGCCTCACGCTGACCCGAAATCGGACCCTGGCCCTGACCTTCATCCTGACCCTGACCCTGAACCTAATCGTAAGCCTGACCCAGTCCTATGCCTGACCCTAAGCCTAACCCTAACACTAACTCTGACCCAGATCGTGAGCCTGACCAGAACCCTAACCCAAAGCTAAACATGATCCTGACTATAATCATAACCCAGAATCTAAACGTAAAGCTGACCTTATCCTAAGTCTGACCCTAACTCTGAACTTGACACTGACCCGAACACTGAACCGCACCATTATCCTAACCCTGACACTGACCCTTTCTCTGACACAAACCCTAAACCTGACACTGACTGTGAGCCTGACCATAAACCTAAACCTAACCTAACCCTAACCCTGACCCCTACTTTAAGCCTAATGGTAACCCTGACCCTAACAATGTCTACCCCTAACCCTGACCCTCACTCTAACCCTAACATTAACCCTAACCCTGAATCTCACCGAAAACCCTGAACATGAAACTGACTGTGAACCTGATCCACCCTAACCAGACCTGAACCTCACCATGACCCTGACCATAAGCCAGACCCGACCCTAACCTAAACTAAAGCCTAACGCTGACACTGATTTGGACCCTGAACTTAAACCTAACCCTGACCTTACACTAATCCTGAAAGACCCTAACCGAGTGTCTGACCCTGAACTAATCTTGACACTAAGCAGAACCCTGACCTTGACTGTGAGCCTGACCCTAAACCTAACCCTAAATGTAACCCTAAACCCTGACCCTTATACGGACCCAGAACCTAAAACTAATGCTGACCCTAATGGTAAAACTAAACCCAAACCCTAACCCTGACCCTAACAAAGTCTAACGATAACCCTAAGCATAACCCTACTTCTAACACTAACCCTAACACCAAACACTAACCTTACCCTGAACCTAACCCTGACCCTAACCCTGACCCTGACCCAAACATAATCCTCATCCTGACACGAACCTTGCCCGTAAACCAAAACCTGACCCTGACCCAAATTCTGACACTGTCCCTGACCTTCACCTGACCCTGACACAAACCCTGAACCTAAACCTAACCCTCACCCTAACACTGACCCAGAACCTGACACTCACACTAACCCTGACCCTGACTGTGAGCCAGACCCTAAATCTAAGCATAAACTTAAAAGTGACCCAGACCCTAACACGGGCCATGACCAGAAACCTAACGCTGAACCTAACCCTAACACAAACCCCTAACCCTAACCCTGACCGTGACCCAAACCCTGTCTAAACCTAACTCTCAACCTAACTCTAACCCTACCCCTAACCCTCCCATGAGGTTTGCCTGGAGGATGAGAGCTCCTCAGATCCTTGGGGAGAGCTAATCACCCCATCCCATGTGGGGACATAACCTCGGACATCACCAGAGAGATACAGGCATATGTGTTTGAGAGCTCCCATGCACAGACACACACACACACACACACACACACACACACACACAAACACACACACAGACCGCTCTGCCCAGCTAAGGGTCAGAGGTGGACACCAAGGGAAAATGGTGGTTAAAAAGGGCGAAAAAAGAAAGAGGTTGGAGACAGCTCGGCCATGCGGTCAGGGGCATCAAACCTCCTGGCCAGGACCGAGATCCAAAGCATGGGGAGTGGAGACAGGACGAGTTGATGGTGTCGGGGTCCCCAAGGGGCCCAAGGGCTTTGCAAGGGCACTGGGTGGGGACAGTGTCTGGGGTCTGGTGTCCATCACCACCCTGGACTTCTGGAAGTAGGAAGAGGTAACCACCCTGTGTGCACAGAGCTACAACACCGAAGGCCTCCCCTTACTTTTCTATCAATGATACCATAGAGACAGGGTGTCCCTAGTCTCCCACAGGCTTGTAAAAGAGCCTGTTGGCCTTGAATCTCTATCTGAGACCCACTGTGCTCCCAGTTTTCGGTACATGCTTTCTACTCCCTCGAGGTCCTTATGAGCAGAAGACAGCCTGGAGGCTTGGGGGCTAACATTGTGAGCTTGCAGAATGTGGCAGAGCACTAGGCCCCTGGCCTGGGGACCAAGGTCAGGACCCTCCTTGTTGCATCTATAGGGTCCCCATTGGGAAGAGGTTCCAGAGTCAGTGCTCTGCTCAGGGTGACAAGGCCTTAATTATTAAGGAACCAAGCACCAGCACAGGAGAGGGAAACAGGGACAAGGGAGACAACGGCGGTTTCATCCATCAGCCCTGGAGCCCACAGATCCTGCTCCTGTGAGACACACCAAAGCAGAGACAGACCCTGACACGGAGACAAAGACAAGGACAAAGACAGAGACAGACACTGAACACAGGAGAGAAAGAACCAGCAGAAGTGCCAGACTTTCCTCCAACAGCTTGGAAATGACAGCCAAACATTTTGTCCCGTTTTCAGTCCCACGGACCATTCCTCCAAGGAGGATGGATGCGGGAATGCTCGCAGACCTCGATGTGGGCTGGCCAGTACATGGGCCAAGACGAAGCCCTTGGATTTCAACCTAATGGAAGTCCCGGGAAGTCTGTGTCCACAAGGTCAGAAGCCATGCACTGCAACCTTGCCACGGGGGATGGAATACAGGCAGGAGGAGGGTGGTTTTGCTGGATCCCAGCGGAGATCCAGGCCTCTGTGGGCTATATTCCATTCCCCTGCTCATCACCAAGCACACCCGTTTCTTGGCAAGTGTGTGCACCAGACTCCTGGGAGAGCGGCGATGGAACGCATATAGAAGGCCTATCCCTGAACCATCCCCTGAAGAAGAAGCCAGAACACCCACAATGTGCAATCGAGGAGACTAATGAGGCCCTGAGGGTCACAGGATGTGTCCGGGCTCACAGTCCTGGACAGGAGCAGGAACCCGTTCTAACCCCAGCTCTGTTCCCTCCCCGCGGAGACAATAGCTGCACCCAGGCCTCCCAGTTGTTGGGGGGAGGCTGTGTGTGTATCATTGGATGAACAGGGCATGGGGTGGAGTGTGAGCCCTCTGCAGCTGGGGTAGGGGCGCCATCAGGGAGCTCTGGATGGGAACAGGAAGTCCGGTAAGGAGCCCCCAGTCAGTAGTGACCTTACTTCCCTGACGACAGAGCCAAACGGAATTGGAACCCACATATCCAGGCACCCACATTCCAGAGAAAACCACCCTGCCCAGCACATTTCTGTGCACAGCCTGAAGGAGGCGACATGTTCTTGTGCTGTCTACCGAAGCCCAGAGAATGCAGGCAGAGGAGAGCACGCACGCTAGACAAGTCCCCTCAGTGGGCAGGTCATATCAGGCCTCCCTGACACCTCTGGCCGTATTGGCAAAAAGAATCACAAGGTGAAACCGAGGCGTTCAGAGTCAGAGTCCCAAACCTTCTGATTGACCCGTGTAGGCCTAGGTCTCCTCCGTGTGTGTGTGTGTGTGTGTGTGTGTGTGTGTTTGTGTGTGTGTGTTTGTGTCTGTGTAAAGAGAGCTCATCGGGTGTGGAGAGTCCGGAGCAGGAGCAGACTTATGAGGGGTGCGATGCCTGGTTGGCAGGTCATGTTCATGTCCCAGGTTAAGGCAGGATAGCTGGGAGTGGGTGTGCCGCTGCACCCGTTTTCCCTGGGTTTATGCTAAAGCCATGCAGGGAGTGGTCTTTGATCCAGGTACAGGGGCAAACCTAACACTAACCCCTTACCCTGACCCTGACTTTGAGCCTCTTCCAAAACCTAACCCTAGCCCTGAACTTACTCTGACACTGACCGAGATCCTGACCCAAACCCTAATCCTAAATCTAAGCCTGATGCTGACCCTGCTCCAGACCCCGATCCTAAACCTAACCTGACCTACTCTAACCCTGACTCATCCCTAACCGTGACCCTGACTCTGACCCTAATCATAACCCTGACCCTAACCAAAGCCTTACCCTAACCCTAACACTGACCGTATTTTGAGCCTGACCTTAACCTTAAGCATAAAGGTAACCCTAACCCTGACCCTAATAAGGACCCTTAACCTAAACCTAATGCTGACCCTAACCCTAACACTAATCCCTACCTAACCCAACCCGTAACCCTGACACTATGCTCTCTAAACCTAAAACTAAACATAACCCTACTGCTAACACTAACCCTAACCAAAAACTCAAACCGTTCCCCTGAAACTAACCCTGACCCTGAACCGAAATTTGACCCTAAAACAAAACCTGACCCTGACCCTAAACTGACTCTGGCCCTGACCTTTACTTTGACTCTGACCCTGACCCTGACTCTAAACCTAACCCTGACCCTAACACTGACCCAAAACTAACGCTGCACCTCTCCCGAAACTGTACCCGAAACCAAAGCCTCACGCTGACCCCAAATCGGACCCTGGCTCTGACCTTGACCCTGACCCTGACCCTGACCCTAATCCTAAGCCTAACCCAGTCCTAAGTGTGACCCTAACCCTAACCCTGACCCTAACCCTAACTCAGACCCAGACGGTGAGCCTGACCAGAACCCTAACCCTGACCTTACACTAACACTGACTCAGACTCTAACCGAGAGTCTGACCCTGACCTAAACTTGACCCTAATCCGAACACTGACTTTGACTGTGAGACTGACCCTAAACCTAACCCTAAATGTAACCCTAAACCCTGACCCTTATACGGACCCAGAACCTAAAACTAATGCTGACACAATGGTAAAACTAAACCCTACCCTAACCCAAACCCTAACACTGACCCTAACAAAGTCTAACGCTAACCCTATCCATAACCCTACTTCTAACACTAACCCTTATACCAAACCCTAACCTTACCCTGAATCTAACCCTGACACTAAACCTAAACCTAACCCTAACCCTGACACAAACATAACAATCATCCTGACACGAACCTTGCCACTAAAAAAAAACCTGATCCTGACTCAAAATCTGACCCTGTCCCGGACCTTCACCATGACCCTGACACTGACACTGACCCTAAACCTAACCCTCACCCTAACACTGACCAAGAATCTGAACATCACACTAACCCTGACCCTCACTGTCAGCCAGACCCTAAATCTAACCATAAACATAAAGCTGACCCTGACCCTAACACGGGCCATGACCCGAAACCTAAAGCTGACCCTAACCCTAACCCTGACCCTGACCCAAAACCTGTCTAAACCTAACTCTCAACCTAACTCTAACCCTACCCCTAAACCTCCCATGAGAATTGCCTGGAGGATGAGAGCTCCTCAGATCCTTGGGGAGAGCTACTCACCCCATCCAATGTGGGGACATAATCTCGGACATCGCCAGACAAGTAGAGGCATATGTGTTTGAGCGCTCCCATGCACAGACAAACACATCTACACACACACACCCCGCTCTGCCCAGCGTGGGGTCAGAGGTGGACATCAAGGGAAAATGGTGGGTAAAAAGGGTGAAAGAAGAAAGAGGTTGAAGACAACTCGGCCATGGGGTCAGGGGCATCAGGACTCCTGGCCAGGACCAAGATCCAAAGCATGGGGAGTGGAGACAGGACGAGCTGAAGGTCTAAGGGTCACCAAGGGGAACAAGGGCTCTCCAAGGGCACTGGGAGGGGACAGTGTCTGGGGTCTGGTGACCATCACCACCCCGGACTACTAGAAGTAGGAAGAGGTAACCACCCTGTGTGGACAGAGCTACAACACCGAAGGCCTCCCCTTACTCTTCTATCAATGGGGCCATAGAGACAGGGTGTCCCTAGTCTCCCACAGGCTTGTAAAAGCGCCTGTTGGCCTTGAATCTCTATCCGAGACCCACTGTGCTCCCAGTCTTGGGTACATGCTTTCAACTCCCTTGATGTCCTTCTGAGCAGAAGAGAGCCTGGAGGCTCGGGGGGCTGACATTGTGAGCTTGCAGAATGTGGCAGAGCACTAGGCCCCTGGCCTGGGGACCAAGGTCAGGACCCTCCTTGTTGCAGCTTCAGGGTCCCCATTGGGAAGAGGTTCCAGAGTCCGTGCTCTGCTCAGGGTGAGAAGGCCTTACTTACCAAGGAACCAAGCACCAACACAGGAGAGGGAAACAGGGACAAGGGAGACAACAGCGGTTTCGCCCATCAGCACTGGAGCCCACAGATCCTGCTCCTGTGAGTCACACCAAAACAGAGACAAACGCAGACACAGAGACAAAGACAAAGACAACGACAGAGACAGACACTGAACACAGGAGAGAGGGAACCAGCAGAAGTGCCAGATTTTCCTCCATCAGCTTGGAAATGACAGCCAAACATTTTGTCCCCTTATCAGTCCCACAGACCATCCATCCTAGCAAGACGGATGCGAGATAGCCCGCAGACTACTGTGGGGGAAGGCCAGTATATGCGCGCAGACGAGGCCCTTGGACCTCAACCTAATGGATGTCCCGGGAAGTCTGTGTCCACAAGGTCTGAATCCATGCCACTGCAACCTTGCCACGGGGGATGGGATACAGGCAGGAGGAGGGTGGATTTGCTGGATCCCAGAGCAGATCGAGGCTTCTCTGGGCTATGTTCCATTCGCCCGCCCATCCACAGGAACATCCGTGCCTTGGCAAGTGTGTGCACCAGACTCCTGGGAGAGCGGAGATGGAACGCATGGAGAGGGCCGACCCCTGAAGGCATGCCCAGAAGAAAATGCCAGAACACCCCCAATGTGCAGACACGGAGACTGAGGAGGCCCTGAGAGCCACAGGATGTTTGCAGGCTCACAGTCCTGGGCGGGAGCAGGATCCCGGTCTGAACCCAGCTCTGTGCCCTCCCTGCAGAGACAACAGCAGCACCCAGGCCTCCCAGGGGTTGGGGGTAGGCTGTGTGTGGGTCACTGGATGGACAGGGCATGGGGTGGAGTGTGAACCCTGAGCATCTGTGGGAGGGGTGCCCTCAGGATCTCAGGATGGGAGCAGGAAGTCCCGTAGGCATCCCCCAGGCATTGTTGATCTTACACCCTGATGACAGAGCCCAACGGAATTGGAACCCACGTATCCAGGAACCCACATTCCAGAGAAAACCACCCTGCCCAGCTCATATCTGGGCACAGCCTGAAGGAAATGACAGGTTCTTGTGCTGTCTACTGAAGCGAGGAGAATGCAGGCAGAGGAGAACTCGCCCGCCAGACAGGTCCCCTCACTGGAGGTCATGTCAGGCTTCCCCGTCGCCTCTGGCCCTTTTGGCAAAATAATTGCAAGTTGACACCGAGGGTCTCAGAGTCAGAGAATCCCACACCTTCTGATTGACGCGTGTATCCCTAGGACTCCTCCCCAAATGTGTGTGTGTGTGTGTGTAAATAGAGATCATCGTGGGTGGAGATGCCCTCAGCAGGAGCAGGCGTATAAGGGGACTGATGCCTGGTTGGCAGATCATGTTCACACCCCAGGTTAGAGCAGACTAGGTGGAAGGGAATGTGGGGGCTGCACCATTTGGCCCAGGGTTTATCTGAGACCCTAGAGGGACAGGTCAATGACCCACTTGCGGGGCTAAGCCTAATACTAACCTCTGACCCTGACCCTGACTGTGAGCCAGACTCAAAACGTAAACCTAGCCGTGATCCTGTCTCTGACCCTTACCGAGACACTGAACCAAACCCTAATAATAAATCTAAGCCTGATGCTGACCCTGATCCAGACCCTGAACCTAAACCTAACCTGACATTACTCTAACCCTGACTCATCCATAACCGTGACCCTGACTCTGACCCTAATCATAACCCTGACCCTAACCAAATCCTGAACCTAATCCTAACACTGACCCAAATTTGAGCCTAACCTTAACCGTAACCCTAAAGGTAACCCTAATCCTGACCCTAATAAGGACCTGGAACCTAAACATAACGCTGAACCTAACCCTAACACTAACCACTACCCAACCCAACCCCAACCCTGACACTACGCTGTCTAACCCTAAAACTAAACATAACCCTACTGCTAACCCTAACCCTAACCAAAAACACAAACGTTTCCCCTGGAACTAACCCTGACCTGAACCAAAATTTGACCCTAAAACAAAGCCTGACCCTGACCCTAAACAGACTCTGGCCCTGACCTTCACTTAGACTCTGACCCTGACCCTGACTCTAAACCTAACCCTGACCCTAACACTGACCCAAAACTAACCATGCCCCTATCCCGAACCTGGACCCGAAACCAAAGCCTCACCCTGACCCAAAATCGGACACTAACCCTAACCCTAAACCTAACCCTGACACTGAAAGTGACTCTAAACCTAACCCTGACTCTAACACTGACCCAAAACTAACCCTGCCCCTGAAGGGAACCTGGACCCTACCAAAGCCTCACCCAGACACTTTATCTGACCCTGGACCTGACCTTCACCCTGACGCTGACCCTGACCTTAATTCAAAGCCTGACACAGACCTAAGCCTGACCCTAACACTAACCCTGACCGTGAATGTGTTCCCAACCCTAATCGTAATCCTAAAGGTAACCATATCCCTGATCTAATACCGACCATGAACTTAAACCTAACCCTACCCTAACCCAAATCCTAACCCAGAAATTTACGCTAACTCTAACCATAACCTACATCTAACCCTAATCCTAACTCCACACCCAAACCTTTCCCCTAAACCTAACCCTGACACAGAACCGAACATTGACCCTAAACCAAATCCTGACCCTGACCATAAACCAAACCCCAGAACAGACCTTCACCTGACCCTGACCCTAAACCTAACCCTGACAATAGCACTGACCCAAAACTAACCCTGTCCTTGAGCTGAACGTGGACCCTAAACCAAAACCAGATCCTGACCCTAAACCTGACATTGGCCCTGAACATCACCCTGACCCTGATCCAGACCCTGAACATAAACCTAAACATGACCCTAACAGTGACCCTACACTGACCCTAACACTAAACCTGAAGCTGACTTTGATTCTGACCCTAACTGTAACCCTAAAAGTAACCCTGACCCTGACCCTGACATGGACCATGACACAAAACATAACAATGATTCTAACCCTACAACTAACCCATAAAACTAACGCTGACCCTGACCCTAAACCAGTCTAACCCTAATCCTCAAACTAACTCTAATTCTCACCCTAACCCCATACTTTAAACCTAACCCTGAACCTATCCCTGAATCTGACCTGACCCTGAACCTGAACTTTGCCAAAACTTGACCCTAATCCGAATCTTGACCCTAAACAGAACCTTGGCCCTGACCCTAAACTGAACCCTGGCCCTGACCCTAAACCTAACCCTAATACTTTCACTGACACTGACCATAAACCTAACTCTGACCCAGACCGTGAGCCTGACCAGAACACTAACCCTAATGCTAAACTAAGGCATGACACTAATCATAACCCAGAATCTAAACATAAAGCAGGCCTTATCCTAACCATGACCCTAATCCGAACCTTGACCCTAACCGTAACACTGAACATGACACCAAACCTATCCCTGACCATGACCCTTACTCTGAAACTAACCCTAACCCTGACACTGACTGTGAGCCTGATCATAAACCTAAACCTGAACATAACCCTAACCCTGATCTCTACGCTACGCCTAACGATAACCCTGACCCTAACAATGTTTAACCCTAAACCTGAACCTAAATCTAACCCTAATCTTAACCAAAAGCCTAAAACGAACTGAAAACACTGACCCTGACTCTGACTGTGAGCCTGACCATAAACCTAACCCTAACCTTAACACTAACCGTAACTCTAACCCTAAGTTTAACCCTAACCCTAACCCTAACCCTAACACTGACCATGACAGTGAGCCTGACCCTAACCATAAAACTAAATGTAACCCTGAATGCTGATCCTAGTACGGGCCCAGAACCTAAAATTAATGCTGATCCTAAGGGTAAAACAAAACCCTACAGTAACCCAAACCCTAATGCTGACCCTAACACAGTCTAACCCTAACCCTAACCGTAACCGTACTTCTAACCCTAAACCTAAAAACAAGCCCTAACCTTTACCCTGAACCTAACCCTCTCCCTGACCCTAACCATAACCCTAAACTGGACCAAACCTAACTCTGACACTGACGCAAACCTTGACAATAAAACAAATCCTGAATATGACCCTAAATCTATCCCTGTCCATGACCTTCACCCTGAACCTAACACTGACGCTGACCCTAAACTTAAGCCTCACCCTAACACTGACCCAGACCCTGACCCTCCCACTAACACTGACCCTGCCTGTGCGCCTGACACTAAACCTAACCATAAACTTAAACCTGAGCCTGACCCCAAAAGGGGCCATGACCCAAAACCTAAGGCTGACCCTAAACCTAACACAAACCCCTGAACCCTAACCCTGACCCAGAACCAAACCCTGTCTAAATGTAACCCTCAACCTAACTCTAAACCTAACCCTAACCCTCCCATGAGGTTTGCCTGCAGGATGAGAGCTCCTCAGATCCTTGGGGAGAGCTACCCACCCTTTCCCATGTGGGGACATGACCTCGGACATCCCCAGACAGCAAGAGGCATATGTGTTTGAGAGCGCGCATAAACACACACACACACACACACACACACACACACACACAGCTCTGCCCAGCGAGGGGTCAGAGGTGGACACCAAGGGAAAATGGTGGGTAAAAACGGTGAAAGAAGAAAGAGGTTGGAGACAGCTTGGCCATGGTGTCAGGGGCATCAGGACTCCTGCCCAGGAACGAAATCCAAAGGCGGGGAAGGGGAGAAAGGATGGGCTGATGGTCAAGGGGTCCCCACATGGACAAGGGGCTTTGAAAGGGCACTGGGTGGGGACAGTGTTTGGGGTCTGGTGTCCATCACCACCCTGGACTACTGGAGGTTGGAAGAGGTAACCAACCTGTGTGAACAAAGCAACAACACTGAAGGCCTCCCCTTACTCTTATATCAATGGGGCCATAGAGACAGGGTGTCCCTAATCTCCCACAGGCTTGTAGAAGAGCCTGTTGTCCTTGAATCTCTATCCGAGACCGACTGTGCTCCCAGTCTTGGGTAAATGCTTTCTAATCCCTCGAGGTCCTTCTGAGAAGAAGACAGCCGGGAGGCTCGGGGGCTGACATTGTGAGCTTACAGAATGAGGCAGAGTACTAGGCCCCTGGCCTGGGGACCAAGGTCAGGACCCTCCTTGTGGCAGCCTCAGGGTCCCCATTGGGAAGAGGTTCCAAAGTCAGTGCTCTGCTCAGGGTGAGAAGGCCTTACTTAGCAAGGAACCAATCACCAGCACAGGAGAGGGAAACAGGGACAAGGGAGACACTGGCGGTTTCGCCCATCAGCCCTGGAGCCCACAGATCCTGCTCCTGTGAGACACACAAAAACAGAGACAGACGCAGACACAGAGACAAGGACAAAGACATAGACAGAGATAGACACTGAACACAGGAGAGAGGGAACAAGCAGAACTGCCAACTTTCCTCCATCAGTTTGGAAATGACAGCCAAACATTATGTCCCCTTATCAGTACCACGGGCCATCTATCCTACAAGGACGGATGCGGGAATGCCCGCGGACCACTAGGGGGCTGGCCAGTACATGGGCGCAGACGAGGCCCATGGACCTCAACTTAATGGATGTCCCAGGAAGTCTGTGTCCACGATGTCAGAAGCCATGCACTGCAACCTTGCCACGTGGGATGGGATACAGGGAGGAGGAGGGTGGTTTTGCTGGATCCCAGAGCAGATCCAGGCCTCTGTGGGCTATGTTCCCTTCCCCTGCCCATCCCTAGGCACACCCGTGCCTTGCCAAGTGTGTGCACAAGACTCCTGGGAGAGCGGGGATGGCACGCATGGAGAGGGCCGACCCCTGAAGGCGTTCCCAGAAGAAGATGCCAGAACACCCCCAATGTGCAGATGGGGAGACTGAGGAGGTCCTAAGAGCTACAGGATGTGTGCGGGCTCACAGTCCTGGGCAGGAGAAGGAGCCCGGTCTGAACCCAGCTCTGTGCCCTCCCTGCAGAGACAACAGCAGCACCCAGGGCTCCCAGGGGTTGGGGGGAGGCTGTGTGGGTCACTGGATGGACAGGGCATGGGGTGGAGTGTGATCCCTGAGCAGCTGTGGGAGGGGTGCCCTCAGGGATCTCTGGTTGGGAGCAGGAATTCCCGTAAGGAGCCCCCAGGCAGGGCTGAACTTACTTCCCTGACGATAAAGCCCAACGGAATTGGAACCCACGTATCCAGGCACACACATTCCAGAGAAAACCACACTGCCCAGCTCACTTCTGGGCACAGTCTGAAGGAAACGACATGTTCTTGTGCTGTCTACCGAAGCCCAGAGAATGCAGGCAGAGGAGAGCTCGCCTGTCAGAAAAGTTCCCTCACTGGGCAGGTCATGTCAGGCTTCCCCGTCGCCTCTGGCCCTTTTGGCAAAATAATCGCAAGGTGAAACCGAGGGGCTCAGAGTCAGAGAATCTCACACCTTCTGATTGACCCATGTAGACCTAGGACTCCTACTCATGTGTGTGTCTGTGCGTGTGTGTGTGTGTGTGTGTGTGTGTAAAGAGGATCATCGGGGATGGAGATGCCCTGAGCAGGAGCAGGCTTATGAGGGATCAGATGCCTGGTTGGCAGGTCATGATCATGCCCCAGGTTAGGGCAGACTAGGTGGGAGCGAATGTGTGGGCAAACCCTTTTGCCAGGGTATATCCTGAGACCCTGCAGGGACGGGTCAATGACCCAAGTGTGGGGCTAACCCTAATACTAACCCCTGACCCTGACCCTGGACCTGACCCTGACTGTGAGCCTTACCCAAAATCTAACCCTAGCCCTGACACTGACTCTGACCGAGATCCTACCAAAAACCCTAATCATAAAGCTAAGCCTGATGCTGAGTGTGATCCAGACCCTGAACCTAAACCTAACCTGACCTTACTCTAACCCTGACTCATCCCTAACCATTTCCCTGACTCTGACCCTAATCATAACCCTGACCCTAACCAAATCCTGAACCTAACCGTAACACTGACCCAACTTTGAGCCTGACCTTAACCGTAACCCTAAAGGTAACCCTAACCCTGACCCAATAAGGGCCCTTAAACTAAACCTAACGCTGACCCTAACCCTAACACTAACCCCTACCCAACCCAAACTCTAATCATGACACTACGCTGTCTAACCCTAAAATTAACATAACTTTACTGCTAACCCTAAACCTAACCAAAAACTCAAACCATTCCCCTGAAACTAACCATGACCCTGAACCAGAATTTGACCCTAAAACAAAGCCTGACCCTGACCCTAAACAGACTCTGGCCCTAACCTTCACTTTGACCCTGACCCTGACCCTGACTCTAAACCTAACCCTGACCCTAACACTGACCCAAAACTACCCTGCCCCTGACCCGAACCTGGACCCTAAACCAAAACCTCTTCGTGACCCTTTATCTGACCCTGGCCTTGACCTACACCCTGACCCTGACCCTGACCCTTATTCAAAGCCTGACACAGTCCTAAGCCTGACCCTAACCCTAACCCTAACCCTGACCATGACTGTGTTCCCGACCCTAACCGCAATCCTTAAGGTAACTCTATCCCTGATCTAATACCAACCATGATCCTAAACCTAATGCTGAGGCTAACCCTAACACTAAACCCTACCCTAACCCAAACCCTAACCCAGACCTTTACGCTGTCTAACTCAAACCATAACCCTACTTCTTTTTTTTTTTTTAAGATTTTATCCCTAATCCTAACTCCAAACCCAAACCTTTCCCCTAAATCTAACCCTGACACTGAACCGAACATTGACCCTAAAGCAAATCCTGACCCTGACCATAAACCAGACCCCGGCCCAGACCTTCACCTGACCCTGACCCTAAACCTAACCCTGACAATAGCACTGACCCAAAACTAACCCTGTCCTTGAGCTGAACGTGGACCCTAAACCAAAACCAGATCCTGACCCTAAACCAACCACTGGCTCTGAACTTCACCTTGACCCGGACCCTGACCCTGACCCAGACCCAGAATTTAAACCTAAACCTGACCCTAACGGTGACCCTACACTGACCCTAACACTAAACTTGAAGCTGACTGTGATTCTGATCCTAACTGTAACCCTAAAAGTAACCCTGACCCTGACCCTGACATGGACCATGACACAAAACATAACAATGATTCTAACCCTACAACTAACCCATAAAACTAACGCTGACCCTGACCTGAAACCAGTCTAACCCTAATCCTCAAACTAACTCTAATTCTCACCCTAACCCCATACTTTAAACCTAACCCTGAACCTATCCCTGAATCTGACCTGACCCTGAACCTGAACTTGGCCAAAACTTGACCCTGATCCGAATCTTGACCCTAAACAGAACCCTGGCCCTGACCGTAAACAGAACCCTGACCCTGACCCTAAACCTGACCCTAATACTTTCACTGACACTGAACATGAACCTAACTCTGACCCAGACCGTGAGCCTGACCAGAACACTAACCCTAATGCTAAACTAAGTCATGACCCTAATCATAGCCCAGAATCTAAACATAAAGCAGGCCTTATGCTAACCATGACCCTAATCCTGACCTTGACCCTAACCGTAACACTGAACATGACACCACCTATCCCTGACCATGACCCTTACTCTGAAACTAACCCTAACCCTTACACTGACCATGACAGTGAGCCTGACCCTAACACTAACCCTAAATGTAACCGTAAATGCTGATCATAGTACGGGCCCAGAACCTAAAATTAATGCTGATCCTAACGGTAAAACAAAAGCCTACCGTAACCCAAACACTAACGCTGACCCTAACACAGTCTAACCCTAACCCTAACCGTAACCGTACTTCTAACCCTAAACCTAAAAACAAACCCTAACCTTTCCCCTGAACCTAAACCTCTCCCTGACCCTAACCATAACCCTAAACCTGACCAAACCTAACTCTGACACTGACGCAAACCTTGACAATAAAACAAATCCTGAATATGACCCTAAATCTATCCCTGTCCATGACCTTCACCCTGAACCTAACACTGACGCTGACCCTAAACCTAAGCCTCTCCCTAACACTGACCCAGACCCTGACGCTCAAACTAACACTGACCCTGCCTGTGCGCCTGACACTAAACCTAACCATAAACTTAAACCTGAGCCTGACCCCAAAAGGGGCCATGACCCAAAACCTAACGCTGACCCTAACCCTAACACTAACCCCTAACCCTAACCCTGACCCAGAACCAAACCCTGTCTAAACGTAACCCTCAACCTAACTCTAAACCTAACCCTAACCCTCCCATGAGGTTTGCCTGCAGGATGAGAGCTCCTCAGATCCATGGGGAGAGCTACCCACACTTTCCCATGTGGGGACATGACCTCGGACATCCCCAGACAGCAAGAGGCATATGTGTTTGAGAGCGCGCATAAACACACACACACACACACACACACACACACACACACACCCAGCTCTGCCCAGCGTGGGGTCAGAGGTGGACACCAAGGGAAAATGGTGGGTAAAAACGGTGAAAGAAGAAAGAGGTTGGAGACAGCTCAGCCATGGTGTCAGGGGCATCAGGACTCCTGGCCAGGAACGAAATCCAAAGGCGGGGGAGGGGAGAAAGGATGGGCGGATGGTCAAGGGGTCCCCACATGGACAAGGGGCTTTGAAAGGGCACTGGGTGGGGACAGTGTTTGGGGTCTGGTGTCCATCACCACCCTGGACTACTGGAGGTTGGAAGAGGTAACCAACCTGTGTGAACAAAGCAACAACACTGAAGGCCTCCCCTTACTCTTCTATCAATGGGGCCATAGAGACAGGGTGTCCCTAGTCTCCCACAGGCTTGTAGAAGAGCCTGTTGTCCTTGAATCTCTATCCGAGACCGACTGTGCTCCCAGTCTTGGGTAAATGCTTTCTAATCCCTCGAGGTCCTTCTGAGCAGAAGACAGCCTGGAGGCTCGGGGCGCTGACATTGTGAGCTTGCAGAATGATGCAGAGCACTAGGCCCCTGGCCTGGGGACCAAGGTCAGGACCCTCCTTGTGGCAGCCTCAGGGTCCCCATTGGGAAGAGGTTCCAGAGTCAGTGCTCTGCTCAGGGTGAGAAGGCCTTACTTACCAAGGAACCAAGCACCAGCACAGGAGAGGGAAACAGGGACAAGGGAGACACTGGCGGTTTCACCCATCAGCCCTGGAGCCCACAGATCCTGCTCCTGTGAGACACACAAAAACAGAGACAGACGCAGACACAGAGACAAGGACAAAGACATAGACAGAGATAGACACTGAACACAGGAGAGAGGGAACAAGCAGAACTGCCAACTTTCCTCCATCAGTTTGGAAATGACAGCCAAACATTATGTCCCCTTGTGAGTCCCACGGGCCATCCATCCTAGGAGGACGGATGCGGGAATGCCCGAGGACCACTATGGGGGCTGGCCAGTACATGGGCGCAGACGAGGCCCATGGACATCAACCTAATGGATGTCCCAGGAAGTCTGTGTCCACGATGTCAGAAGCCATGCCCTGCAACCTTGCCACGTGGGATGGGATACAGGGAGGAGGAGGGTGGTTTTGCTGGATCCCAGAGCAGATCCAGGCCTCTGTGGGCTATGTTCCCTTCCCCTGCCCATCCCTAGGCACATGCGTGCCTTGCCAAGTGTGTTCACCAGGCTCCTGGGAGAGCGGGGATGGAACGCATAGAGAGGGCCTACACCTGAAGGCGTTCCCAAAAGAAGATGCCAGAACACCCCCAATGTGCAGACGGGGAGAGTGAGGAGGTCCTGAGAGCCACAGGATATGTGCGGGCTCACAGTCCTGGGCAGGAGCAGGAGCCTGGTCTGAACTTAGCTCTGTGCCCTCCCTGCAGAGACAGCAGCAGCACCCAGGGCTCCCAGGGCGCTTCCGTCTTTTCGGGCTGATGGGGCACCCAAGGATGTGGCTGCCCGCATTCTGTTCATTGAGGTTTCTCTCTCTCCAAGGCGTGACCGAAGCACTGATATGCACCATTGGGGCCGGGATGGGAGGGGTAGGCGTGGCCGAGGGACCCAGCATTCCCCAGATGGAGGCACAGAGTGACACGACCCCGGAAGCCGAAGGCTGGGACGCAGGTGAAATATCAAGCCCGAGTCTCGGGGCAGCCCTGGCTCCATGGGACGGTGCTAAGGATGGGACACCAGCGCGGAGGAGCAGGAGGCGTCGGGCTCGCCTCAGCCTGCCTCGCGGAGGACTTCCCGGCGAGGTTCCTGCACAAGCACTCGCAATGCCAGCATAAGCCCCGGGGGGCTGTCCTGCGGAAGAGCTGCGCCCGAAGCGAGTCCGCCGCGCTTTTTACGGCCAGGTCTCACGAGCGTTCTGCCCAAACCGGGTTCGGGTAGGGCAGAACGCTCGTGATAATTGCCCGGCGTTGGGCAACCCTGCGGACCGCCCGGCTCTCCGTGGCCCAGGGACCCGTCTTGCCCAGGGCATGCTGCGGCCGCCTGAAAACCCGAGGAAACGATGCGGCCCACCACAGGGCGCTGTCACATGGGAGCGTTCCCGGAGCACAGTATCAGGGCGGGTGGGGACGGGGCGTGCGCCTCCATCTTTTCAGGCTGATGGAGCGCCAAAGGATGGCGCTGTCCTCAGTTGGGTCATGCAGGTCTCTCTCGCTTCGAGGCTTGTCCGAAATGCCAAAATGCACCGTTTGCGCCGGGGCGTGACACGGAGGCGTTGCCACGGAACTCAGGATTCCCAGGAGGGAGGCACAGAGGGACAGGAACCCAGAAGCAGAAGGCTGGGAAGCCGACGAAATTTCGAGCCCGAGTCTCGGGGCAGCCCTGGCCCCATGGGACTGCTCCAAGTAGGGGACCCCCGGCGGCCGAGAAGCAGGAGGCATCGGCCTCCCCGCAGACGGCCTCTAGAGGGCTCCTTGGCGGGGTTCGTGAGGGAGCTCTCGGGATGCCTGGCCAGGACCGGCCCTGGGGGTCGGCCCTGCAGACGTGTGACTCCCAAAACTAGTTCTCATCGCGTTTTCCGGCCAATTCTCACGGGATCGGTTTGGGCAGAACCCTCGTGGGAATTTGCCGGCGTTGGGCAGCCCTGCCGAACGCCCTGCTCTCCATGGCCCAGGGCCGTTACTCGACTCGAGCTTGGGGGGGCCGCGCGAAATATTCGCGAAAATGTCGCGGCCCACCCGGACGCCCCGGCGCTGGGGAGCGTTCCCGGAGCAGAGTTGAAGGACGGGTGGCGGCCAGGCCTACGTCTCCGACTTTAGGGTCGATCGTGTGCCCAAAGATGGGGCTGACCTCAGTGGGGGCACGCAGGTTCTCTCTCCCTGAGGTTGTCCGAAGCTCCTAAATGCACCGTTGGCGCCGGTGTGGGAGGGGGAGGCGTGGCTCCGGGACTCAGGTTTCCCCAGATGGAGGCATCGAGGGACAGGAACCCAGAAGCAGACGGACGGGTAGCATGCGAGACGGCGAGGCCGGGCTGCGTGGCGGGCCAGCCCTCATGGACAAGCGCCAGGGAGAGGACCCCCGCAGGAGGATTAGCAGGAGGCGTCGGCCTCGCCACAGACTGCCTCGCGGAGGGCTTCCTGGCGGGGTTGGAGCGCGATGACTCGCAATGGCACGCCAGGTCATGGGGGAGCGGCCGTGCAGAAGTGCGGCGCCCGAAAGGAGTTACCGGGCGTTTTCCAGCCAATTCTCACGAGTGTTCTACCCAATCAGGATCGGGTTGGGCAGAATGCTCGTGAGAATTGGCCGGCGTAGGGCAGTCCTGCGGAACTCCCTGCTCTCCGTGGCCCGGGGCCCCTTCTCTCCCAGGGCATGCTGCGGCCCCCGGAAAATGCCGGAATCGCCGGGGCCCACCAGGGGGCGACGGCGCAGGGGAACGATCCCAGAGCAGAGTTGACGGACGAGAGGCGGCATGGCATGCGCTCTCGTCTTTTCGGGCTGATGGGGCACCCAGGATGTGGCTCCCCGCATTTTGTTTATTGAGATTTCTCTCTCTCCGAGGCGTTACCGAAGAGCCGATAAGCACCATTGGGGCCGGGATGGGAGGGGTAGGCGTGGCCGAGGGACTCAGCATTCCCCCGATGGAGGCACAGAGGGACACGACCCAGGAAGCCGAAGGCTGGGACGCAGGTGAAATATCAAGCCCGAGTCTTGGGGCAGCCCTGGCCCCATGGGACGGCGCTAAGGATGGGACACCAGCACCGAGGAGCAGGAGGCGTCGGCCTCGCCTCAGCCTGCCTCGCGGAGGGCTGCCTGGCGAAGTTCGTGAGCGAGCGCTTGCGATGCCAGGACACGCCCCGGGGGGCTGACCTGCGGAAGAGCTGCGCCAGAATCGAGTTCGCCGCGCGTTTTCCGGCCAGGTCTCACGAGCGTTCTGCCCAAACCGGGATCGGTTAGGGCAGAACACTCGTGATAATTGGCCGGCGTTGGGCAAGCCTGCGGACCGCCTGGCTCTCCGTGGCCCAGGGACACTTCTTGCCCAGGGCATGATGCGGCCGCCTGAATACCCGAGGAAACGATGCGGCCCACCACAGGGCGCTGGCGCACGGGAGAGTTCCAAGAGTACAGTATCAGGGCGGGTGGGGGCGGGGCGTGCGCCTCCGTCTTTTCAGGCTGATGGAGCGCCCAAGGATGGCGCTGTCCTCAGTTGGGACATGCAGGTCTCTCTCGCTTCGAGGCTTGTCCGAAATGCCGAAATGCACCGTTTGCGCCGGGGCGTGACGCGGAGGCGTTGCCACGGGACTCAGGATTTCTAAGAGGGAGGCACAGAGGGACAGGACCCCGGAAGCAGAAGGCTGGGAAGCCGGCGAAATTTGAGCCCAAGTCTCGGGGCAGCCCTGGCCCCATGGGACTGCTCCAAGTAGGGGACCCCCGCTGGCCGAGAAGCAGGAGGCATCAGCCTCGCCACAGACGGCCTCGCAGAGGGCTCCTTGGCGGGGTTCGTGAGCGAGCACTCGCGATGCCGGGCCAGGCCAGGCCCTGGGGGGCGGCCCTGCAGACGCGTGACACCGGAAACGGGTTCGCATGGCGTTTTCCGGCCAATTCTCACGGGATCGGTTTGGGCAGAACCCTCGTGGGAATTGGCCGGTGTTGGGCATCCCTGACGAATGCCCTGCTATCCATGGCCCAGGGCCGTTACTCGCCCCGAGCTTGGGGCGACCGCCCGGAAAATGCGCGAAAACGTCGCGGCCCACCCGGACGCTCCGTCGATGGGGAGCGTTCCCAGAGCAGAGTTGAAGGACGGGTGGCTGCCGGGCCTACGTTTCCGACTTTAGGGAGGATCATGTGCCCAAATATGGGGCTGACATCATTGGGGACACGCAGGTTTCTCTCGCCCTGAGGTTGTCTGAAGGGCAGAAAGACACCGTTGGCGCCGGTGTGGGAGGGGGATGCGTGGCCCCGGGATTCAGGGTTCCCCAGATGGAGGCACCGAGGGACAGGAACACAGAAGCAGAAGGCCGGGTAGTAGGCGAGACGGTGAGGCCGGGCTTCGTGGCGGGCCAGGCATCATTGACCAGCGCCAGGGAGAGAACCCCCACAGGAGGATTAGCAGGAGGCGTCGGCCTCGCCACAGCCTGCCTCGCGGAGGGCTTCCTGGCGGGGTTGGAGCGCAATGGCTCGCAATGGCACGCCAGGCCCGGGTTGGCGGCCGTGCAGAAGTGCGGCGCCCGAAGCGAGTTCGCCGGGCATTTTCCTGCCAATTCTCACGAGCGTTCTGCCCAAACAGGATCGGTTTAAGCAGAACGCTCGTGAGAATTGGCTGGCGTAGGACAGTCCTGCGGATCCCCTGCTCTCCGTGGCCCAGGGCCCCTTCTCTCCTAGTGCATGCTGCTGCCCCCGGAAAATGCCGGAACCGTCGGGGCCCAGCAGGGGCGACGGAGCAGGGGAACCATCCCAGAGTAGAGTTGACGGACGAGAGGCAGCAGGGCATGCGCTTCCGTCTTTTCGGGCTGATGGGTCACCCAAGGATGTCTCTATACTCAGTTGGGTCATGCAGGTCTCTCTCGCTTCGAGGCTTGTCCGAAATGCCGAAATGCACCGTTTGCACCGGGGCGTGACGCGGAGGCGTTGCCATGGAACTCAGGATTCCCAAGAGGGAGGCACTGAGGGACAGGACCCCGGAAGCAGAAGGCTGGGAAGCCGGCGAAATTTCGAGCCCGAGTCTCGGGGCAGCCCTGGCCCCATGGGACTGCGCCAAGTAGGGGACCCCCGCCGGCCGAGAAGCAGGAGGCATCGGCCTCCCCGCAGACGGCCTCTAGAGGGCTCCTTGGCGGGGTTCATGAGGGAGCTCTCGCGATGCCTGGCCAGGACCGGCCCTGGGGGTCGGCCCTGCAGACGTGTGACTCCCGAAACGACTTCGCATGGCGTTTTCCGGCCAATTCTCACGGGATCGGTTTGGGCAGAACCCTCGTGGGAATTTGCCGGCGTTGGGCAGCCCTGCCGAACGCCCTGCTATCCAAGGCCCAGGATCGTTACTCGCCCCGAGCTTGGGGCGGCCGCTCGGAAAATGCGCGAAAACGTCGCAGCCCACCCGGACTCCCTGGCGCTGGCCAGCATTCCCGGAGCAGAGTTGAAGGACGGGTGGCGGCCGGGCCTACGTCTCCAACTTTAGGGAGGATCGTGTGCCCAAAGATAGGGCTGACCTCAGTGGGCGCACGCAGGTTATTCTCGCCCTGATGTTGTCTGAAGTGCCTAAAGGCACCGTTGGTGCCGGTGTGGGAGGGGGAGGCGTGGCCCCGGGACTCAGGTTTCCCCAGATGGAGGCACCGAGGGACAGGAACCCAGAAGCAGATGGCCGGGTAGCAGGGGAGAGGGCGAGGCCGGGCTTCGTGGCAGGCGGGCCTCATGGACCAGTGCCAGGGAGAGGAACCCTGCAGGAGGATTCGCAGGAGGCGTCGGTCTCACCACAGCCTGCCTTGCGGAGGGCTTCCTGGCTCGGTTGTAGCGCGATGGCTCGCAATGGCACGCCTGGCCCGGGGGGGCGGCCGTGCTGTAGTGCGGCGCCAGAAGCGAGTTCGCCGGGCGTTTTCCTGCTAATTCTCACGAGCTTTCTGCCCAAACAGGATCGGTTTGGGCAGAACGCTCGTGAGAATTGGCCGGCGTAGGGCAGTCCTGCGGATCTCCCTGCTCTCCGTGGCCCAGGGCCCCTTCTCTCCCAGGGCATGCTGCGGCTCCCGGAAAATGCCGGAATCTCCGGGGCCAAGCAGACGGCGCCGGCAGAGGGGAACGATCCCAGAGCAGAGTTGACAGACGATTGGCGGCAGGGTATGCGCCTCCGTCTTTTCGGACTGATGGGGCACCCAAGGATGTGGCTGTCCGCATTTTGTTCATTGAGGTTTCTCACTCTCGGAGGCCTGACCGAAGCGCCGATATGCACCCCTGGGGCCTGGAATGGGCGGGGTAGGCCTGGCAGAGGGACTCAGGATTCCCCAGATGGAGGCACAGAGGGACACGACCCCGGAAGCCGAAGGCTGGGACGCAGGTGAAATATCAATCCCGAGTCTCGGGGCAGCCCTGGCCCCATGGTACGGCGCTAAGGATGAGACACCAGCGCCGAGGAGAGGGAGGCGTCGGCCTCGCCTCAGCCTGCCTCGCGGAGGGCTTCCTGGCGAGGTTCGTGCGCGAGCGCTCGCGATGCCAGGACAAGCCCCAGGGGGCTGACCTGCGTAAGAGCTGCACCCGAAGCGAGTCTGCCGCGCGTTTTCCGGCCAGGTCTCCCGAGCATTCTGCCCAAACCGGGATCGGTTAGGGCAGAACCCTCGTGATAATTGGATGGCGTTGGGCAACCATGCGGACCGCCCGGCTCTCCGTGGCCCAGGGACCCTTCTTGCCCAGGGCATGGGGCGGCCACCTGAAAGTCCAAGGAAACGACGCGGCCCACCGGAGGGCGCTGGCGGACGGGATCGTTCCCTGAGCACAGTATCAGGGCGGGTGGGGGCAGGGCATGCGCCTCCGTCTTTTCAGGCTGATGGAGCGCCCAAGGTTGGCGCTGTCCTCAGTTGGGTCATGCAGGTCTCTCTTGCTTCGAGGCTTGTCCGTAATGCCGAAATGCACCGTTTGCACCTGGGCGTGACGCGGAGGCGTTGCCACGGAACTCAGGATTCCCAAGAGGGAGGCACAGAGGGACAGGACCCCGGAAGCAGAATGCTGGGAAGCCGGCGAACTTTCGAGCCCGAGTCTCGGGGCAGCCCTGGCCCCACGGGACTGCTCCAAGTAGGGGACCCCGCCGGCCGAGAAGCAGGAGGCATCAGCCTCGCCACAGACTGCCTCACAGAGGGCTCCTTGGCGGGGTTCGTGATCGAGCTCTCGCGATGCCTGGCCAGGCCTGGCCCTGGGGGGCGGCCCTGCAGACGTGAGACGCCCGAAACGAGTTCGCATGGTGTTTGCCGCCCAATACTCACGGTATCGGTTTGGGCCGAACCCTCGTGTGAATTGGCTGGCTTTAGACGGCCCTGCGGACCGCCCTCCTTTCCATGGCCCAGGGCCCTTACTCGCCCCGTGCTTGGGGCGGCAGCCCGGGGAATGCGCGATAATGTCGCTGCCCACCCGGACACCACGTCCCCGGGGGAGCGTTCCCGGAGCAGAGTTGAAGGACGGGTGGCGGCCGGGCCTATGTTTCCGACTGTAGGGAGGATCGTGTGCCCGAGGATGGGGCTGACCTCAGTGGGGGCACCCAGGTTTCTCTCGCTCTGAGGTTGTCCAAAGCGCCAAAAGGCATTGTTGACGCCGGTGTGGGAGGGGGAGTCGTGGCCCCGGGACTCAGGTTTCCCCAGATGGAGGCACCGAGGGACAGGAACCCAGAAGCAGACGGACGGGTAGCAGGCGAGACTGCGAGGCCGGGCTTCGTGGCAGGCCAGGCCTCATGGAACTGCTCCAGGGAGAGGACCACCGCAGAGGATTAGCAGGAGGCTTCGGGGTCGCCACAGCCTGCCCCGCGGAGGGCTTCCTGGTGGGATTGGAGCGCGATGGCTCGCAATGGCACGCCAGGCCCGGGGGGGGGGGCGGCCTTGCAGAAGTGCGGCGCCCGAAGCGAGTTCGCCGGGCGTTTTCTGCCAAATCTCATGATCGTTCTGCCCAAAGAGGATCGGTTTGGGCAGAACGCTCGTGAGAATTGGCCGGCGTAGGGCAGTCCTTCGGACCTCCCTGCTCTCCGTGGCCCAGGGCCCCTTCTCTCCCAGGGCATGCTGCGGCCCCCGGAAAATGACGGAATTGCTGGGGCCCACAAGGGGGCGCCTGTGCAGGGGAACGATCCCAGAGCAGAGTTGACGGACGAGTAGCGGCAGGGCATCCGCCTCCGTCTTTTCGGGCTGATGAGGCACCCAAGGATGTGGCTGTCCGCATTTTGTTCATTTAGGGTTCTCTCCGAGGCTTGACCGAAGAGCCGATATGCACCATTGGGGCCGGGATGGGAGGGGTAGGCCTGGCCGAGGGACCCAGGATTCCCCAGATGGAGGCACAGAGGGACACGACCCCAGAAGCCAAAGCCTGGGACGAAGGTGAAATATAAAGCCCGTGTCTCAGGGCAGCCTTGGCCCCATGGGACAGCGCTAAGTAGGCGACACCAGCGCCGGGGAGCAGGAGGCGTCGGCCTCGCCTCAGCCTGCCTCGCGGAGGGCTTCCTTGCGAGGTTCGTGCGCGAGTGCCCGTGATGCCAGGACAAGTCCCGGGGGGTTGGCCTGCGGAAGAGCTGCACCCGAATCGAGTTCGCCGCGTGTTTTCCGGCCAATCCTCACGAGGGTTCTGACCAAACCGGGATTGATTTGAGCAGAACGCTCGTGAGAATTGGCCGGGTTGGGCAGTCCTGCCGATCGCCCGGCTCTCCGTGGCCCAGGGCCCCTTCTTGCCCAGTCCATGCTGCCACCGCCTGGAAAACGGGAGGAAACGACGCGGCCCACCAGGGGGCGCAGGCGCAAGGGAGCGTTCCCGGAGCAGAGTTGAACGGCAGGTGGGGGCAGTGCATGCACCTCCATCTTTCGGGGTGATGGGGCGACCTAGGATGAGGCTGTCCTCAGTTGGGTCACGAAGGTTTCTCTCGCTCCGAGGCTTGTGCGAAGCGCCGTCATTCACCTTAGGCGCTGGGGCGTGAGGCGGAGACATTGCCACAGGACTCAGGATTCCGGGACAGGAACCCAGAAGCAGACGGCTGGGTAGCAGGCAAAAGTGCGAGCCTGGGCTTCGTGGCAGGCAGGGCCCCATTTAACAGCGCCAGGGAGAGGACCCCCACAGGAGGATTAGCAGGATGTGTCGGCCTCGCCACAACCTGTCTCGCGGAGTGATTCCTGGCGGGATTGGAGCGGGATGGCTCGAAATGGCTCGCCAGGCACCGGGGGGCCGCCGTGCAGAAGTGCGGAGCCCAAAGCGATTTCGCCGGGCGTTTTCCTGCCAATTCTCATGAGCGTTCTGCTCAAACCAAAATCGGTTTGGGCAGAACGCTCATGAGAATAGGCCGGCGAAGGGCAGTCCTGCGGACCACCATGCTCTCCGTGGCCCAGGGCCCCTTCTCTACCAGGGCATGCTGCGGAACCCAGAAAATGCCGGCATCGCGGGGTCCACCAGCGGGCGCTGGCGCAGAGGAGCGTTCCCAGAGCAAAATTGACGGACGAGTGGCGGTAAGGCATGCGCCTCCGTCTTTTCAGGCAGAAGGACCACCGAAGGATGGGGCTGTCCGCGGTTGGGTCATGCAGGTTTCTCTCTCTCCGAGGCTTGTCCGAAGCGCCGAAATGCACCATTGGGGCCGGATGGGAGGGGGAGGCGAGGCCGCGGGACACAGGATTCCCCAGATGGAGGCACAGAGGGACAGGACACCAGAAGCCGAATGCTGGGAAGAAGGTGAAATATCGAGCCGGAGTATCGGGGCAGCCCGGGCCCCATGGGACGGCGCTAAGTAGGGGACACCCGCACCGAGGAGCAGGACGCTTAGGCCTCGCCGCATCCGGCCTCGCGGAGGGCTTCCTGACGAGGTTCATGCACGAGCGCTCGCGGTGCCAGGCCAGGCTCTGGGGGCGGCCCTGCCAATGTGTGACGACCGAAGCAAGTTTGCAAGGCGTTTTCCAGCCAATTCTCACGGAATCAGTTTGGGCAGAACCCTCGTGGGAATTGGCAGGCGTTGGGCAGCCCTGCCGAACACCCTGCTCTCCATGGCCCAGGGACGTTACTCGCCCCGAGCGTCGGCGGCCGCCCGGAGAATGCGCGAAAACGTCGCGGCCCACCCGGATGCCCCGGAGCTGGGGAGCGTTCCCGGAGCAGAGTTGAAGGACGGTTGGCTGCCGGGCCTACGTTTCCGACTTTAGGGAGGATCGTGTGCCCAAAGATGGGGGCACGTAGGTTTCTCTCGCTCTGAGGTTGTCCGAAGCGCCGAAAGGCACCATTGGTGGCAATGTGGGAGGGGGAGGCATGGCCCCAGGACTCAGGGTTCCCCAGATGGAGGCACCGAGGGACAGGAACCCAGAAGCAGACGGCCGGGTAGCAGGCGAGACCACGAGGCCGGGCTTCTTGGCTGGCCAGGCCTCATGGAACCACGCCAGGGAGAGGAACCCCACAGGAGGATTAGCAGGAGGCGTCGGCCTCGCCACAGCCTGCCTCGCAGAGGGCTTCCTGGCAGGGTTGGAGCGCGATGGCTCGCAATGGCACGCCAGGCCCCAGGGAGCGGCTGAGAAGAAGTGCAACGCCCGAAGCGAGTTCGCCGGGCGTTTCCCTGCCAATTCTCACGAGCATTCTGCCCAAAGAGGATCGGTTTGGGCAGAACGCTCGTGAGAATTGGCCGGCGTAGGGCAGTCCTGCGGACCTCCCTGCTCTCTGTGGCCCAGGGCCCCTTCTCTCCCAGGGCATGCTGCGGCCCCCGGAAAATGCCAGAATCACTGGGGCCCACCAGGGTGCGCCGGCGCAGGGGAACGATCCCAGAGCAGAGTTGACAGACGAGTGGAGGCAGGGCATGCGCCTCCGTCTTTTCGGGCTGATGGGGCACCCAAGGATGTGGCTGTCTGCATTTTGTTCATTGAGGTTTCTCTCTCTCTGAGGCATGACCGAAGCGCCGATATGCACCATTGGGGCCGGGATGGGAGGGGTAGGCGTGGCCGAGGGACTCAGCATTCCCCAGATGGAGGCACAGAGTGACACGACCCGGGAAGCCGAAGGCTGGGACGCAGGTGAAATATCAAGCCCGAGTCTAGGGCCAGCCCTGGCCCCATGGGACGGCGCTAAGGATGGGACACCAGCGCCGAGGAGCAGGAGGCGTCGGCCTCACCTCAGCCTGCCTCGCGGAGGGCTTCCTGGCGAGGTTCGTGCGTGAGGGCTCGCGATGCCAGGACAAGCCCCGGGGGGCTGACCTGCGGAAGAGCTGCGTCCGAAGTGAGTACGTCGCGCGCTTTCCGGCCAATCCTCACGAGGGTTCTGGCCAAACTGGGATTGATTTGAGCAGAACGCTTGTGAGAATTGGCTGGGGTTGGGCAGTCCTGTGGAACGCCCGGCTCTCCGTGGCCAAGGACCCCTTCTTGCCGAGTCCATGATGTGACAGCCTGAAAACGGGAGGAAAGGACGTGGCCCACTAGGGGGCGCCGGCGCACGGGAGCGTTCCCGGAGCAGAGTTGAAGGACCGGTGGTGGCCGGGCCTACGCTTCCGACTTTAGGGAGGATCAGGCGTTCAAGGATGCGGCTGACCTCAGTGGGGGCACGCATCTTTCTCTTGCTGTGAGGTTGTCCCAGCGCCGAAAGACACCGTTGGCGCCAGTGTGGGAGGGGGAGGCGTGGCCGCGGGACTCAGGGCTCCCCAGATGGAGGCACCGAGGAACAGGAACCCAGAAGCAGACGGCTGGGTAGCAGGCGGTACTGCGAGCCTGGGCTTCGTGGCGGGCCAGGCCCCATGGAACAGCGCCAGGGAGAGGACCCCCGCAGGAGGATTAGCAGGAGGCATGGGCCTCGCCACAGCCTGCCTCGCGGAGGGCTTCCTGGCGGGGTTGGGCGCGATGGCTGTTAATGGCACGCCAGGCCCGGGGTGGGGGGGGCGGCCGTGCAGAAGTGCAGCGCCCGAAGTGATTTCGCCGGGCGTTTTCCTGCCAATTCTCACGAGCGTTCTGCCCAAACCTGGATCAGTTTGGGCAGAGCGCTCGTGAGAATTGGCCGGCGTTGGGCCGTCCTGCGGACCGCCCTGCTCTCTGTGGCCCAAGGCCCCTTCTCTCCCAGGGCATGATTCTGCCCCCGGAAAACACACGGAATCCACCGGGCCCACCAGGGTGCGCCAGCGCAGCGGAGCGTTCCCGGAGCAGAGTTGACCGACGAGTGGCGGCAGCGCATGCCCCTCCGTCTTTTCGGGATGATGGGGCGCCCTAAGGTGGGGCTGTCCTCAGTTGGGCCATTCAGGTTTCTCTCGCTCCGAGGCTTGTCCGAAGCACCGAAATGCACCGTTTCAGCCGGGGCGTGAGGCGGAGGCATTTCCATGGGACTCGGGATTCCCCAGATGGAGGCACAGAGGGACAGGACCCCGGAAGCGGAAGGCTGGGAAGCAGGCGAAATTTTGAGCCCTAGTCTCGGGGCAGCCCTGGCCCCATGGGACGGCGCCAATTAGGGTACCCCCGCAGGCCGAGAAGCGGGAGGCATCGTCCTCGCCACAGTCTGCCGAGCGGAGGGTTCATTGGCGGGGTTCGTGAGCGATCTCTTGCGATGCCGGGGCCGGCCCCGGGGGGCGGCCCTGCAGATGTATCACTCCCGAAGCGAGTTCGCAAGGCGTTTTCCGGCCAATTCTCACGAACGTTCCGGGATCGGTTTGGGCAGAACGCTCGTGAGAAATGGCCGGCGTTGGGCAGCCCTGTGGACCGCCCTGCTCTCCGTGGCCTAGGGCCCTTTCTCGCCCAGGGCATGCTGCGGCCAGCCGGTAAACACATGGAAACGACGCGGCCCATCTGAGGGCGCCGGCTCACGGGAGCTTTCCCGGAGCAGAGTTGAAGGACGCGTGGCAGCAGGGCGTGTGCCTCCGGCTTTTCGGGCCGATGAGGCGCCCAAGGATGGGGTTGTCCTCAGTTGGGTCATTCAGATTTCTCTCGTTCCGAGACTTTTCCGAAGCACTGAAATGCATCGTTGGTGAAGTGGTGGGAGGGGGAGGCGTGGTCGGGTATCAGGATTACCCAGATGGAGGCACAGAGGGACAGGACCCCGGAAGCGGGAGGCTGGGCAGCAGGCGAAATTTCGAGCCCGAGTCTCGGGGCAGCCGTGGCCCCAAGGGACGGCGCCAAGGACGGGACACCTGCAGGCCGAGGAGCTGGAGGTGTCGGCCTCGCCGCAGCCTGCCTCGCGGAGGTCTTCTGGCGAGGTTTGTGTGCCAGCGCTCTTGATGCCGGGCCAGGCCCAGTGGAGCAGCCCTGCAGATGTGCTGCGCCCGAAGCGAGTTCGCCAGGCTTTTTCCGGCCAATTCTCATGAGCGTTCTGCCCAACCAGGATCGGATCGGCTGTTCTTCTTGCTCCTTGACAGTGAAGAGAGAAGGAGCCGTGGAGCATGATCTAGAGGCTAGTCATGCAGGCGGCACACACGTTGGTGCTGAAGCATGAGAAGGGGGAGATAGAAGTAACAAAGTGCTGCCAGAAGGCAGAGAAAGAATTCCTGGTTTTAGAGCTTATCAACTCCAACAAAGGAGCAGACACCATGTTTTCCTATCAGCAAGAGGGGGGAAGGGGTTAAGTAGTCCAAGTAGGGCCAGAGTAGACAGGGAAACCTCCCTGAAACAAATGGTGTTTCGGCAGCTGCTTGGGAATATTCCCTATGGTCTCTGTCCCGAGTTAGACCAACCCCAGTTGGCTCCAGTTATAGCCATTTACACAGGAAATGAGCTCCATGGCTAATTCAGATGGGCTGGGTACACAGCCCTAGGCTCAGGGGACACACAACACAAAAACACAACTCGCTGGTGCGCTTCAGGTGGCTCTGTGGCTAATCGAATGGGCTGGGTAATCAGCCCTAGGTGCACTTCCAGCTTCCCCGAGGCTACCCAGATGGGCTGAGTAAACATCCCCAGACAGGGGTCCGGAAGACGTCTCCCACCGGCCTACTGGCAGCCTTATATTGTGTCTGCCAGGAATATTTGCAAGTTCCAACCTCAGACTTCTGGAAACAGATTCAGATTATGGATCCAAGAATGACAGACAATACAGAGACAGAGAAGGAGACAGAGGCAGAAACAGAGCCGGCTCACTTACTGATCGGTTTTCAGCAACCCGTTGACTAGGCATCTGATGGATCTGGGGGGGGGGGCTATCCCATATGCTATGCCCAAATTCTGAGACCCTCCAAAGACGTCCACCAGAGTCCAGAGTCAAAGCCAAACAGCAAGGGTTGTTTATTACGAGTTTGAACCCGGACCTCAGCGCACTCGTTGCCGGTGACGCTAAGACGTCCCGAGCTCAGGATCACAACACCTTTTATACACTATTTTTGGGGAGGCAGAGACAGCATACATCATAGTATCTTGTAACAAATCACCACACACCACGGGAAAATCAAAAAGGAACTCTATAATATGACTGGCACGCTACAGAGCGGGAAAAGACTGGGAACAGATTATTGGTTAGGTTAAAGGGCTGTCATTCTTCAAACTGCTTAGTTGGCACCACTAAGGTATGTGTCACCTCAGGATTGGCCGGGGTCTTCCTGTCAAGCCATGGGGTGCCAGATGGTTATTATCTCTTGCACCCAGAGCTGGGTGGGGCGTCCGAGAGCAGTCATTTTGTCACATCCAATTCTGGGTGGGGGTTTCTCTGGCGCCCGATGGCTGTTATCTCTCGGCCCAGAGCCGGGTGGGGGCCTGGGAGCAGCCACTCTGCCATGTTCAATTCTGGGCGGGGGTTGTGTGGTTACAGAGTGCCTATAGAAAGTCTGCTGGTATTTTTCCACCTCCTCATGGGTTAGCAAGCGAAGGCACAGAAGCAGAAATAGCGGTAATGGTCATAATTTTATTCCCTAAGCATCTCATATACAAAACACAAAAATTACATGGTGGGCAAATACAGGGAAGGAGAATACATCCATAGGGTTCCAGCCAGTATAAACTGCTGCTTGGGGTTTGAGGCTGGTTATTCCACCGAAACTACTGCTGGATTGAGCCCTTCAGGAACCACAGGAGTATGGGCAAGACCCCGCTGGACTACCAGGTCTGGCAAAGGGGCTGACATTTCAGGAGAGTAAAGTAGATCCCTGACTACCACCTGCCCAGGGGAGGTGGTGTTACTGTTCTTGCTGAGGGACGAGCTCCAGCACCACGGATGGGGTGGGCCAGCTTTTTCTCTGATGATACTGCAGGCGCCACATTGAGAGTGGACCGAGTTCCTGAGGTCATTCAGGATCCTGCTTTGGGCCTAGTTTATGGTTCCATGAAGATACAGTATCATCAGCATGATTGACTTCCCATGTACCTTCCAAATAAAGGAAAGTTTTCCCACCATTCCATTCTGGCTGTGTCCAAGAACGAGTCCCTTGGAGTTCTCCCTGACTAAAGACCATGGGGCAGGCATGTGAGACTACTCATTCCTTTCAGCCCAACTGCACTTTATGGAGGCTTGCTCAGTGTGGCCCACCCAGTCAACTCCACAGGCCTACATCAGTCAGCCCAGCCCTTCTCACTGCCAGCCTCTTGCTCTGTGGGCTCAAGCTGATGCAGCTATAAGAGCAGAAGCTGGGCATGGTGCTCCAAATCTGAGGCTGGCATATTGAGCCCCAGGTATAGCAGAAACATATTCAGGCTGGGAAATTCTGGGGGCTGGACCAAATCCTTAGGCTATTGTTCTTGCCATGTGTTCAAGATGGACAAGATGGCCATGGGGATAGACAGTTGGACAGAGGAGTCAAAGGACTTGGCACCAACCCCTGTGCAATCCTGGGTCCCTGGGCTTCCAGATCCTGTCAGAGACCAGTCCTAGTCCTTGTCCACTTGTGATCTGGCAGTAATGCCTGAAACAGGCCTGGTCTCAGATAACAGGTTGGCAAAAAACCTTTATGAGTGTAAGTCCTTGATCAACAGTGTGATCATTTCTGTCCTTCTCGGGGGAGCTGGACACACACTTCAGTCTGTCTCCTTGCCCACTTGCCACTTGAATTCAACTGCATAGACCCAGCGAGGGGTGGTGTCTGGCCCCTTAATTACCCTCACTTCTCACACCACTGCTCTGTGAGGATCCAACCAAGGAAAGAACAAAGGGACTCTGTCTCTAGCCAAGCCTTCCCAATACCCTCAATACCTCAAGCATTAGCTCCTGTGCCCAACTGCTGCCTCTTTCACTAGGTACCACGAGTAAGTCTCCTTCCACTGACACTAGTCTCCCACAGGGTGTGCATCGTTTAGTCTCCTGACCACCTTGTGAGTACCCAGTGTACAGGGTCTAACAGATTGCTGAGTGTATGGTTCCTACAGCCTCTCTTCTGGGTCCTAGGATTGAAAGAGAGTTAAGGCTTGGAGTGGAATGCATTCTGAATGACTCAGTTAGGGGCTAAAGCTGTCCCACAACCCCATATGCTCTGGCACAGTGCCCAAACCCACAGCAACCCTGGGCCCTTTCCTTTATCCAGCAGAAACTCTTGGACGTTTATCCTTAAGGAGGAATCACAGAGTTGTGGGATGATGGTCCAAGAGTCCTTCCAACTCCCAGTCCCCTGGCTGCTCTGGAGGAGGGAGGAGGTCTACATCAGCTGAAGCTCACTCACATATGCCATTGCTCTTGCAATCTGCTGACCCCATCATAACTGGATAAAATGCAAGCATATCTAGAGGAGGCCAGGGAGCATCACATGAAATGTCCTGTGGTTGCTATCTGTCATTGTCTCCAGTGTCACTGTCTGACCCCTGACTAGTCTGGAGCCGAGGGTGCTGTCTTCCCTGTGCAGGGTTCACAGTCAGCAATCAGAGGAGACCCTGTGCTGAGTGGGGCTTCCTGAATGCTTGCTAAATGAAATGGCCCTACTTAGCCCATCACAGATATCTTTGTGGACCTGGACCCACTGCTTACCCCTGGGGGCCCCTGCTGTCATTTCTCCTAGGCACAGCCCCCAGTTAGAGTCTCAAATATCCTTTTAAAAGGCCAAACAGCCAGGATCAACACCATGATGATAGTGAGCCATAAGGCAGTAGCTTCATTATGACAAGCAGAGCTATGTTAAATGAGTACAAATGAGCGCACAGCCCCAGGAGCCCATCTGAATTTTCCCTTCAAAAGCCGAGTGAGTCCTTAAAATAACTCTGTCCCAGTCTAAGGAGAAAACTGATGCTTAGGAAGTTTTGGGACATTTCCAAACTCACAATGAGGCCGTGGCAAAATCCCACTGGGCAGTTAGGGACAGAGTGCTCACCTTGAAAACAGGAGGTCCAGCACATCTTAGGTGGTGGCAAAGTCTCAGTATGAAACCAGGAATATGTCAACATAGCTGAGGTCTTTTATGACTGGCAACAGATGAATTGTTTCCTGCTCCAGCAGGTTGGCCCCATTGGTTTGTAGCACATGGATCTCACTCCTCTTCATTGATGAGCCATTTTTCCCCTTTGTTGGGGACGCCTCCGGCTGGGAAAGTCCCCACCATTACAAGATGGCGCTTGGCTCACTGCCAGCAAAATACACTGCAAGTAAACAACCAACGTTCTGGTGAAGCTCGCCTAAAGGAGAACATAGTCATTGGCTGTTTCAAATTTAATCAGCATAGTAACAGGACTCTCATTGGATCTCCCCATTGCTTTGCCCCTTATTGGTCACCTTGCTCGCTGATTGGTCATGTAAACGTATATAAGTATGTAGACTTGCGGAAATAAAGAGAGAAGATACATCTGAACCGGGGCTTCTTATCCTTGTGGGTTGAGGGCGACAAGTGGTGCCGAGACCCAGGAATAGTTAACAAGTAAGTAAACCTTTCAAGGAACAAAACTGCAGATAAGCGGGGAAGGGACCACGATTAAAGTGGTGGGAATCTTGTACAAGACCGCAACAAGAAGCGGGGCGGCCATAGAGCCCGGATTTTCTTATGGAAACCGCAGGTAAGTGGGGACATTAGCCACATTCAAAAGTGGAAATTCCACCGTAAAGCGGGGAGTAAAGGCCACGTTCAAAAGTGGGAGTTCCGCGGTAAAGCGGGGAGTAAAGGTCAACTGAAGTATATGCGTGTAAAAAGTTAATGTGCTAATTAGTGTCTTTAACGTCTGCGTCTGTTGTCTGTGTGTTCATAATGGGATCTGAAGTATATAAAGTGCGGTTGGAAGGGTCTTTAAAAGACCTGCTGAAAGCCAATGGAACTCCACTAAAAGCAAAAATTGCTCTGGCCTTTTTGAATACAGTGGAAAAGGCGGCTCCATGGTTCCTAGATGACCCATGTTCCTATCCCAGTTTCCATTCCAGAGGACAAGTTACCGGTGGTGCTATCCAGAAAGAAGAGAGATTTTGGTATCACAGTCACCGTTGTGACAGCATTGGCTATATCTACAGCAGCTGCCATGGCAGCAGCAACCTCGCTTGCTGCAACTATACCCACTGTGGAAGCTGTGAACACCCTTGCAGAAGAAACGGCAGCTGCCCTTCAAACACAGACTCAGATCAATGCACATCTGCATGCAGGAATCCTGATAGTCAACCAGAGAGTGGATTTGGTTCAAGAACAAGTGGATATATTGGGGGCCTTATTGGGACTGAGATGTATAGCACCCTTCCCGGCAATTTGTGTAACTCCCATAGCCTATACTATATGAGTGACTTACAGAATGTCTCCCAACAGCTCTCCCAGTATTTGCAGGGTGCTTGGTCTGACAATTTTCAAAATTTCACACGAATCCTTCTGGCTGAGATAACTCGAGTAAATAGTACGCGTGTGCAACCAGCTTCCCTCCCAGAGCCATTTCAAACATTCAGCAATATGTTCCAGTTCACCAAACAATGGGCTGGCACAATTTGTCTTCTTGTCCTCATTCTTATTGGCATTCTGCTTCTATTCAGAAAAGTTTGCCAATGGAGAACACAGCAGCGAGAGCAGAGCCAAGCTATAGTACAAGCCCTTATGTCAACAGAGGCTGGGACATCTCCCCAGATATGGCTAAGCATGCTAGATTTGTAGTCAAAGACGGGTAGGATCAGTAGAGAAACATACCAACCTAAGACAGGACAGAGATCATGGATATCTTGTGTCTGATGATGGGTAAGGATGTTTTCTGCTACTGACGACCTAAGACAGGCACGATCTCTGCCATAAAACAAAAAAGGGGGAGATGTCGGGGCCGCCTCCAGCCGGGAAAGTCTCCACCATTACAAGATGGCGTTTGGCTCACTGCCAGCAAAATACGCTGCAAGTAAACAACGAACGTTCTGGCGAAGCTCGCCTAAAGGAGAACATAGTCATTGGCTGTTTCAAATTTAATCAGCATAGTAACTGGACTCTCATTGGCTCTCCCCATTGCTTGGCCCCTTATTGGTCACCTTGCTCGCTGATTGGTCATGTAAACGTATATAAGTATGTAGACTTGCGGAAATAAAGAGAGAAGATACATCTGAACTGGGGCTTCTTGTCATCCTTGCGGGTCAAGGGTGACACCCCTTAGGTGAAAAGGAGGAGCCATGAGGCAGTGCTATAACTCCCATGAGGTTTAGGAGTTGAAGCCCAGACCAACCCCCCAAGATCCCAGTGACTTATGGCAAGAGGTGTAACAAGAGGCCCGCAGACATTAAAATATTCATGTGACTGGGTGGTTCCTTGGCTGAATCCCAAGAGTCATGGTTTTGCATTGGGTTGCATACATAAGGCACAGTCTGCTTGAAGATTCTGTCTCTCTTATCAGGTGGAGACAAGATGGCAGAGAAGTAGAAGGTGCTGTTTCAACAGGTCCCCTAAAGTGAGCTGATGATCTACCAAAGAACTCTAATCACCCATGAATTCAGCCTGAGATTAGAATTATACACTTCTGGATCTCTAAGTAGGGATAAGATGCCAGTGGACAGGTAAAGTGGAGTGGAAATTTCAGGCAGATATTGGGAGAAAAACAAAAGTGGGAGGGATCCTTCAGAAGTGATCCATTAGAAAGTAATACCCCAATACGAGAGTGCCTGTGATTGGGGACCAGAATTAACTTGGAATCCGGTTGCAAGCACTCAAAAAGAGGAAAAGGTCTTAAGGGGAATTTTGTGGATTCAGGCAGTTAGGAACAGGGACTTAATCCCTGTTAGGAACAGGGACTCAGGATGACCACCACTGGTGCTGAGCCAGAGAGAGTGTAGCGAAGAAGCCAGGCCTTGGTCCCTGAGCTGCTGGTGCACATGAGTATGTGTGGGTGGTGGTGCATGTGAAAGAGTCTGTTGTGGATGCCAGCTACTGGTCTCTAGAACCATAGCCCTTTGAACTCTGCACGCACACAGTAGCTCCAGCAACAAAATCCTCTCCCCTAAGAGAGGTATGCACAGGCACTAAACAGTGCTCTCTAGGACCCGGAGATTCTGAACACTCCCAGTTCAGACCAGAGTGAAAAACTCAGTGTGCTATCTCTGGTTGAGACCTCTCTGGAGGTCTGGACCTGCCAGAGAATAGTGGTGGAGGCAGCTGCTGGAAGCCAGCTCTCTGGACTAGTACTTTTCGTGCTTTTGGGTAAAATTGGGAGTCCCTCTGACCCCTGAGACCGTGGCTTGGGACATGCCCTACGGCAGCAGAGGGGAAATTTATGTGCTCTGGAGCACCCAGAGGGAAACAGACTGAGGCTTCTCTCTGAGACAGAGGTGTGGGTGCAGTTTGATTTTCTCTAAACCTCCAAAGAACCGCCAAAAGCCACCAAAGAGAGAAAAAAAATCAAAACAAAAAGCCCCAAAACTCCAGAGAACAAAAGCCTAAAAAACCTGTTTCCACAGAGCTCAGACACTTGATGGGGGTAGGAGGATTCAACTCTAGCAAGACTGACAGTAAAATCAAGAGGCAGGCCCCTCCCTCAGAAAGCCAACCAAAAAACAAAAATAAAAACAAAAACAAGAAGACAAACACCACTACTTCATAGATACAACATTTATTTTTAATTCATTCCCACTATTCTCATTCAATTTTTTAAAATATTTTAACCTATTTACAATCACAATGAGAGGTTAAGTACAAGTTCCATAATAACTTCTTAAATTGAACTTCTTTGATACATTACCTGTGTTTTTCTTGTTCTTTACTATTTTTTATTTTATTTATTTATTTTTTTAAACATTCATATAGAGATATACTTCAAGGTAATCTCCTTTCCCCAATCAATGCTACCAATATTTATAGTTCATCTTAATTCACCTTTATCTCAGGAAAGTTGAGTCCTTTAACAAAGATATCAAGATAAAGAGAATTTATAACCACCCTCCCATCTTTTCTTCCTTCACTCTTTCTGTGTATTTGTTTTTTACTCTGGTAGTATATAAATCTTATACTCGGGGTTCGTTTTGGCTATGTGTTTTTTTTTTTTTTCCCTTGTCATTTTTTTTTCTTTCTGTTTGTTTCGGTTTGTGTACTTTATAAATCTTACATTTGGGGCCCATTCAGGCTGGCTCTACTCTTTTTTTTTTTATTTTTTTCCCACTCTCACTCTCCCTCCTTTTTCTTTTTCTTTATTTTTGGTGCAGACACACTAATAGCTCAGAAATGTTCCACAGTGCACATTGCCTGCACCAAGGTTGATATATTCAGTTCCACATCCCTTCAGCCAATTCTCATCAAAATACTAGGAGGAGGAATGCCCAACAGAGGAACAATTCGGAGACTGTGCCCTCTCCATCAGAGCTATTGGATATGGACATGAACAGTATGTGACAAGGGAATTTGGGCTAACAATTATTCAGGCAATGGCTAGGTTGGAGAAAGCCTTGGATGACAAAAATGGAATTGATTAGGGCAGAAGTGAAAGCAACCAGGGATGATGTTAACAATGCTCTCAATGAGTTCAAATCTAATCTAAATTCTGTAACAGCAAGGGTATTTGAGGAAGAAGATATAATTAGTGATCTAGAGGACAAACTGATAGAGAAAAAGGATCAGGAGGAAGCCTGGAACAAACAGCTTAGAAGCCATGAAAACAGAATTATGGAAATAAAGGATGACATGAAACATTCCAACATCAGAATTATTGGAATCCTTGAGGAGGAGGAGAAAGAAAGAAGACTAGGGATATAGTTGAACAAATTCACTATGAAAATTATCCCAACCTGGAGAATGGAACTAGCGTTCGTGTCCTAGAGGCAGAAAGTACTCCCCCACCATGATCATAGAATCTAGAAAGACCTCGAGGCAGCTTATTGTGAAAATGATAAATCATAATCGTAGACAGGAGCTCTTGAAAGCTGCTAGGGGAAGAGATTATTACATTCTTACAAGAGAGTAACACCCATTAGAATAACATCAGAACTGTCCAGAGAAACCTGGTGAGCCAGAAAGGGCTGGCAAGATGTATTCAGGGCACTAAATGAGAAGAACATGCAGTGCAGAATGCTTTAACCAGCAAGACTGACATTCAAAATGGATGGAGAGATAAAAAGCTTCCATGAACTGCATAGTTCAAAAGAGTGTGTGACCACCAAGCTGGCACTAAAAGAAATATTAAGGGGGGTTCTATAAGAAAGTAAAAATCCTAAGAATATCTTTGAGCAGAAATATATGGAGACAATCTACAGAAACAAAGACTTCACAGATAACATGATGTCAATAAAAACGTATCTTTCAATAATCACTCTCAATGTGAATGGCCTAAATGCACCCATAAAATGGCACAGACTTGGAGATTAGATAAAACAACAGGACAAAAAAAAAAAAAACCAGGACCCATCTACATGTTATCTACAAGAGACCCATTTTGTACTTAAGAATACGTCCAGACTGAAAGTGAAGGGATGAAGAAGCATCTTTCATGCCCATGGGCATCAAAAGAAGGTTGGGGTAATGATTCTCATATCAGATAAATTAGATTTTAAACTAAAGACTTTTGTCAGAGATACAGGACACTACATCATTCTTAAATGGTCTATCCACCAAGAAGAACTAATAATTGTAAATATTTATGCCCCCAATATGGGAACAGCCAACTACATAAGACAACTGTTAATCAAAATAAAAAGTCATACTGATATAAATACATTAATAGTAGGAGATCTTAACATGCCACTCTCAGTAATAGATCACCCAAGCCGATAATCAATAAAGAAACAAGAGCAGTGAATAACACATTGGATCCAATGGACCTCATAGATATATACACAATATTCCACCCTCAAACAACAGCATACATATTCTTCTCAAGTGCACTTGGAACCTTCTCCAGAACAGATCACATTCTGTGTCAGAAATCAGGACTCAACCAATACGAAAAGATTGAGATTATCCCTGCATATTCTCAGACCACAATGTTTTGAAACTGGAGCTCAACCACAAGGAAAAGTTGTAGGAATTCAACCACCTGGAAACTGAAGACCACCTTGCTTAAGAATGCTTGGATCAACCAGGAAATCAAAGAAGAACCAACTTTTCAACATCCCATAGGTTCTGAACCAATGTGTTTTCATTTTCATTACTAGGAAAGAAGTGTTTAAGTTCTTATTTAATTTCCTGGCTCATGCAATCATTCCCTGGCAGGATGCTCTTGATCTCCAAATGTTTGAATTCCTCCCAAAATTCTTTTTTTTGCCTTTTTTGACAACATTGATGTATTTTTTTCAATTTATTTATTTTCAGAAATACAGTATTCATTATTTTTTCACCACAACCAGTGCTCCATGCAAGCCGTGCCCTCTATAATACCCACCACCTGGTACCCCAACCTCCCAATGCCCCGCCACTTCAAACCCCTCAGATTGTTTTTCAGAGTCCATAGTCTCTTGTGATTCACCTCCCCTTCCCATTTACCCCTCTCTAACAGGGGTAAGAGGGGTACTTCTCCTCTCTAACACCCCTTGTCCTCCATGATATTTGTTATGCTCCACAAATAAGTGAAACCATATGATAATTGACTCTCTCTGCTTGACTTATTTCGCTCAGCATAATCTCGTCCAGTCCCATCCATGTTGCTACAAAAGTTGGGTATTTACCCCAAGGATACAGATGTCGTGAAAAGAAGGGCCATCTGTACCCCAATGTTTATACCAGCAATGGCCACGGTCGCCAAACCATGGGAAGAACCAAGATGCCCTTCAACGGACGAATGGATAAGGAAGATGTGGTTCATATACACTATGGAGTATTGTGCCTCCATCAGAAAGGATGAATACCCAAAATTCCTTTATTTTCTTTTATTTTTTTATTTTTTTTCAATTTATTTATTTTCAGAAAAACATTATCCATTATTTTTTCACCACACCCAGTGCTCCATGCAAGCCGTGCCCTCTATAATACCCACCACCTGGTACCCCAACCTCCCACCCCCCCGCCACTTCAAACCCCTCAGATTGTTTTTCAGAGTCCATAGTCTCTCGTGGTTCACCTCCCCTTCCAATTTACCCAAATTCCCTACTCCTCTCTAACGCCCCTTGTCCTCCATGCTATTTGTTATGCTCCACAAATAAGTGAAACCATATGATAATTGACTCTCTCTGCTTGACTTATTTCACTCAGCATAATCTCTTCCAGTCCCGTCCATGTTGCTACAAAAGTTGGGTATTCATCCATTCTGATGGAGGCATAATACTCCATGGTGTATATGGACCACATCTTCCTTATCCATTCATCCGTTGAAGGGCATCTTGGTTCTTCCCATAGTTTGGCGACTGTGGCCATTGCTGCTATAAACATTGGGGTACAGATGGCCCTTCTTTTCATGACATCTGTATCTTTGGGGTAAATACCCAGGAGTGCAATTGCAGGGTCATAGGGAAGCTCTATTTTTAATTTCTTGAGGAATCTCCACACTGTTCTCCAAAGAGGCTGCACCAACTTGCATTTCCACCAACAGTGTAAGAGGGTTCCCCTTTCTCCACATCCTCTCCAACACATGTTGTTTCCTGTTTTGTTAACAAAATTCCTTTTTTTGATGGGGTTCCAGTTTCAAAGAATTATTGCCTGAAAAATGCAGGGGAAAATCTCAGAATATTGGTATTGGTTGAGACCTGATTTGATCTCTGTATGTGATTCTTTAAAAAAAATCTGATTATGTAATGTTTATCACCATACAGCACATCATTAGTTTTTGACGCAGAGTTCTTAGACTCATGGTTTAAGTATAACAATGTTATATACATTATATATATGTCCATTCAGTACATGCCCTCCTTAATAACCACCACCAGCCTCATCAATCTCCCCAACGCCTTCCCCTCTAAAACCATGTTTTTTTGAGTTTACATTCTCTTGTGGTTCATCTCCCCATCCAATTCCCTTATCTTCCGCTTTCCCTTTTTTCTCCTAATGTGCTCCATGTTATTCCTTATTTTCTACAACTATGTAAAATCATATGATAATTGACTTTCTCTGCTTGACACCTTATAATCAGAATAATTTCCTCCAGTCCCTTCCATGTTGATTCAAAAGTGGGATATTCCTCCTTTCTGATAGCTCAGTAATATTTCATTGTATAATTCCATTGTGTATAAGGACCACATCGTTTTTAACGATTTGTCTGTTTAAGGGCACCCTGAACCCTTCCACAGTTTGGCTATTGTGACCATTACTGCTATGAATATTGGGGTACAGGTGACCCTTCTTTTCAATATATCTGTATCTTTGTTGTAAATACCCAGTAGTGCAATTGTTGTGTCATAGGTAGCTCTATGTTTAACTTTCTGAGGACTCTTCTGAAATGCCTGTAGCTCTTGTGAATCTATAAATCTATGTCTCTACCTCCCTTCTTACCCGTAGTAGTGATCTACCTGTCATCACACCGCTAAATAAAGAAATACACGTCATGGGAGTTCCAAATGTCCCTAAAGACATGCAGTCTTGAGGCAGAAGGGAAGAAGGAATGGTGGACAATGGCCCTTGTCCCGGCCTTTTGAATATTTTCTCCCCAAAGCAAAATATCAGATTTGGGAAGGTAGTGTGTGAGATAACTCTTCCATATCCAGCCTTTGCTGTGCCTTTGGGATATAGAGCATCACAGGATAGCATCTGCCAAGACCAGCACCAGACCCATCCTGCCTTCTCCACTGTTGTTTGACACCCACAACTTAGGGTTCTGGGGTCTGCCTCTAGACTGCATCTGTCCCTGCCCTTGTATCCTCTCCCCAAACCTGCCTTCTCCTGCCTCCTGATCACACAATCACCTCCTACAAACGTTGCCCTCATTTTCAGAATAAAGGAATGGGAACTGAAGGGGTGAGCAACTCTGGTGTGCCAGTCAGTGAAGGGGCTTAATGTTTGTGGAACCGTCAGTACAGCGAGCATGGTTTGATCAGGTAATCACAGGAGTTTCTGAGTGCTAGGAGCATAAAAGCAACCCATGATCCCCTTGCACTTAAGTGACCTGGACTCTTCCAGACTCTACATTGGCTCCTAGAAGCAGCACCCTCAAATTAGCTCAGACATCATCCATCTTATGTTTGTATGCCTCCCATTTTCCAAGTTCCCTTGAAGTTTATCTTGACCCCCAGAGGAAGCTTCCTCATAGTTCCCATCTGTGTATTCCCAGGTGCTATGGGCACACTCTTATTACTGAGCTCAGCCCAGGAGCCAGAGCTCTAGGCACTTCCCCTACAATCTCAGTTGGAGTCAAATGTAGACACCAGATGACTGGCATTTGCACCGCACCTACACTCCCACTCCACATCCCTGCAGCTAAGATGGACCATAGCCCAGAAGGGGCCATCCAGGAATCTCACCTCCCAATTCTATTTTGACCCCAGTGTCCAATTTATCAGAATATCAGTAGTGACTTCTGGAAGTGGCCCTATTCTTCATACCCATACAGACCCTAGTGTCTCCAAGGTGCACCTGTTACCACCTCTCTCCCACTGCACCTTACTCTGTGCATACACCCATGCAACTAATGCAAACAGTGTGAATCCCACATTTCTCCCCAATTCCTGCAGTGCTTCTTTGGTCAGAATGAATCCTGCAGCCTGGCCACTCATGCCATTCTGTCTCCTGCTCTGACCCCAAATCTACTCACCCAGATAAAGAAAATCTTACCCTGCCTCTGGAGTCGTTCTACCCTTCTTGCATGGTCTTGTCACGTTTGTTCTTCCAAGGACTGCATCACAGATGAATCTGTCCTGGATAAACAGCTGTTTTCCTGGCCACGGTCTGAAGCCATAACATCAGGAGCCAAACTCAAATTTAGCAAAAATCTGAAAAATTGTAATCTGCCAATGCTTTATGCAGAAATACTTGTGATCAGACACATAGATTGTTTATTCCTTCTAAGCAGAAGGTGCTGAACTCTGGTTCCCTGCTTTGGTTCTAAAGATTAGTATGTCTGAACAAGTTGTTGAGGACAGGTATGTTATACTCAATGCCAACTCTGCATGCTTAACCAACATATTTTCAGAGCCATGGAGACCTTAACCTCAGGAAAATATTAAGGATTATAAGGGATAGTAGTGGTTCTAAAACAGACTGCCCTTTGCAATCACCCAGGGGTTGTTTTTTGTAAACCAGTTATTTAGAAATAATAACGTTTGTGTTTTTTTTTATATTTTTTATTTTAAAAGCTTTATTTGGCTATTTTTCAAATTCATACTGTACCATCAATCGGGGAGATGTACACCTATTCCCCAACTACCCTTCTATGCCATAGTGGGTGGGTGCATAAACATTAACACTTGGGCACTGCGTTTAAGGCAGAAATAACCAGCAAGACCCTCATTTGAATGAAGAATGTCTCCACCTCATGGATCTAAGCCTGCCTCTCAGTGCATTTCTTCACTTCCTTCTTTAAGGCCTCCACCTCTCCTTTGAGGATGTAACACTTCTCCTTCAGCTGGAAGATTTCAACCCCAATGACTCCACAGTATTCATGGTCTCGGTCTCCTCCACAATTTCCTCCCATCGCCCCTCTTCATTTCATGCCATAAGTTTGAAAAAAAGTCTTCAAACCATTGGCCTGTTTCAATTCCTAGGGCATGATGTAGTTTTATTCTCAGGAGGAGAATTCCCCCAAAATGAATATTACACAGATAGAAGGCCCAAAAGACCTCAGGCTGAAGGACATCAAAAATAAAAAGAGACTCAAATGCTTACTTTTCTGCAGAGGTGAAAAGCATACCACCATAGATTTTGGGGGCAAGTTGGTATCCCAGTAGCTTCTTAGTCCCATGCTGTCCTGGGATGTAGGGCTCATAGTTTGGAGGCTCCCAGGTCTTCATGGCCGCATTGGACAAATTGGTGTAGTGATGAGCAGGTTTGGAGGTCTCATAATCTGACGCCAGCTGGAAAGCCGAGTGTTTGTGCTGTACTCTGGGAAGAAGGAAGGATGTGTGTCCAAGGAAACATGCTGAACTTGCAGTCCATTTGCCTTCTTGGCCTAATGTAGATCTTCATTGTTGGCCTCGAGGTCCAAGGGCACACAGTGAAATTGCTGTCCAGGTGCCTGGTAGGCCTGTCAGACAGCTCAGTTATTGGTCTCCAGATCCAAGGACATATGGTCAACCCACATTCACAATACCCGCTTGTTCTAGCACACAGCTGATTTTTTGGTCTACTGGACCAAGTGCCCATGGTAAGCCTGTATCAAGGTTCCTAGCTGCTTGAACACAGAGTTTAGTTGATGGTTTTGAGGTCCAAGAGCCCATGGTGCACCTGCTTACCAGGTGCCTACGTGGCATATCAGACAGCTGGGTTTGTCTCAAGGTCCAAGGGCACATGGTGATCTTGCTGACCAGCTGTCTGATTGGCCTATCAGACAGCTCAATTTTTGGTCTACTGGCCAATGGGCACATGGTGAGCCCACTACGTATTTGTCTGCTTGGCCTGGGGCAGAATTGTGTGTTTCTTATTGCCATTAAAGAACACAGTGTGAGCCTGCTATCCAGGTGCCTTCTTGGCCTAGCAATGTGCTGTGTTGTTTCAGATAAAAGGTTACATGGTGATCCCACTTTCAAGGTATGTGCTTGGCGTTACTGAGGGTTCCTTATTGGTCACCAAGTCCAAGGTCTCATGGTAAGCCTGCTGTCCAAGTGGCTGCTTGACCTAATAGTGAGCTGTGTTGTTGGTCTTGAGGTCCTGCCAACATGCCAGTATAGCCCATCACAATGCAGTTGTCATTCTCCAGGTCCAAGAACACATGTGAAGCCTGTTGCCAAGGTGTCCAGTTTGCCAAGAAAAGAGCTGAGTTGTGGGTCTCCAGGTCCAGGATCACATGATGAGCCTCCTGTCTAGATGTCTGCTTGTCCTTCCAAGCTCTCCTTTCTTGGCCTCAACTTCCAAGGTCACTGGTTTAGCCCACTATCAAGGTGCCTGCTTAACCCACCAGACAGTTCAGTTATTGGCCTGCTGGTCCAAGGGCACTTGGTGAGACTTTTGTCAAGGTGCCTCCTTGGCCAGGCAAATAGCTGAGTTGTTGGTCTCAATGTCCTAGGGCACATGGTAAGCCACATGTCTTTATGTCTATTTGGCTTATTGGTCCCTTTTCGGTCTCCAGGTCTAAGGGCACATTGTGCAGCAGCAGTCAAGGTCGTTCTTGGCCTAGTAGAGACCTGATTTTGTGGTTTCCAGGTCCATGGACCCATGTTGAGCCAGTTTGAAGTCACCTGCTTGGCTTATCACAGAGCTGCATTGTTGGTCTCCAGGTCCAAGGGCACATGGTTAGCCCACTGTCAACATGCCTGCTTTACCCATGAGGCAGCTCAGCTTTTGGTCTCCAGATCCAAGGGCACATGGTAAGCCAAATGTCATGGTGCCAGCTTGGCCAAGCAAAGAGCTGGGTTGTTGGTTTCTAGGTCTAAGGGCACATGGTGAGGCTCAAGTCCAGTTATCTGCTTGGCCTAGCCTGGAGCTCGTTTCTTGGGCTCAATATCCAAGGGACCATGGTGAGCCCACTGTCATGGTGACTGCTTAGCTTACTAGACAGCTCACTTATCAGTCTCCAGGTCCAAGAGCACACGGTGGTCCTGATGCCCAGGTGCCTGCTTAGTGTAATAGAGAGATTTGTTAGTCTCCATATCAATGGGAACATGGTGAGATGGCTCTTCAAGGTGCCTGCATGACATAGCAGACATCTGAGTTGTTGGTCTCCTGGTCCAAGGGCACATGGTGAGTCTAGTGTCCAGATGTCTGCTTGGCCTAGAGGAAAGCTGAGTATTTGTCCACTGGGTACAAAGGCCCATGGTAATGCTTCTGTTGCATTGAATCATTTTACCAATACCAGCTGGGATGCAGGACCCATTGTTTCGTGGAATTTAGCAAGCCTGTTCTCTGGAGTTCCCTGCCTTGTGCTGCACTGGGCTGGCCAGCTTGTGGTATGTAGGTTCCTTGTCCACCCAGCTTCTGTGTGACTCATCTGCCCAGTGTCAAATGGAATCAGAAACCTCCCAGTCTTTGGGTTCCTGGGAGGTGCTCTGTCTTGAGTTCTGAATGTCTCTTTGTTAGGCTGTGTTTGAGGATTGATGGTCTGTGGGCTCTGGGATAGCCAGGTTTCTGGGGAATTATTTTTTCCACTGCTGAGTTGTTTCTGACAGTCCATGGACTGCAGGCCAGTGTTCCAAGGACTAACACTGCATACAGAGATGTGGTGATTCTTTTTCCTAGTACCTACTTGTTTGTTAAATGTCCTCTCTGCCTGATATCTCCAGATATTCCACACATTGTGCACATCTGGGTTGGCTGGAGTTCAGAGTACTCATGTGCCCTGTGCTGAGCCAGGTTGGAGGGTTTCAGAGTAGTAATGTTCCCAATATTCCCTCAGAACATGGACTCAGCTTTCCTGTACTGAAGACGCATATAAGCCCAGGGGTGTGGGGCCCAACTGGCAGAGAATCCATGGTACTCTGATAGCCCAACTTGTTGTGGCCCAAAGCCGTCATCTCTACTCAACCTGGATATTCAAGCATCTTTCCCAGATTTTAGCAGAATCCCTGAATGCGGAGGAACGTGAAGCACAAGAGTACTCCTCCTTCCTGAAGGCTGGAAGCCTGGCTGTTGAGATAGGTGTCCAACCTTCAGAGTGGGAACCAGCTGCATGGCCCATGAGACCACTGCCATTCATGGGAGCCACTCCGGGAACAAACTTGCATTGTTACACTCAGCGAGAGGCTGCTTTCAAACAAAACCCTTCGGTAGCAGGACCATCAGGATGGGGCCTCTGGAGCCACAACAGACGACTTTGCCTACACACCCGAAGGAAACTCTGCCCTTCACATTTGCCCAACCCTGAAGATTAGGAGCAAAGTACAAAGCCCGTGAGACCACCTCAATTCCGACAAAAATTCTGGACCCAAGGACGCATTCTGCCACACAATGAGCCCCTGCCTCCAGGCAGACATCCAAGTCAAAGGCCCTGAGCCAGTAGATTGAACCTGACACGCCTCTAGGACTTTTATCAATACCCTAGCTTAGATTTTCATGTGCCTGTCCCCAGTGGCCCGTTCTACAATACCAACTTATATTCCAACATGTGGTCCCTGAGCCACACAACAGAACCCATCCTGTCGCTTAAGGATATCTTGCTCTTGGTAGCTGTGTCCAAGACTCAGTGTAAGAGAATCCTGCATGGCCCCTGAACGCCCCAACATTCTAACGTCTCCGTGGATACAAACCAGCATTGTGATCCAACAGCATGAAACTCCATGACATGAAACTCCATGTCAACACCAGTGACTTTGAATTTCACCCCAGTGTCACCAGTATGAAACTGCCATTTCTTCATCTGCAGCGGGCACTGGAGGTGGGCTTTTCAGGCATCCATGCAGGAGTGCTCTGCTCCCCAAACTTTCCACATGGGGGACCCTGGAGCCTACAAACGAGGTTCCACCAGTCCATTAGAAGGAAACCTTGATGTTTCGAGCATCTCAAGCCCCAGGGTGGGAAATCCTCCAAGGCTTCATGACGCCTCCCCTCCATTTGCTGGTCATCATAGACACAATCTCCAGTATGAGCAAACATCTGACATCCGCCCTTACTCAGGTGCCGGATGTCTCGAATCAGCTGCTGCACACTGGAAGTGCCTTCTGCTTGTCACTGAATTTAACCATAGCTTGGGTTAACAATTCCATCCTCAACTTCTTGGTCCCCAAGCCCTCTTGATAGGGAATTCTGGAGCCACAGTGCAACATTCTGCCTGCCCCACAGAAAGAAGAAGTGCTTGGTGAGTCTGCCAAGAAACTCCACATCATGGCCCTTGACAGCACCATAATATCATGGGCTCTAAGACTCTGTCTCACACAGCCAGAGCCACGACCTCTAGGCGACAGAGTGGGCCCATTATTCTGCAGGTGGACCTGCCATGGCCCGAAGCCATCATATCTACAAAACCTGGATATTCAGGCATCTGTCCCCAGACCGTAGCTCAAATCCCTGCCTATGGGGGAACCTGAAGCGCAGGATTATTCCTCCTTTCCGATGGCAGAAACCTGGCTGTTGAGATGGGTGTCTTATCCTCAGAGTGGGAACCAGCTGCATGGCCCATGAGACTAGGTCCACTCATGAGAGACGCCCTGGGCACAAACAGGCATTGTGACCCTCAGCATGAGCCTCCTATCAAACAAACACCCTCAGTAGCTAGACCAGGAGTCCACAGACTGGGCCTGCCTGGTCCCTAGGGCCAAATCCTCACCCTCGTTTGTGCTTTCCAGGTGCCCAGACCCAGAACCTGTCTTTCAAATCCCTATTTTGGGGGTCCCCTGAGACGAAAAACATCAGCCTTCCCTTCTCCGAGAGACACCAAACACTGGGAGCTATGCAGAATCTCCAGAGAAGAAGAATATCACGTGGCCTCATGAAGCCACCCCTACCTTTTAGGACCATCCTGGACACACAATCCCGATAGAAAAGCCTGAGCTACCGCCTCCATGACACCTTAATTTCAATACACTATGAGCTGCCCTCAGGGCCTGCTGATCGGTCTTGTGAGCACCTCGGCCCTCACCCTAACACTGGTTCGCGTTTGCAACTTCTGTTCCCAAAGTCCTGGCCCACATGCCCTCCAGAATGGGGCCTCCAGTCCCACACCGGACGAGCGTGCCTACACTCCTGAAGGAAACTGCCCTTCACTGTTGCCCAAACCCTGAATATGAGAAGCAAAGTACAAAGCCTCTGAGCCCACCTCATTTTCGAAGAACGCTCTGGACCCAAATACGCATTCGGACATACAAATACACCCCTGCCTCCAGGCAGACATCCAAGTCAAAGGCGCTGAGTCAGAAGTTTGAACCTGACATGACTATAGGACTTCATCAATACCCTAGTTTGGATGTTTAGACTCCTGTCTGCAGAGGCTTTTTATTCAATACCAACTTATATTCCAGCATGTGTTCCTTGAACCACACAACAGAACCCCTGCTGTCCCCAGAAGGATACCTTTCTCTTGGTAGCTGTGTCCGTGTCTCAGTGTAGGAGAATTCTGCATGGCCCCTGACCACCAAAACATTCTAACTTCTCCCTGGATACAAACCAGCATTGTGATCCAAAAGCATGAAACTCCATGTCAACTCAGCCCTCTTAGAACTTTGTCCCAGAGTTACCAGATCGACCCTGCCATGTTCCTGAGCTGCAATGGTCAATGGATGTGTGCTTTCCAGTCATCTATGCGGGAGAGCACTGCTACCCAAACTTTCCATATGGGGCACACTGGAGCAAACAAACCAAACTCCCCCTGTCCAGTAGAAGGAAACCTTGCTCTTTGGAGCATCTCACAAGCCGCAGAGTGGGAAATCTTCCATGGCCTCTTGACCCCACACCACCATTGTCTGTCATCATAGGCACAAAGTCCAGTGTAAGCAAACATCTGACATCTGCCCTTACACAGGTGCTGGATGTCTCAAATCAGCTGCTGCACACTGGAACAGCCTTCCGTTTGGCACTGAATGTAACCATAGCTTGTGCTTAAAATTCCATCCTCACCCTCCTGGTCCACAAGACCTCTTGATAGGGAATTCTGGAGCCACATCAAAGCATTCTGCCTGCCCCATAGAAAGAAGAAGGGCCTGGTGAGTCTGCCCAAAAACCCCACATGTGAATCAATCTGCTCGGCCCCCAAGGGAACCCTGATTTATAGGCTGCCCTGGCAACTACTGCTGTGTCTGACAGAGCCTGAGCCCCGACCTAGTGTTACCCACTCAGAGAGCGGGCCCCATATCCAGCATCTGACACGGGCCATGGCCCAATGCCATCATCTCTACCCATCCTTGGTATTCAGTCACCTGTCCCTAGACTTTTGATGGAATCCCTGCCAATGGGGGAACCGGAAGCATAATAGAGAATCCCTCCCTCCCCATGACAGAAAATCTTGTGTTGGGATGGTTGTCCATCCCTCAGAGTGGGAGCCAGCAACATGGCCAATGAGACTACGCCCACTCCAGAGGGCCACCCTGGGCACAAACAGGCATTGTGACCATCACCCTGAGTATGCTTTCAAACAAGCACTCTCAGTGGCACCAGCAGAATCTCGCATTGCAGGCCAGGTATGCCCCTATGCCGACATCCTAAGCCTTTTTGGGATTTTCCAGGCACCCAGACCAAGATCCCGTCTCTGGAATCCCTGTTATGGGGAAGCCATATGATGGAATACAGCTCTCTTCCCTTCCCCGAAAAAGCCACTAAACTATGGGGAGCTGCCAGGATCCTTAGAGAGGAAAAAACTCCCATTGACCTATGAGGCCACAGCTGCATTCTGAGGCCATCCTGGACAAACATTCCAGATAGAAAAGCCTGTGCTACTGCCTTCTAGTCACCCTAATTTCAGTTCCTGACAAGCTGCTCTCCAGGTCTATGTATTTGGCCTGCAATCCCCTCGCCACTAATCCTAACCCAAATTTGTGTTTGCAGACTTCTCTCCCAAAACCATGGCTCTAATGCCATCCAGGAAGGTGTCTCTGGACCACACCAAGGACTGTGCCTGCCATCCCCAAGGAAACTGCCCATCATAGTTGCCCAAACCTCTCAAATTAGGAGATACCTGCTAGGTCCCTTAGCCCACCCCAAAACTGGCAGCCGCTCTGGATGCAAATGCACAGTCTGAAACACCCTTATCACCTACATCCAGGCAGACAGCCAACTAATTGCTCCTGAGTCAGAAGATAGAACCTACACGCCCCTAGGACCTCATTGAAACCCTAGACTAGGTTTTCAGGCAACTGCCCTAGAGGCCTGTTCTCGATGACCAACATATGATACAACATGTGGGCCCTGGGACACACAACAAAACTTCTTCTGTCCCCAGAACCATACTGTGCTCTTCAACCTGTGCCAAACCCTCAGGGTAGGAGAAACCTGCCGGACACCTTAGCCACAAGCACATTCTAAAATCTTCCTGGTAACAAACCAGCATTGTGACCCATCTGCAAGAGAGTCCATGTCAACTCAAGGCCTTGATACTTCACCCAGGAGCCACTAGAATGAACCTTCTATGTACCTCACCTACAAAAGTCAATGGAGATTTGCTTTCCAGGCATCAATGATGGAGAGCTCTTCTACCCAAACTTTTCACATGGGAGACACTGAAACAAACAAACCAGACTCCACTGTTTGGAGCATCTCACAAGCCTCAGCGTGGGACATCCTCCATGGCCTCTTGAAGCCAAACCTCCATTTGTTGGTCTTCATAGACACAAACTCTAGTGTGAGCAAACATCTGACATCCGCCCTTACTCAGGTGCTGGATATATCGAAAAAGACACTTCACATTGGAAATGCGTTCCGTTTGGCACTGAATTGTATAGTAGCTTGTGTTTTCAATTCCATTCTCACCCTACTGCTCCCCAAGGCCTCTTGATATTGAATTCTGGAGCCGCAATGCAGCATTCTGCCTCCCCCATAGAAAGAAGAAGTGGCTGGTTAGTCTGTCCAGAATCCCCACATGAGGATCAGTCTGCTCGGCCCTGGAGGGAACCCCGATTTATAGACTTCCCTGGACACTAGTGTTGTGTCTGACAGAGCCTGAACTCCGACCTAGTGTCAGTCACCAAGAGAGCAGGCCCCATATGTAGCATGTAGGACTGGCCATGGCCCAAGTCCATCATCTTTACCCATACTTGGTATTCTGGAACCTTTCCCCAGACTTTGCTGAAATCCTTCAAATGGGGGAACCTGAAGCACTATAGAGTACTACTCCTTCCCCATGAAAGGAAACCTGGCTGTTGGGATGGGTGTCCAGCCCTCAAAGTGGGAGCAAGGTACATGGCCAATGTTACCACACCAACTCCTTAGGGTGCCCGGGGCACAAACAGGCATTGTGACCCTCACCTGAGTATGCTTTCAAACAAACCCTCTCAGTTCCACCACAAGGTTCCCACATTGCAGGCCTGATACGCCCCTAGGCCCAAATCCTAACCTTTGGTGAGATTTTCCAGGCACCCAGACCCAGATCCCGTCTCTGGAATCCCTGTTTTGGGACACCTCTAAGATGGAAAACAACACTCTTCCTTCCCCAGTAAAGCCACCAGACTAAGGGGAGCTCCCAGGATCCTTAGAGAGGAAGTCTCCCATGGACCCATGAGACCTCAACTACATTCCGAGGTCATTCTGGACACACAACCAAGATAGAAAAGTCTGTGCTACCGTCTTCCAGTCACCCTAATTACAGTTTCTGACGAGCTGCCCCCCAGGTCTATGCATTGGGCCTGCTATCACATCGTAACTAACCCGAACCCGAAACCGAATTTGTGTTTGCAGACTTCTCTCCCAAAACCATGGCTCACATGCCCTCCAGGAAGGGGTCTCGATGTGCACCACAGGACTGTGGCTGCATTCCCTAAGGAAATTGTGCCTATCACAGTTGCCCAAACCTTACAGATTAAGAGAAACCTGCAAGGCCCCTGAGCCCACCCCAATTTTGGTGACCGCTCTGGATGCAAATGCGCAGTCTGAAACAACCTGATCAGCTACATTCAGGTAGACAGTCATGTCAATGGTCCTGAGTCAGAAGATTGAACCTGACATGCCCTTAGACCTCATTGGAACCCTTGATTAGGTTTTCAGGCATCTGTCCTCAGGGGCCTATTCTGGAATACCAACTTTTGATACAACATGTGGTCCCTGAGCCACACAACAGAACATTTCCTCTACCCAAGGTAACCATGCTCTTCAACCTGTGCCAAACCCTCAGAAGAGGAGAATCCTGCATCGCACCTTAGCCACCAGCACATTCTAAGATCTCCCTGGTAACAAACCAGCAGTGTGACCCATCTGAAAGAGATTCCATGTTAACTCATGACCCTTGGTACCTCTCACCAGCCACCAGAATGAATCTACCACGTTCCCCACCTGCAATGGAGAATGGAGGTGTGCTTTCCAGGCATCCATGTCGGAGAGCGTTGCTACTTAGAATTTCCACATGGGGGACCCTGGAGCAAACAAATCAGATTCCACCTATCCAGTACAAGGAATCTTACTGTTTGGAGCATCTCACAAGCCTCAGTGTGGGAAATCCTTTATGGCCTCTTGACGCCACCCTTCCATTTGTCATTCATCATAGACACAAATTCCAGTGTGCACAAACATTGGACAACTGCCCTGACTCAGGTGCTGGATCTCTAGAATCACCCACTGCACATTGGAACTGCCTTCTACTTGGCACTGTATTTAACCATAGCTTGGGTTTACAATTCCATCTTCACCCTACTTGTACCCAAGCCCTATTAATAGGGAATTCTGGGGGCACAATGAAGCATTTTGCCTGTCCCGTAGAAAGAAAAAGTGCCTGGTGAGTCTGCCCAGATCCTTCTCATGAGGATCCACCTGCATGGCCCTCGACAGTGCCCTAATATCATAGGCCACCATGGGCACAAAAGCTCTGTCTGACATAGCCTGATCCACGATCTCCAGTCAGCCACCTAGACATTGGGCCCCATATCCTGCAGGCCCCATATCCTGTCGTGGCCCAAAAGCATCATCTCTGCTCAACCTGGTTATTCAGGCATCTGTCCCCAGAACTTAGCTCAAATCCCTTCTTATGGAGGAACTTGAGGCACAAGTGTTCTCCTCCTTGCCGATGGCAGGAAATCTGGCCTGTGAAACGGGTGTCCAACCCTCAGAGTGGGAACCAGCTGCATGGGCCTTCAGATCATGGTCAATCATGGGAGACACCCTGGGCACAAACAGGCATTGTGACCCTCAGAGTGAGCCTGCTTTCAAACAAACCCCCCTCAGTAGCTCCACCAGGAGTCCACAGAGCAGGCCTACCAGGTTGCTACTGCCAAATATTCGCCCTCGTTGGTGTTTTCCAGGCACCCAGACCCAGAAACTGTCTCCGGAATCTCTCTTTTCTGCTTCCCCTGAGACTGAAAACAGCAGTCTTCCCTTCCCCCAGAGATACCAAACTCTTGGGAGGTGGGCGGAATACCCAGAGCGGAAGAATCTCCCATGGCCCCATGAAGCCAACCCTACCTTTTGTGACCGTCTTGGACACAGAATCCAGACAAAATAGCCTGCAAAACCCCTCCATGACACCTTAAGTTCAGTACACTATGAGCTGCCCTCAGGGCCTGCAGATCGGGACTGTGATCACCTCGGCCCTCACCCTAACCCTAGTTCGCATTTGCAGATCTGTCCCCAAAGCCCTGGCCCACATGCCCTCCAGGATGGGGCCTCTGGTGCAACACCAGATGATTGTGCCAACCCTCCTGAAGGAGAGTCTACACTTCACTGTTGCCCAAACCCTGATGATTAAGAGCAAAGTAAATGCCCCTGAGCCCATGTCAATTTCGAAGGACGCACTGGACATAAATGTGCATTCGGACACACAATGAGCACCTGCCTCCAGGAAGACATCCAAGTCAAAGTCCATGAGTCAGATTTGACCTGACATGCCCCTAGGACTTCGTCGATAGGCTAAATTAGATTTTCAGGTGCCAGCCCCAGAGGTCTGTTCTCCCATACCAACTTATATACCAACACGTGGTCCCTGAGCCACACTACAGAACCCCTCCTGTCCCCATAAGGATACCTTGCTCTTGGTAGCTTTGTCCAAGACTCATGTAGGAGAATCCTGCATGGCCCCTGACCACCCCAACATTCTAACATCTCCCTGGATACAAACCAGCATTGTGATCCAACAGCATGAAACTCCATGTCAACTCAGGACAGAAGGAACTTTTCCCCAGAGCCACCAGATCGAACCTGCCATGTTCCTCATCTGCAGTGGTCAATGGAGGTGTGCTTTCCAGGCATCCAAGCAGGAGACCTCTGTTACTCAAACTTTCCATATGGAGAACGGTGAAGAAAAAAAACCAGTCTCGCCCTGTCCAGTAGAAGGAATCTTTGCTGTTAGAAGCATCTCATAAGCCCCTGCATGGGAAATACTCCATGGCCTCGTGATACCACCCCTCCATTTGGTGGTCATCATAAACACATTCTCCAGTATGAGCAAACATCTGACATCTGCCTTACTCAGGTGCTGGATATCTCAAATCAGCCAGTACACACTGGAACTGCCTTTTGCTTGGCACTGAATTTAACTGTAACTTGTGTTTACAATTCCATCCTCACCCTCCTGGTCCCCAAGCCCTCTTGATAGGGAATTCTGGAGTCATAACACAGCATTCTTCATGCGCCACAGAAAGAAGAAGTGCCTGGTGAGACTTCCCAGAAACCCGACATGAGGATCCACCTGCCTTGCCCTTGATGGCACCCTAATATCATAGGCCACCAGGAGTACTCAGTCTCTGTCTGACACAGCCTGAGCCATGACCTCTAGTCTGGCATGCATACAGTGGGCCCCATAAACTGCTGGTGGGACCTGCCTTGGCCCAAAACCATCACATCTGCTCAACCTGGATATTCAGGCATTTCTCCCCAGACTATAGCTCAAATCCCTGACTAAAGGGGAACCTGATGCACAAGAGTACTCCTCATTCCAGATGGCAGGAAACCTGGCTGTTGAGATCGGTGTCCAACCCTCAAAGTGGGAAATAGCTGCAAGGCCCATGAGTCCACAGACACTCTTGTTAGTCACCCTGAGCACAAACAGGCATTGTGACCCTCAACGTAGCCTGCTTTGTAACAAACGCCCTTGGTAGCTAGACCAGGAGCCGGCCGAGCATGCCTGCCAGGTCACTAGTACCAAATGCTTACCCTAGTTCGTGTTTCATTGCGCCCAGGCACAGAACCTTTCTCTGGAATCCCACATTTGGGTGTTCCCTGAGACGGAAAACAGCAGTCTTCCCTTCCCCCAAGACACCAAACTCTTAGGATCTGGGCAGAATCCCCAGAGACGAAGAATCTCCCATGACCTCATGAAGCCACCCCTACCATTTGCAACCATCCTGGGCACACAATCCCGACAGAAAACCCTGTGCTAACGCCTCCAAGACACCTTAATTCCAGTACATGATGCATTGTCCTCAGGGCCTGCATATCGGGCCTGTGATCACCTCGGCTGTCACCCTAACCATCGTTCATGTTTGCAGATTTCTGGCCCCAAAACCCTGGCCCACATGCCCTCCAGGATGGGGCCTCTGGAACCACACCAGACGATTGTGCCTACCCTCCCGAAGGAAACTCTGCCCTTCATTGTTGCCCAAACCCTGAAGATTAGGAGCAATATACAAAGTATCTGAGCCCACCTCAATTGCGAGGGAAACTCTGGACTGAAATGTGCATTCTGGCACACCATGAGCACCGCCTCCAGGCAGACATTCATGTCAAATGCCCTGAGTCAGAAGATTGATCCTGACATGCCCCTAGGACTCCTTCGATACCATAGATTAGATTTTTAGGTGCCTGTCCCCAGAGGCTTTTTCTCCAATAACAACTTAAATTCCAACATGTGGTCCGTGAGCCACACAACAGAATCCCTCCTGTCTCCAGTAGGATAGCTTGCTCTTGGTAGCTATGTCCAAGACTCAGTGTAGGAGAATCCTGCATGGCCCCTGACCACCAAAACATTCTAACTTCTCCCTGGATACAAACCAGCATTGTGATCCAACAGCATGAAACTCCATGTCTACTCAAGCCACTTGGAACTTCGCCCCAGAGTCACCAGAAGGAACTTGCCATGTTCCTCAGCTGCAACGGTCAATGGAGGTGTGCTTTCCAGGCATCCATTTTAGAGAGCTCTGCTGCCCAAACTTTCCATATGGGGTACGGTGGAGCAAACAAACCAGACTCGCCCTGTCCAGTACAAGGAATCCTTGCTGTTTGGAACATCTCACAAGCCCCAGTGGGGGAAATCCTCCATGGTCTCATGACGCCAGCCTTCCATTTGGCAGTCATCATAGACACAAACTCCAGTGGGAGAAAACATCTGATATCCACCCTTTTTTTTTTTTTAAAGATTTTATTTATTTACTTGACAGACAGAGATCACAAGTAGGCAGAGAGGCAGAGAGAGAGGAGGAAGCAGGCTCCCTGCTGAGCTGAGAGCCCGATGTGGGGCTCGATCCCAGGACCCTGGGATCATGACCTGAGCCGAAAGCAGAGGCTTTAACCCACTGAGCCACCCAGGCACCCCTGATATCCACCCTTACTCACGTGCTGGATATCTCGTATCAGCCGCTGCACCCTGGAACTGCCTTCTGCTTGTCACTGCATTTAACCGTAGCTTGTTTTTACAATTCCATCCTCACCCTCTTTGTGCCTATGCCCTCTTGATACAGAATTCTTTAGCCACAATGCAGCATTCTGCCTCCCCCACAGAAAGAAGTGGTGTCTGGTGAGTCTTCCAAGAAACCCCACATTAAGATACACCAGCATGGCCCTCGATGGGACCATAATATCTTAGGCTGCCATGGGCACTCAGGCTCTGTCTGACACAGCCTGAGCTACGACCTTCAGTCAGCCATGCACACAGTGGACCTCATATACTGCATGTGGGACCTGCTGTGGCAAGAAGCCGTCCATTTACTCATCTTGGTTATTCAGGCATCTCTACCCAGACCATAGCTCAAATCCCTGCATATGGGGGAAATTGAAGTACAGGAGTACTCTTCCTTCCCGATGGTAGGAATCCTGGCTGTTGAGATGGGTGTCCAACCCTCAGAGTGGGAACCAGCTGCATGGCCCATGAGACCACAGTCACTCATGGGAGCCGCCCTAGGCATAAACAGGCATTGTGACCTTCAGCGTGAGCCTGAATTCAAACACACCCGATTGATAGCTGGACCAGGAGCCTGCAGAGCAGGCCAGCCAGGTCCCTAGGGCAAAAACCTCACACTTGTTCATGTTTTCCAGGTGCCCAGACCCAGAAACTGTCTCTGGAATCCCTCTTTTGGTGGTCCCCTGAGACGGAAAACAGCAATCTTCACTTCCCCCAGAGTCACCAAACTCTTGGGAGCTGGGTAGAATCCCCAGAGACGAAGAATCTCCCACGGCTCCATGAAGACTCCAATACATTTTGCGACCATGCTGGACACACTATCCAGACAGAAAATTCTGCACTACTGCCTCCATGACTCCATAATTTCAGTACACTATGAGCTGCCCTCAGGGCCTACAGATGGGTCCTGCAGATCACTTCGGCCCTCACTCTAACCCTATTTTGCATTTGCAAATTTCTGTTTCCAAAGCCCAGGCCCACATGCCTTCTAGGATGGGGTCTCTGGAGCCCCGGACAAATGTGCATACGTTCCCGAAGGAAACTCTGCCCTTCACTGTTGCCAAAACCCTGAAGATTAGGAGCAAAGTACAAAGCCCCTGAGCCCACCTCAAATTAAAGGAAAACTCTGGACCCAAATGCATCTTCTGACACACAATGAGGAGCTATCTTCAGGTAGACATCCAAGTCAAAGGCCCTGAGTCAGAAGATTGAACCTGACATGCCTCTAGGACTTCATCTATACCTGAACTTATGTTTTCAGGTGCCTGTCGCCAGAGACCTGTTCTCCAATACCAACTTATATTCCAACATGTGGTCCTTGAGCCACACAACAGAACTTCTCCTGTCCCCAGAAGGATACATTGCTTTTGGTAGCTGTGTCCAAGACTCAGTGTAGGAGGATCCTGCATGGGCCCCTGACCACCCCCAACATTTTAACGTCTCCTTGGATGCAAACCAGCACTGTGATCCAACAGCATGAAACTCCATGTCAACTCAGGCTTCTTGGAACTTCGCCCCAGAAGCACGAGATCGAACCTGCCATGTTTCTTAGCTGCAAAGGTCAATGGAGTTGTGCTTTCCTGGCATCCATGCGAGATTGCTCTGCTACCCAAACTTTCCATATGAGGGACCCTGGAGCAAATAACCCAGACTCCCCCTGTCCAGTAGAATGAAACCTTGCTGTTTGGAGCATCTCACAAGCCCCAGCTTGGGAAATCCTCCATGGTCTCGGGATGCCACCACTCCATTTGTCAGTCTTCATAGACACAAACTCCAGTGTGAGCAAGCATCTGACATCCGCCCTTAGTCAGGTGCTGGATATCTCAAATCAGCCACTGCACACTGGAGCTGCCTACCGTCTGAGACTGATTGAACCGTAGCTTGTGTTTACAATTCCATCATCAACCTCCTGGTCCACAAACCCACTTGATACGGAATTCTGGAGCCACAACGCAGCATTCTGCCTACCCCACAGAAAGAAGTCCTACCTGGTGATTCTGCCCAGAAACCCCACATGAGAATCCACCTGCATGGCCCTCGATGGCACTCTAATATCATAGGATGCAATGGGCACTCAGGCTCTGTCTGACACATCCTGAGCCACAACCTCCAGACAGCCATGCAGACAGTGGTCCCCGTATTCTGCAGGTGGGAAATGCCATGACCCAAAACCGTCATCTCTACTAAACATGGGTATTCAGGCTTCTCTCCCCAGACCGTAGCTCAAATCCCTGCCTATAGGGGAACCTGAAGCACAGAAGTACTCCTCCTTCCTGATGGCAGGAAACCTGGCTGTTGAGATGGGTGTCCAACACTCAGAGTGGGAACCAGCTACATGGCCCATGAGACCACGGCCACACGTGGGAGCCTCCTTGGGCACAAAGAGGCATTGTGACTCTCAGTGTGAGCCTACTTTCAAACAAACTCCTTCGGTAGCTGGACCAGCCTGCAGAGCGGACCTGCCAGGTTCCTAGGTCCAAATCCTCAACTTCATTCGTGTTTTCCATGTTCCCAGAACAAGGATCTGTCTCTGGAATCCCTCTTGTGGGTGTCCCCTGAGATGGTAAACAGCAGTCTTCCCTTGCCCCAGAGACAACAAACTCTTGGGAACTGGGCAGAATCCCCAGAGATGAGGAATCTCCCATGGCACCATGAAACACTCCTACATTTTGCAATTGTCCTGGACACACAATCCAGACAGAAAAGTCTGTGTTACTGTTTCTATGACACCTTAAGTTCAGTACAATATGAGATGCACTCAGGGCCTGCAGATCGGGCCTGTGATCACCTCGGCCCTCACCCTACCCTAGTTCGCGTTTCCAGATTTCTGGCCACAAAGCCATGGCCCACATGCCCTCAGGACGGGGCCTCTGGAGCCAAACCAGACGACTGTGCCTACTCTCCCGAAGGAAACTCTATCCTCACTGTTGACAAACTCCTGAATATTAGGAGCAAAGTAAAAAGCACCTGAGCAGAGTACATTTTGAAGAACGCTCTGGACCCAAATGTGCATTCTGACACAAAATGAGACCCTGCCTCCAGGCAGACATCCAAGTCAAAGGCCTTGAGTCAGAAGATTGAACCTGACGTGCCTCTAGGACTTCATCGATACCAGAGCTTAGATTTTCAGGTGCCTATCCCCAGGGGCCTGTTACCCAATACCAACTTATATTCCAACATATGGTCACTGAGCCACACTACAGAACCCCTCCTGTCCCCAGAAGTATACCTTGCTTTTGGTAGCTGTGTCCAAGTCACAGTGTAGGAGAATCCTTCATGGCCCTCTGACCACACCAACATTCTAACTTCTCCATGGATTCCAACTAGCATTGTGATCCAACAGCATGAAACTCCATGTCAACTCAGGCTGCTTGGAACTTATCCCCAAAGCCACCAGATCGAACCTGCCATTTCCTCAACTGCAATGGACCATGGGGGTGTGCTTTCTAGGAATCGATGTGGGAGAGCTCTGCTACCCAAACTTTCCATATGGGGGACCCCGGAGCAAGCAAACAAAAATCCCCCGTCCAGTAAAAGGAAACCTTGCTGTTTGGAGCAACTCACAAGTCACATCATGGGAAATCCTCCATGGCCTCTTGTGCAACCCCTCCATTTGTCGGTCATCATAGACACAAACTACAGTGTGAGCAAACATCTGACATCCACCCTTACTCAGGTGCTAGATAGTTAGAATCAGCCTTCTGACTTGCACTGGATTGAACTGTAGTTTGTGTTTACCATTCCATCCTCACCCTCCTGGTCCCCAAGGACTCTTCATAGGAAATTCTGTTGCCATGATGCAGCAGCATTCTGCCTCTCCCACAGAAAGAAGTACTTGGTGAGTCTGCCAAGAAAACCCACATGAGGATCCATCTTCATGACCCTTGATGGAACCCCAATATCATAGGCCACCGTGGGCACTCAGGCTCTGTCTGACACAGCCTGAGCCACGACCTCCATTCAGCCACGCAGACAGTGGGCCCCATATTCTGCAGATGGGACCTGTTGTGGCCCAAAGCCATCACATCTACTAAACCTGGATATTCAGGCATCTCTCCACAGACCATAGCTCAAATCCCTGCCTATGGGGGAAACTGATGCCCAGGAGTACTCCTCCTTCCCGATGGCAGGAAACCTGGCTATTGGGAAGGTTGTTCAACCCTCAGAGTGGGAACCAGCTGCGTGGCCTATGAGGCCACAGTCACTCACGGGAGCCGTCCTGGGCACAAAGAGACTGATGTGACCATCAGCCTGAGCATGCTTTCAAACAAGCCCTCTCAGTTGCACCACCAGGATCCCGCATTGAAGGCCTGGTATGCCCCTAGTACCAAATACTAACACTTGTTGGGATATTTCAGGGACACAGACCCAGATCCTGTTTCTGGAATCCCTGTTTTTGGTCACCCCTAAGATGGATAACAGCACTCTTCACTTCCCCAAAAAAGCCACTAAACTATTGGGAGCTGCTAGGATCCTAAGAGAGGAAAAATCTCCGTGTACCCATGAGAAAACATCTGCATTCCGAGGCCATCTGGGACAAGAGTCCAGATATAAAAACTTGTGCTACTGCCTCACATCACCCTAATTACAGTTCCTGATGAACTGCCCTCCAGGTCTAGGCAATGGGCCTGTGATCACATCGCCACTAACCCTAAGCCTAGTTTGTGTTTGCAGACGTCTCTCTCTACCATGGATCACATTCCCTCCAGGATGGTGTCTCTGGAGCCACACCACAGGACTTTGTCTGCCATACCCATGGAAACTTTGCCCAACCCACTTTCCCAAACCCTCCAGATTAGAAAAACCTGCAAGGCCCCTGAGGCCACCCCAATATTTGAGGCTGCTCTAGACACAAATGCGCAGTCTGAAACACCCTTAGTCCCTACATCTAGGCAGACAATCAAGTCAATGGTATGGAGTCAGAAGATTGAAACACACAGGCCCCTAGGACCTCATTGGAACCCCAATTAGGTTTTCATGTATCTGTCCTCAGAGGCCTGTTCTGGAATACCAACTTATGATACAACATGTGGTCCCTAAGCTACACAGCAGAAAAACTACTGTCCCCAGAAGGAAAACGTGCTCTTGGACCTGTGTCAAATCCTGAAGTTAGGAGACTCCTGAATGGCACTTTAGCCACCAGCACAGTCTAAGATCTCCCTGCTAACAAATAAGCATTGTAACCCCTGTGCAAGACATTCCATGTCAACTCAAGGCCTTGGTAATTCATGCCAGAGCCACCAGAACGAAACTGCTATGATCCTCAGCTGCATGGTCCATTGAGATACGCTTTCTGGGCATCCATGCAAGAGAGCTCTGTTACCCAAATTTCCATATGGGGTACCCTGGAGCTAAAACGCCAAACCCCAACTGTCCGGTAGAAAGAAACCTTGCTGTTTGGAGCGTCTCACAAGCCTCAGCGTGGGAAATCCTCCATGGCCTCTGGATGCCAACCCTCCAATTGTCGGTCATCATAGACACAAACTCCAGTGTGAGTAAACATCTGACATACACCCTTACTCACATGCTGGATATCTCGCATAAGAAGCAGCCCTTTGTAACTGCTTCTGCCTGGCACTGAATTTAACTGTAGCTTGTGTTTACAATTCCATCCTTACCCTACTGGTCCCCAAGCCCTCTTGATAGGGAATTCTGGAGCCACAACGTAGCATTCTACCTTCCTCATAAAAAGAAGAAGTGCCTGGTGAGTCTGCCCAGGAACCCCACATGAGGATCAATCTACTCCTGCCTTGAGGGAACCCTGATTAATAGACTGCCCTGGCTACTAGTGCTGTGTCTGACAGAGCCTGAGCCCCGACCTCACGTCAGCCTTCCAGAGAGCGGGGCCCGATTCCAGCTTGTAAGACCGTCCATGGCCCAAGGCCATCATCTCTACCCATCCTTGGTATTCAGGCATTTGTCAACAGAGCTTTGCTGGAATCCCTGCCAATGGGGGAACCGGAAGCACAATGGAGAACTCCTCCTTTCCCATGGCAGGAAACCTGGTTGTTGGAATGGGTGTCCAACCCTCAAAGTGGGCGCCAGCTGCATGGCCAATGAGACCACGCCCACTCCTGAGAGCCGCCCTGGGTACAAACTGGCATTGTGACCCTCAGCCTGAGCATGCTTTCAAACAAGCCCTCTCAGTTACACCACCAGTATACCGCATTGCAGGCCTTGGACACCCCTAGGCCCAAATCATAACCCTTGATTGGATTATCCAGGCGCCCAGACACAAAGCCTGTCTCTGGAATCCCAGTTTGGGGACACCTCTAAGATGGAAAACAGCACTCTTCCCTTTCTGGAAAAAGCCACCAAACTATCGGGAATTACCAGGATTCTTTGAGATGAAATATCTCTCATGGATTCATGAGACAACACCTGCATTCTGAGGCCTTTGTGGACCCACAATCCAGATATAAAAGCCTGTGCGACCACCTAGAGTCACCCTAATTACAATTCCTGACAATCTGTCCTCCAGGTCTATGCACTGGGCTTGTGATCACATCGCCACTAACCCTAACCCAAGTTTGTGTTTGCAGACTTCTCTCTCAAAACCATGGCTCACATGCCCCCAGGATCTGGTCTCTGGAGCCACACCACAGGACTGTGTCTCCATCCCCAAGGAAACTTTAGCCGTCACAGTTGCCCAAACCCTAGAGATTAGGAGAAAATTAGGAGTAATGTGAGTCTGAAACACCATGATCACCTCCATCGAGGCAGACACCAAGTCAATGGTCCTGAGTCAGAAGATTGAAACTGACATGCCCCTAGGACATCATTGGAACCCTAGACTAGGTTCTCAGGCATCTGTCCTCAGAGGCCTGTTCTGGAATACCAACTTAGGATACAACATGTGTTCCCTGATCCACACAATAGAACATCTCCTCTCCCTAGAAGGAAACTGTGCCCTTCGACCTGTGTCAAACCCTCAAGGTGTGAGAATCCTGCATGACCCCTTATCCACCAGCACATTCCAAGATCTCCTTGGTAACAAACTAGCATTAAGACCCATCAGCAAGAAATGTGAAGTCTTCATGTGAAGTCAAGTGAATTCTCCAACCACATCACAGCATTCTGCCATCCCCATAGAAAGAAGAAGTGCCTGGTGAGTCTGTCCCGAATCCCCACTTGAGGATCAATCTGCTTGGCCCTTGAGAGAACCCCAATTTATAGGCAGTTTGGCCACGAGTTCTTTGTCTGAGAGCCTGAGCCCCGACCTAGTGACCTCCTCCCAGAGAGCGGGGCCCACACCCAGCATGTGAGACTGGTCATGGCTCAAGTCCACCATCTCTACCCATCCTTGTTATTCAGGCATCTCTCCCCAGTCCTTTCCTGGAATCTCTGCAAATTGGGGTGTTAGGATTCATAATCAAAGGAGCAGGACTGATACAGAGTGAAGGTCAAGCAAAGCTATATTTCATGCCAAGCATCGAGAATCACACTGACCAATCAGGGCCGTCTCTTGCAAAGAGGTGACCCCTCCCAGGCTCACAGACTAACTTTTATAGAGGTAGTTTAGCCAAGCTATACACAGGTGGCCAATGAGATTTCAGTACACAGAGAATACTGCACATGCATGGTATGTCTGCCTCACACAGAAAAAAAAAAAAAGTTAAGTAACACACGTGTGCCCAACTGAATTTCAAGATATATATGCGTGACCCACTGATTGGATGTCTTCATCTGGCCTGACCCGCCCTTGTATCTAGGCTCTGTAATTAAGTTCTTCTGGGAGGGGCAGGGTCAATCTAAGTTCAGTGCATAGGGTCAATCTAAGTTCACTACATAAACACAAAATGACGCCCTCTGGCCAACCAGACCCTTACATTCCCTCTTTTCTTCGGAGATTAGTCAAATCCTTGTCTTTTCAGCCAGTTCTATGTTCTCTGCTTGTAAGGGGTTATACTGAGCATGTAAGTCTATCATTTTTATAGCTCTAGTTTTCTTTTGTCCAAATGACACTAGTGCACAGTAGGCTGATGAGTTAGCCATTTACCACTTCATCTAATTTCCTACCTATACTTTACATAAACAGGTAACAATAAGAGCAACAATAAACTCATAGTATTTTGAGTCTTAGCTTTAGTCCATGGTCAGCGGGGTCCATTGGCTGAGGCTTCCACCTCTGGGGGGCATCTTCATCCTCAGCTCATTTGATGTGACCCTCTTGAATCCAGGCCCTGATGCCTTCTACTTTTATTGCTGTGGGGGTGGTCATGATAACAGTAAATGGTTCCTTTCAGCGAGGCTCCAAGTTCCCCACTTGATAGCGACGTATGCAATCCAAGTCCTTGTGTTGGTAAGGATGTGGTTCCATCTCCAACTCCATCCAAGTGTGGGGAGCCCAGATCCTGGCATGGGCTTTTTTTTTTTTTTAAGACAGACTGTAATGCCTACAGTGACTGGAGTACAGACTGATCAATAATTTCTGCTAGGGCAACCTCTTGTAGTCGAGGATAGAGCAGGGGGGGTGGTCTCCCAAACATTATTTCAAATGGGGTCACCTTGTTTAAATAGGGTGTACATCGTGCACTGAGGAGGGCGAAGGAAGGAGATCCAGCATCCACTGCCAGTCTCCAGAATTGTTTTTGTCAAGGTCTCTTTAAGAGTCCGGTTCATTCTCTCTAGTTGCCCGGATCTCTGGGGCCCATAGGCACAACATAGTTTCCAATTTGTGCCCACGGCCTTGGCCAATGTCTGTGAGACTGAGCTAAAAAATGCAGGGCCATTGTCTGACCAAATCACGAAAGGCAGCCGAAACCTAGGAATTATTTCTTCTAGTAACATTTTTTTGCCTATCACTCCTACTGTCTCACGTTTGGTACTTGGAATTGCTTGCTTATAAGTTTCTTGAGTTTGTATATCCCCAAATAAGTACCCTGATGTGTCTGGTCTATTATCTTCTTACCTAGTCTTCGAAGAAGAATTAAATTTCTCTTTTAGTCTTAGCCCAGTCTCCTTCATATTCTAATTTATCCCATTTTGGTAAATACTTTAAATCTTCCTCTGAATAGTCCAGTTTTTCTGGTAGGGCTAGAGCCGGGAGTGTAATCAGCTTTTGCACTGTTTCACAGGCTGCTTGCTTTGCAGCTTGATCTGCTAAGTGGTTTCCTTTTGAAATCATGTCAGTCCCCTTTTGGTGTCCTGGGCAATGTGGAAGGGCTTGGTAACATCTAGGATGGCCAATGCTGGGGCACTCATTAAGGCTGTTTGTAATTCCTAAAATGAAACTTCTGCCTCAGCTGTCCACTCTATCATAGTGAGCCCTCCTTTTGCCAGTTCGTAGAGAGGTCAGGCAAGCTCTTCAAACCACAGAATTCACAGCTTACAGCAGCACACTGTACCAGGAAACACCCTTACTTTTCATGATATTGTGGGATGGGTGTATCGCTAAACCTAACCCTAATACTAACCCTAAAGCTAACCCTGGCCGGCACGTGGGCACAGAAGAGGCACATTGACTTCATCCTAATGGTAGCCCCAGGAAGTCTGTGTCACCAGGTCAGAAGCCATGCATTTCAACCTTGGCACAGGGGATGGGACACAGGCAGGAGGAGGGAGGCTTTGCCTCGATCCCAGAGCAGATCTAGGCCTCTTCGGGCTGTGTTACATTCCCCTGCCCAGCCCTAGGCACACCCGTGTCTTGCCAGGTGTGTGCACCAGCCTCCTGGGAGAGCGGGGATGGAATGCATGGAGAGGGCCTACCCCTGATGGCATATGTAGAATTGGAAGCCAGATCACCCCCAATGTGCAGATGGGGAGACTCGGGAGGCCCTGAGAGCCACAGGGTGTGTGCGGGCTCACAGTCTTGGGTAGGAGCAGGAACCCAGTCTGAACCCAGGTCTGTGCCCTCCCAGCGGGGACAAAAGCTGCACCCAGGCCTCCAAGGGCGTGGGGGGGTTTGCAGGGGTCACTGGATCGACAGGGCATGGGGTGGAGAGTGAGTCTTGAGCAGCTGGGGGAGGGGCGCACTCAGGATACACTGGTGGGAGCAGGAAGTACGGTAAGGAGCCCCCAGGCAGTGGTGACCTCACTTCCCGGAAGACAGAGCCCAACGGAATTGGAACCCACGATCCAGGCACCCACATTCCAGACAAAACCACCCTGCCCAGCTCATTTCTGGGCACATCCTGAAGGAAGCGACATGTTCTTGTGCTGTCTACCGAAGCCCAGAGGATGCAGGCAGAGGAGAGCTCGCCTGCCAGACACGACCCTCACTGGGCAGGTCATGTCAGGCTTCCCCGATGCCTCTGGCCCTTTTGGCAAAAAGAATCAAAAGGTGACACCGGGGGGCTCAGAGTCAGAGAGTACCACACCTTCTGATCGACACGTGTATCCCTAGGTCTCCTCCCCGCGGTGTGTGTGTGTGTGTGTGTGTGTATGTAAGTGTGTGTTTGTAAAGAGAGCACATTGGGGGTGGAGACGCCCCAAGCAGGAGCAGGCTGATGAGGGGTCAGATGCCTGGTGGGCAGGTCATGTTCACGCCACAGGTTGAGGCTGGATACGTGGGATCCAGTGTGGGGGCTACACCCTACTGTCTAGGGCTTATCCTGAGACTCAGCAGGAATGGATCAATGACCCAGGTGGGAGGCTAATCCTAACACTAACCCCTAACACTGACACTGACCCTGACTGTGAGCCTGACCAAAACGCTAATCGTAGCCTTGACTCTGACCGTGACCCAGACCATGATCATGAGCCAAACACTAACCCTAAAACTAAGCCTGACGCTGAACTTAATCCAGACAATGAACCTAAACCTAACCCTGACATTACCTTAAAACCGACTCATCCCTAACTGTGACCCTAACCCTGAGACTAATCCTAACCCTGATCCTGACCTAACCCTGACCCTAACCCTAAACCTGAGCCTACCTTAACCCTAATTCCAACCCTGACCCTAACGAAGTCTAACCCTAAACCTGACCCTAAACCTAACTCTAAACTTAACCCTAACCCTAACACTAACCCCTAACCCTGACCAGGACCCTTACTGTGAGCCTGACCTTAACCCTAATCCTAGCCCTGACCCTGACCGTGAGCCTGACCAGAACCCAAACCCTAACCCTAAGCCTGATGCTTACCTTGATCTGGACCCTGAACCGAACCCTAATGCTGGCCTTACCCTAACCGTGACCCAGACACTAACCCAGACCCTGACCCTGACCCCGACCCTGACCTAATCCTGACCCTAACCCTCACCCTGAACAGTGAGCCTGACCCTAACCCTATCCCTAATGGTAACCCTAACCCTGACCCTAATACGGAACCACAACCTAAACCTAACGCTGAACCTAACTGTAACACTAACCCCTACCCTACCCAAACCCTAACCCTGACCCTAACGCTCTCTAACCATAACGCTAAACATAACCCTACTTCTAACCCTAACACTAACACCAAACCCAAAACTTTCACCTGAACCTATCCCTGACCCTAACCATAACCCCAACCCTAACCCTGAACGAAACCTGACCCTGACCCTGACACGAACCTTGCCCCTAAACCAAAACCTGACTCTGACCCTAAATCTGAAACTGGACCTGACCTTCTCCCTGACCCTGACCCTGAACAAGACCCTAAACCTAACCCTCACCCTAACACTGACCATGACCATAGCACTAACCCTGACTCCGACTGTGAGCCTGACCCTAAACATAACCCTAAACGTAAACCTGACCCTGACCCTAACACGAGACATGACCCGAAAACTAATACTGACACTAACCCCAACACTAACCCCTAACCCTAACCCTGACACTGACCCAAACTCTGTCTAATGTTAACCCTCAACCTAACTCTAACCCTAACCCTAAACCCTAACTTTAACCCTATCCTTGACACTATCCCTCACCCTGACCCTATCCCAACCCTGAACTTTGCCTAACCCTGACCCGGACCCTAGCCTTGAAACTAAACCGAACACTGACCCTGACCCTAAACTGAACACTGGCCCTGACCTTAAACCTGATCGTGGCCCTGACCCTAAACCTAAACCTGACCCTATCTCTAACTCTAACCCAAAACCTGACACTGACCCTGACCTTAACCCTATCTGTAACCCTCACCCTAACCCAAACCCCTAAACAAAACCCTAACCTTCCTTGTCCTTCTTCCCACCCAATGACTTAAGCCAGGGCTAAATCCAAGGACAGTCTGGACCTCTGTCACGGGGAACAACCAGGAAGACCAAGCAGAGGGAGAGAGAAGTTGAAGGGGCTCACTGATTTCGTGCCCTGACTTGGCCTCCACTGATGTCTCCAAGTCTTTTGGCTCAACTCCACCTTGAGCAGGACCCTGGGAGGGATTCTGAATTCCAGGCCAGCTGGGTGGGGGGTACTCGATGACCTTTGAATCCCCAGATGTCTAACCCGCCTGGCCATGCACCCTGAGCCTTGTTTCCCAGGATAGGCACGGTTCCGGTGCTCAGCAGACTTTGGGGACACAGAGCAACTGGCAGTGATGAGGGAACATGGGGGACCATTCAGGGACAGGGCCATGGTCCCGTACACATCCACCACAAGGCTGGGTCATGGTATAGGTGCTGTGGGAGGGCTCCAGTGCACACCATGCCCTCTCAGAATGGAGGTCTTTGTGCCTGGTGCACCTTTCCTCCGCCTCCACCTAAACCTGGAGGAACAGCCAGGTTCAAACATTTCCATGTCCTTCCCTCAGGGACAGTTGTTAATCGGCAGTCAAGAGAGGCAGGGACTGGCCCAGGACAAAAGAAGGGAACAGAGTCCAAGGAGCAGAGCTTCCCTCCAGTCCTAGGCAAGCCAGGATCATCCCATGAGGTTGGCTAGGAGGGTGAAAGCTTCTCAGATCCTTGGGGAGAGCTACCCACCCCATCCCATGTGGGGACATGACCTCGGACATCCCCAGACAGCTAGAGGCATATGTGTTTGAGCACTCACATGCACAGACACACACACACACACACACACACACCCCACTCTGCCCAGCTAGGGGTCAGAGGTGGACACCAAGGGAAAATGGTGGGTAAAAAGGGTGAAAGAAGAAAGAGGTTGGAGACAGCTCGGCCATGGGGTATGGGCATCAGGACTCCTGGCCAGGACCGAGATCCAAAGCATTGGGAGTGGAGACAGGACGAGCTAATGGTCAAGGGGTCCCCAAGGGGCCCAGGGGCTTTGCAAGGGCACTGGGCAGGAACAGTGTCTGGGGCCTGGTGTACATCATCACCCTGGACTACTGGAAGTAGGAAGAGGTAACCACCCTGTGTGGACAGGGCTACAACACCGAAGGCCTCCCCTTACTCTTCTATCAATGGGGCCATAGAGACAGGGTGTCCCTAGACTCCCACAGGCTTGTAGAAGAGCCTGTTGGCCTTGAATCTCTATCTGAGACCCACTGTGCTCTGTCTTGGGTAAATGCTTTCTACTCCCTCGAGTTCCTTCTGAGCAGAAGACAGCCTGGATGCTCTGGAGTCTGACAATGTGAGCTTGCAGAATGTGGCAGAGCACTAGGCCCCTGGCCTGGGGACCAAGGTCAGGACCCTCCTTGTTGCAGCCTCAGAGTCCCCATTGTGAAGAGGTTCCAGAGTCAGTGCTCTGCTCAGGGTGAGAAGGCTTTACATAGCAAGGAACCAAGCACCAGCACAGGAGAGGAAAACAGGGACAAGGAAGACACCGGAGATTTCACCCATCAGCTCTGGAGCCCACAGATCCTGCTCCTGTGAGACACACAAATACAGAGACAGATGTAGATGCAGACATGGAGAGAAAGACAAAGACAGAGACAGACACTCAACACAGGAGACAGGGAACCAGCTGATGTGCCAGACTTTCCTCAATCAGCTTGGAAATGACAGCCAAACATTTTGTCCCCTTCTCAGTCCCATGGTCCATCCACCCTGGGAGGACGGATTCAGGAATGCCCGGGGACCACTGTGGGGGCTGGCCAGCACATGGGCGCAGACAAGGCCCTTGAACCTCAACTTATGGAAGCCCTGGGAAGCCTGGTTCACCAAGGTAGAAGCCATGCACTGCAACCTTGCCACGGGGATGGGACATAGGCAGGAGGAGGGTGGTTTTGCCTAGATCACAGAGCAGATCCAGGCCTCTTTGGGCTGTGTTCCATTCTGCTGCCCAGCCCCAGGCTCACCCTGCCTTGCCAAGTGTGTGCACCAGCCTCCTGGTAGAGGGGGATGGAATGTATGGAGAGGTTCTATCCCTGATGGCATCCCTAGAAGTAGAAGCCAGAAAACCCCCAAAGTGCAGATGGGGAGACTGTGGAGGCCCTGAGACCCACAGGGTGTGTGTGGGCTCACAGTCTTGGGCAGGAGTAGGAGCCCGGTCTGAACCCAACTCTGTGCCCTCCCAGTGGGGATAACAGCTTCACCCAAGCCTCCCAGGGGCTGGGGGGAGGCTGTGTGTGGGTCACTGGATGGACAGGGCATGGGGTAGAGTGTGAGCCTTGAGAAGCTGGGGGAGGGGCATCCTCAGGGAGCTCTGGTGGGAGCAGGAAGACACTAACACTAATCCTGATCCTGATTGCGTGCCTGATCCTAAACTTAACCCTAAATGTAAACCTGACCCTGACCAACCACAGGCCATGACATGAAACCCTAATACTAATCCCTAACCATAACCCTGACGCAAACACTGTCTAAACCTAACCCTCAACCTAATTTTAACCCTAACCTTAACCACTAAATTTAACCTTATCCCTGACCCCATTCCTCACCCTGATCCTATCCCTAGCCCTGAACTTTGACTAACACTGAACCTGAACCTAACATTGAACCTAAACCGAACCATGACCCTGACCCTATACCCATCCCTGACCCTAACCCTGACCCTTACCCTAACTCTAACCCTAACCCTGACCCTGAACCTGACCCTGACCCTAACAGTAACGTCACCCTAACCGAAACCCCTAAACCACACCCTAACCTTCCCTGCCTCCTTCCGACCCACTGACTCATGCCAGGGCTAAATCCAAGGATAGGCTGGACCTCTGTCCAAGGGAACAACCAGGAAGACCAAGCAGAGGGAAGGAGAAGTTGAAGTGGCCAACTGATTTCCCTGCCCTGACTTGTCTTCCACTGATGCATCCAAGTCATCTGGCTCAACCCCACCTTGAGCAGGACCCTGGGAGGGATTCTGAATTCCAGGCTAGCTGGGTGGGGGGTACTCGATGACCTTTGCATCCCCAGATGTCCAACCCGCCTGGCCACGCACCCTGAGCCTTGCTTCCCAGGATAGGTATGGCTCCGGTGATCAGCAGAGTTTGGGGTCACAGAGCACCTGGCAGAAGTGAGGGAACATGAGGGACCCATCAAGGACAGCTCCATGATCGTGTGCACATCCACCACAAGGCTGGGTTATGGTACAGGTGCTGTGTGCCTTGTCTCCTGTGCACACCTGGCCCTCTCGGAATGGAGGTCTTTGTGCCTGGTGCACCTATTCTCCACCTCCACCTACCCATGGAGGAACGCCCAGGTTCAAGCATTTCCATGTCCATCGCTCAGGGACAGTTGAGAATCTGCGGTCAAGAGAGGCAGCTACTGGCCCAGGATAAAAGACGGGTACAGAGTCCAAGGAGCAGAGCTTCTCTCCAGTCCTAGGCAATCCCTGACTCTCCCATGAGGTTTGACTGGACGGTGAGGGCTCCTCAGATCCTTGGGGAGAGGTAACAACCCCATCACATGTGGGGACATGGCCTCAGGCATCCCCAGACAACCAGAGGCATATGTGTTTGAGCGAACGCATACACACACACACACACACACACACACCCCGATCAGCCCAGCTAGGGGTTAAAGGTGGAGAAACCCGGGGCAAATGGTGGGTAACAAGAGGGAAAGAAGAAAGAGGTAGGAGACATCTTGGCCATGGGGTCAAGGGCATCAGGACGCCTGGCCAAGATTGAGTTCCAAAGCATGGGGAGGGGAGACAGGATGGGCTGATGGTCAAGGGGTCCCCAGGCGGCACAGGGGATTTGCAAGGGCACTGGGTGGGGACAGTGTCTGGGGTCTGGGGTCCATCACCACCCTGGACTTCTGGAAGTAGGAAGAGGTAACCACCCTGTGTGGACAGAGCTACAACACCAAAAGCCTCCCCTTACTTTTCTATCAATGTGGCCATAGAGACAGGGTGTGCCTAGTCTTCCACAAGGTTGTAGAAGAATCTGTTGGCCCTGAATCTCGATCCCTGACCCACGGTGCTCCAAGTCTTGGGAAAAAGATTTCTACTCCCTCTAGGTCCTTCTGAGCAGAAGACATCCAGGAGGCTCGGGGGGCTGAAATTGTGAGCTTGCAGAATGTGGCAGAGCACTAGGCCCCTGGCCTGGGGACCAAGGTCAGGACCCTCCTTGTTTCAGCCTCAGGGTCCCCATTGGGAAGAGGTTCCAGAGTCAGTGCTCTGCTCAGGGTGAGAAGGCCTTACTTAGCAAGGAACCAAGCACCAGCACAGAAGAGGGAAACAGGGACAAGGGAGACACCGGAGGTTTCGCCCTTCAGCCCTGGAGCCCACAGACCCTGCTCCTGTGAAATACACAAAAACAGAGACAGATGCAGACGCATACACAGAGACAAAGACAAAGACAGAGACAGAGACAGACACTGAACACAGGCGAGAGGGAATCAGCAGAAGTGCCAGACATTCCTTCATCAGCTTGGAAATGACAGCCAAATATTTTGTCCCCTTCTCAGGCCCACGAGCCATTCAACCTGGGAGGACGGATTCGGGAATGACCGGGGACCTCTGTGGGGCCTGGCCAGCACATGGGCGAAGACGAGGCCCTTGGACCTCAAACTAACGGAAGCCCTGGGAACTCTGTGTCACCAAGGTCAGAAGCCATGCACTTCAACCTTGCCACGGGGGATGGGACACAGGCAGGAGGAGGGTGGCTTTGCCTGGATCCCAGAGCAGATCCAGGCCTCTCTGGGCTGTGTTCCATTCCCCAGCCCAGCCCCAGGCACACCCGTGCCTTGCCAAGTGTATGCACCAGCCTCCTGGGAGAGTGGGATGGAACGCATGGCGAGTGCCTACCCCTGATGGCATCCCTAGAAGTAGAAGTCAGAACACACCCAATGTGCAGACGGGGAGACTGGGGAAGTCCTGAGAACCACAGGGTGTGTGCGGGCTCACAGTCCTTGCAGGAGCAGGAGCTCGGTCTGAACCCAGATCTGTGCCCTCCCTGCAGGGAAAACAGCTGCACCCAGGACTCCCAGGGGCTGGGGGGAGGCTGTGTGGGTGTCACTGGATGGAAAGGGCATGGGGTGGAGGGTGAGACTTGAGCAGCTGGAGGAGGGGTGCCCTCAGGGAGCTCTGGATGGGAGCAGGAAGTACTGTAAGGAGCCCCCAGGCAGTGGTGACCTCACTTCCCTGAAGACAGAGCCCAATGGAATTGGAACCCACGTATCCAGGCACCCACATTCCAGAGAAAACCACCCTGCCCAGCTCATTTCTGGGCACATCCTGAAGGAAGCTACATGTTCTTGTGCTGTCTACCGAAGCCCAGAGAATGCAGGCAGAGGAGAGCTCGCCCGCCAGACACGTCCCCTCACTCGGCAGGTCATGCCAGGCTTCCCTGATGCCTCTGGCCCTTTGGCAAATTGAACCAAAATGTGAAACCGGGGTGCTCAGAGTCAGAGAGTCCCAAACCTTCTGATTGACCTGTGTAGCCCTAGGTCTCCTCCCCGTGTGTGTCTGAGTGTGTGTGTGTGTGTGTGTGTGTGTGTGTGTGTTTAATGGGAGCTCATCAGGGGTGGAGACGCCCCAAGCATGATCAGGCTGATGAGGGTTCAGATGCCTGGTGGGCAGATCATGTTCACACCCAGGTTAAGGCTGGCTAGGAGTGAGCTGGTGTGGGGGCTGCACTCTTCTGCCCAGGGTTTATCCTGAGACCCTGCAGGGATGGGTCATTGACCCAGGTGGTGGGCTAAACTTAATAATAACGCCTAATCCTAACACTGACCCTGAATGTGAGCCTGACCCAAACCCTAACCCAGTCGTGACCCTGAACATGACCGTGATCCTGACCCGAACCCTAACCCTAAACCTAAGCCTGACTCTGACCCTGATCCTGATCATGAACCTAAACCTAACCCTGACCGTACTCTAAACCTGACTCATCCCTAACTGTGACCCTGACCCTGACGCTAATCCTAACCCTCATTTGACCTAACCATTACCATAACCCTATTCCCTGACTGTGACTGTGAGCCTGACCCAAACCCTAACCTTATGTAACCTTATCCCTGACACTAATACGAACCCAGAAACTAAACCTAGTGCTGACCCTAACAATAACACTACCCCCTACCCTAACCCAAACCCTAACTCTGATCCTAACGCTGTCTAACCATAGCAGTAAGCATATCCCTACTTCTAACCCTAACCTGAACCCCAAACCAAAACTTTCCCCTGAATCTAACCCTGACCCTGACCCGAACCTGGACCCTAAACCGAAGCCTGACCCCGAGCATAAACGTGACCCTGACCCTGACCTTCACCTGACCCTGACCCTGTCACTGACCCTAAACGTAACCCTGACCTTAACAGTGATCCTGACCCTGATCCTCACACTAACCCTGACCGTGACTGTGAGCCTGACCCTAATCCTAACCCTAAAAGTAACCCTGTCCCAGACCCTAACAGGGGCCCTGACGCAAAACCTAACGCTGACCTTAACCCTAACACTAACCCCTAACCATAACCCTGACCCTGAACCTAACCCGGTCTAACCCTAACCCTCAACCTAACTCTAATACTAACCCTAATCCCAAATTTAAACCCTGAACCTATCCCTGACCCTGACCATAACCCTAATACTGAACTTTGCCTAAACCTGGCCCTAAAACTAACACTGACCATAAAACGGACCCTGACCCTGAACGTAAACCTAACTCTGACCCAGACAGTGAGCCTGACCAGAACCCTAACCCTAATGCTAAACCTGATCCTGACCCTAATCATAACCCAGAATATAAAGGTAAAGCTGACCTTACCCTAGCCATGACCCTAAAACTGTCCCTGACCCTGACCCTTACTCTGACACTAACCCTAACCCTGACACTGACTGTGAGCCTGACCATAAACCTAACCCTGAACCTAACCTTGACCCTGACCCCGACCATAAGCCTAACGATAACCCTGACGCTAACAATGTCTAACTCTAACCCTGACCCTAACTCTAACCCTAACCTTAACCCTAACCCTAAAACTAACCAAAAACCCTGACCCTGACCAGGAATGTGAGCCTGACCCAAACCCTAACCAGCCCTGACCCTGACTCTGACCCTGACCATGAGCCTGACCTAAACCCGAACCCTAAACCAAAGCCTAAAGCTGACCCTGATACGGACCCTGAACATAAACCTAACCCTGACCTTACACTAACCCTGACTCAGACCCTAACCTAGACCCTGACCCTGACCTAACCTTGACCCTAACCCTAACCCTGACCATGACTGTGAGCCTGAACCTAACCCTAACCCTAAATGTAACCCAAACGCTGACCCTAATACGGAACCAGAACCTAAAATTAATGATGACCCTAACGGTAAAACTAAACACTACCCTAAGCCAAATCCTACTCCTAACCCTAACTGAGTCTAACCCTAACCATAACCATATTCCTACTTCTAACCCTAAACATAACACCAAACCCTAACCTTTCCCCTGAAACTAACACTGACCCTGACCCTAACCATAACAATAACCCTAACCCAAACCTAACCCTGACACTGAACCCAACGATGCCCCTAAACCAAAACCTGACGCTGTTGCTAAATTTGACCCTGTCCCTGACCTTCACCCTGACACTGACACTGACCCTGACACTAAACGTACCCTCACCCTAACACTGACCCAGATCCTGACCCTAACACTAAGCCTGACCATGACTGTGAGCCTGAAGCTGACTGTGATCCTGACCCTAATCATAACCATAAACGTAAACCTGACCCTGGCCCTAACACGGGCCATGACCCAAAACCTAACGCAGAACATAACCCTAACACTAACCCCTAACCCTAACCCTGACCCTGACCCAAACCCTGTCTAAACATAACCATCAACCTAACTCGAACCCTAACCCTATCCTCCCATGAGGTGTGCCTGGAGGATGAGAGCTCCTCAGATCCTTGGGGAGAGCTACCTACCCCATCCCATGTGGGAACATGACCTCGGACATCACCAGACAGCTAGAGGCATATTGTTTGAGCGCTCGCATACACAGACACACACACACACACACATACACACACCCCGCTCTGCCCAGCTAGGGGTCAGAGGTGGACACCAGGAAAAATGATGGGTAAAATGGGTGAAAGAAGAAAGAGGTTGGAGACAGCTCGGCCATGGGGTCAGGGGCAATAGGACTCCTGGCCAGGACTGAGATTCAAAGCATGGGGAGTGGAGAAAGGACGAGCTGATGGTCAAGGGGTCCCCAAGGGGCCCAGGGGCTTTGCAAGGGCACTGGTGGGGACAGTGTCTGGGGTCTGGTGTCCATCACCACCCTGGACTACTAGAAGAAGGAAAAGGCAACCACCCTGTGTGGACAGAGCTACAACACCAAAAGCCTCCCCTTCATCTTCTATCAATGGAGCCATAGAGACAGGGTGTCTCTAGTGTCCCACAGGCTTATAGGAGAGCCTGTTGGCCTTGAATCTCTATCTGAGACCCACTGTGCTCTCAGTCTTGTGTAAATGCTTTCTACTCCCTCGAGGTCCATCTGAGCAGAGGATAGCCTGGAGGTTCGGGGGGCTGACATTGTGAGAGTGCAGAATGTGGCAGAGCACTAGGCCCCTGCCCTGGGGACCAAGGTCAGGACCCTCCTTGTTGCAGCCTCAGGGTCCGCATTGGGAAGAGGTTCCAGAATCAGTGCTCTGCTCAGGGTGAGAAGGCCTTAAATAGCATGGAACCAAGCACCAGCGCCGGAGAGGGAAACAGGAACAAGGGAGACACTGGGAGTTTCGCCCTCAGCCCTGGAGCCCACAGATCCTGCTCCTGTGAGAAACACAAAAACAGAGATAGACACAGACACAGACACAGAGACAAAGACAGAGACAGAGACAAACACTGAACACAGGAGAGAGGGAACCAGCAGAAGTGCCCGATTTCCTTCCATCAGCTTGGAAATGACAGCCAAACAATTTGTACCCTTATCAGTCCCACGGGCCATCCATCCTAGGAGGATGGATGTGGGAATGCCCGTGGACAACTATGCGAGCTGGCCAGTACATGGGCCCAGACGAGGCCCTTGGACTTCAAACTAATGGAATTCCCGGGAAGTCTGTGTCCTAAAGGTCAGAAGCCATGCACTGCAACCTTGCCACGGTGAATGGGATTTAGGCAAGAGGAAGTGGTTTTGCTGGATCCCAGAGCAGATCCAGGCCGCTCTGGGCTATGTTCCATTCCCCCGCCCATCCCCAGACACACTCATGACTTGCCAAGTGTGTGCACCAGACTCCTGGGAGAGCGGGGATGGACCGCATGGAGAGGGCCTACCCCTGATGGCATCCCCAGAAGAAGAAGCCAGAACACCCCCAATGTGAAGACGGGGAGACTGAGGAGGACCTGAGAGACACAGGATGTGTGCGGGCTCACAGTCCAGGGCAGGAGCAGGAGCCCGGTCTGAAACGAACTCTGTTCCCTCCCAGCGGAGAAAAAAGCTGCGCCCATGCCTCCCAGGAGTTGTGGGGAGGCTGTGTGAGGTTCACTGGATGGACAGGGCATGGGGTGGAGGGTGAGACTTGAGCAGCTGGGGGAGGGGCGCCCTCAGGGTGCTCTGGATGGGAGCAGGAAGTCCAGTAAGGAGCCCCCCAGGCAGTGGTGACCTTACTTCCCTGACAACAGAGCCCCACGGAATTGGAACCCACTGATCCAGGCACCCACATTCCAGAGAAAACCACCCTGCCCAGCTCATTTCTGGGCACAGCCTGAAGGAAACAACATGTTCTTGTGCTATCTACCTAAGCCCAGAGAATGCAGGCAGAGGAGAGCTCGCCCGCCAGACAAGTCCCCTCACTGGGCAGGTCATGTCAGGCTTCGCCGATGCCTCTGGCCCTTTTGGCAAAAAGAATCGCAATGTCACACTGGGGGGCTCAGAGTCAGAGAGTCCCACACCTTCTGATTGACCCGTGTACCCATAGGTCTCCTCCCCGTGTGTATGTGTTTGTGTGTCTGTGTGTGTGTGTCTGTGTGGTTGTGTGTGTGTGTGTGTTTAAGAGAGCTCATTGGGGATGGAGATACCCTGAGCAGGAGCAAGCTTATGAGGGGTCCGATGTCTGGTTGGCAGGTCATGTTCACACCCCAGGTCAAGGCAGCTATGTGAGAACAGGTATGGGGGCTGCTCCCTTTTGCCCAGGGTTTATCCTGAGACCCTGCAGTGACAGGTCAATGACCCAGGTACGCGCATAACACTAAGACTAAACACTGAAGCTGACCCTGACCCGGACCCTGACTGTGAGCCTGACCCAAAACCTAACCCTAGCCCTGACCCTGACCCTGACTGAGTTCCTGACCCGACACCTAACACTAAATCTAAGCCTGATGCTGACCCTGATCCGGACCCTGACCCTAAACCTAACCTGACCTTACTCTAACCCTTACTCATCCCCAAAAGTGATTCTGACTCTGACCGTAATCATTACACTAACCCTAGCCAAATCCTAACACTAACCCTAACACTGATCTTTGAGCCTGACCCTAACTGTAACCCTAAAAGAAACCCTAACCCTGCCCCTAATAAGGACACTGAACCTAAACGTAATGCTGACCCTAACCCTAACACTAACCCCTACCCTAACTCAAACATTAACCCTGACCCTACGCTGTCTAAGCCTAACACTAAACATAACCCTAATGCTAACTTAACCCTAACCAAAATCTCAAACCGTTCCCCTGAAACTAAGCCTGACCCTGAACCGAAACTTGACCCTAAAAAACAACCTGACCCTGACCCTAAACTGACTCTTGCCCTGACCTTCACCCTGAGGCTGACCCTGACACTGACCCTAATCCTAAGCCTGACCCTAAAACTGACCCAAATCTAAACCTGCCCCTGACCTGAACCTGGACCCTAAACCAAAGCCTCACCCTGACCCTAAATCTGACCCTGGCCCTGACCTTCACTGTGACCCTGACCCTGACCCTGACCCTAATCTTAAGCCTGACCCTGACCTAAGCCTGACCCTAACCCTAACCCTGAACGTGACTGTGAGCCTGACCCTAACCGTAATCCTAAAGGTAACCCTAACCCTGACCTAATACCGACCCTGAACCTAAACCTAATGCTGATGCTAACCCTAACACTAACCCTTACCCTAACCCAAACCCTAAACATGTCCTTAACACTGTCTAACCCTAACCCTAATCATAACCCTACTTCTAACCCTTATCCTAACCCCAAACACAAACCTTTCCCCTAAACCTAACCCTTACACTGAACCGAATATTGACCCTAAACCAAATCCTGACCCTGACCATAAACCGGACCCTGGACCAGACCTTCACCTGACCCCGACCCTAAACCTAACCCTGACAATAGCACTGACCCAAAACTAACCCTGTCCCTGACCTGAACGTGGACCCTAAACCAAAACCAGATCCTGACCCTAAACCTGACACTGGCTCTGACCTTCACCCTGATCCTGACTCAGACTCTGACCATAAACTGAAAGTTGACCCTAACAGTGACCCTGACCCTAACACTAACCCTGCACCTGACTGTTAGTCTGACCCTAATTCTAACCCTAAATGTAACCCTAACCCTGACCCTAACACGGGCCATGATGCAAAAAATAACGATGACCCTAAACTACAACTAACCCCTAACCCTAACTCTGACCCAGACCCTAAACCGGTTTAAACCTAACACTCAAACTAACTCTAATTCTCACCCTAACCCCATTCTTTAACCCAAACCTGACCCTATCTCTGACCCTGACCATAATACTAACCCTGAATTTTGCCTAAACCTGACCCTGATCCTAACCTTGACCCTAAACCGAACCCTGACCCTGACCCTAAACCGAACCCTGACGCTGACCCTAACACTGACACTGACGATGACCATAATCTTAACTCTGACTCAGACCGTGAGCCTGACCAGAACCCTAACCCTAACCCTAAAGCTAAGCCTGATCCTGACCCTAATCATAACCCAAAAACTAAACGTAAAGCTGACCTTAACCTAACCATGACCCTAACCCTGACCCTGACACTTGACCCTAACACTGAACCTGACCCTAATCCTAACCTTGACCCTGACCCTTACTCTGACACTAACTCTAACCCTGACACTGCCTGTGAGCCTGACCAAACACCTAACCCTGAGCCTAACCCTAAACCTGACCCCTACCCTAAGCCTAACGATAACCCTGACCATAAAAATGTCTAACTGTAACCATGACCCTACTCTAACCCTAACCTTAACCCTAACCCTAAAACCAACCAAAAACTCTGACCCTGACCCTGACTTTGAGCCTGACCCAAACCCTAACCAGCCCTGACGCTGACCCTGAACCTGACCATGAGCCTGACCTGAACCGTAAGCCTAAACCAAAGCCTAACACTAACCCTGATTCGGATCCTGAACCTAAACCTAACCCTGACCTTACACTAACCCTGACTCAGACCCTAACCGAGACCCTGACCCTGACCTAAACTTGACACTAACCCAAACCCTGACCATGAGTGTGAGCCTGACTGTAACCCTAACCCTAAATGTAACCCTACACGCTGACCTTAATACGGACCCAGAACCTAAAACTAACGCTGGCTCTAAGGTAAAACTAAACCCTAACCTAACCCAAACCCTAACCCTGACCCTAACACAGTCTAACCCTAATCCTAACAATAACCTTACTTCTAACCCTAACCCTAACACCAAACCCTAACCTTTCCCCTGAACCTAACCCTGACCCTGACCCTAAACCTATCCCTGACGCAAACCTAACCCTGACCCTGACCCGAACCTTGCCCTTAAACCAAACGTGACGCTGACCCTAAATCTGAGCGTGTCTCTGATCGTCACCCTGACCCTGACACGGACCCTGACCCAAAACTTAACCCTCAACCTAACACTGACCCATTCCTGACCCTAACACTAACCCTGACCCTGACTGTAAGCCAGACCCTAAACCTAACCATAAACGTAAACCTGACCCTGTCCCTATCATGGGCCATGACCCACAACCTAACGCTGACCCTAACCATAACTCTAACCCCTAACCCTAACCCTGACCCTGACCCAAACCCTGACTAAACCTAACCCTCAAGCTAACTGAACCCTAACCCTACCCTGTCATGTGGTTTGCTGGGAGGATGGGAGCTACTCAGACCCTTGGGAGAGCTACCCACCCCATCCATGTGGGAACATGACCTCGGAAATCCTCAGACAGCTAGACTCATATGTGTTTGAGCACTCGCATGCACACACACACACACACACACACACAGACAGACATACACACACATACTGACACACACCCCGCTCTAACCAGCTAGGGGTCAGAGGTGGACACCTAGGGAAAATGGTGGGTAAAAAGGGTGAAAGAAGAAAGAGGTTGGAGACAGCTCGGCCATGGGTTGAGGGGCATCAGGGCTCGTGGCCAGGACCGAGATCCATAGCATGGGGAGGGGAGACAGGATGGGCTGATGGTCAAGGTGTCCCCAAGGGGCCCAGGGGCTTTGCAAGGGCACTGGGTGGGGACAGTGTCTGGGGTCTGGTGTCCATCACCACCCTGGACTACTGGAAGAAGGAAGAGGTAACCACCCTATCAATGGGGCCATAGAGACAGGGTGTCCCTAGTCTCCCACAGGCTTGTAGAAGAGCCTGTTGGCCTTGAATCTCTATCTCTGACCAACTGTGCTCCCAGTCTTGGGTACATGCTTTCTACTCCCTCGAGGTCCTTATGAGCAGAAGACAGCCTGGAGGCTTGGGGGGCTGACATTGTGAGCTTGCAGAATGATGCAGAGCACTAGGCCCCTGGCCTGGGGATCAAGGTCAGGACCCTCCTTGTTGCAGCCTCAGGGTCCTCACTGGGAAGAGATTCCAGAGTCAGTGCTCTGCTCAGGGTGAGAAGGCCTTAAATAGCATGGAACCAAGCACCAGCGCAGGAGAGGGAAACAGGGACAAGGGAGACACCGGGGGTTTCGCCCATCAGCCCTGGAGCCCACAGATCCTGCTCCTGTGAGACACACAAAAAAAGAGACAGACGCAGACGCAGACACAGAGACAAAGACAGAGACAGAGACAGACACTGAACACAGGAGAGAGGGAACCATCAGAAGTGCCAGACTTTCCTCCATTAGCTTGGAAATGACAGCCAAACATTTTGTCCCCTTATAAGTCCCACGGGCCATCTATCCTAAGAGGATGCATGCGGGAATGCCCGCGGACCACTGTGGGGGCTGGCCAGTGAATGGGCACAGACGAGGCCCTTGGATTTCAACCAAATGGAATTCCCAGGATGTCTGTGTCCACAAGGTCAGAAGCCATGCACTGCAACCTTGCCACGGGGGATGGGATTCAGGCAGAATGAGGGTGGTTTTGCTGGATCCCAGAGCAGATCCAGGCCTCTCGGGGCTATATTCCTTTCTCCCGCCCATCCTCAGGCACACCCTTGCCTTGCCAAGTGTGTGCACCAGACTCCTGGCAGAGCGGGGATGGAACACATGGAGAAAACCTACCTCTGATGGCATCCCCAGAAGAAGAAGCCAGAACACCCCCAATGTGCAGACGGGGAGACTGAGGAGGCCCTGAGAGCCACAGGATGTGTGCGGGCTCACAGTCCTGGGAAGGAGCAGGAGCCTGGTCAGAACCCAGCTCTGTGCCCTCCCAGCGGAGACAACAGCTGCACCCAGGCCTCCCAGGTCTTGGGGGGAGGCTCTGTGTGGGTCACTGGATGGACAGGGCATGGGGTGGAGGGTGAGCAGCTGGGGGAGGGGCGCCCTCAGGGAGCTCTGGATGGGAGCAGAAAGTCCGGTAAGGAACCCCCAGGCAGTGGTGACCTTACAATCCTGACGACAGAACCCAACGGAATTGGAACCCACGTATCCAGGTACCCACATTCCATAGAAAACCACCCTACGCAACTCATTTCTGAGCACAGCATGAAGGAAACGACATGTTCTTGTGCTGTCTACCAAAGGCCAGAGAATGCAGGCAGTGGAGATCTCGCCCCCCAGACAAGGCCCTCACTGGGCAGGTCATGTCAGGCTTCCCTGACTTCTCTGGCCCTTTTGGCAAAAAGTATCGCAGGTGACACCGGGGAGCTCAGAGTCAGAGAGTTCCACAACTTCTGATTGAACCGTGTACCCATAGGTCTCCGCCACATGTGTATGTGATGTGATGTGTGTGTGTGTGTGTGTGTAAAAAGAGCTCATCAGGGGTGGAGATGCCCCGAGCAGGAGCAGGCTTATGAGGGGTCCGATGCCTGGTTGGCAGGTCATGTTCACGCCCCAGGTTAAGGCAGGCTATGTGGGAGCGGATGTGGGGGCTGCTCCCTTTTGCCCAGGGTTTATCCTGAGACCCTGCAGTGACGGGTCAATGACCCAGGTGTAGGCATAACACTAAGACTAAACACTGACCCTGACCCTTACCCTGACCCTGACTGTGAGCCTGACCCAAAACCTAACCCTAACCCTGACCTGACCCTGACTGAGATCCTGACCCGACACCTAACACTAAATCTAAGCCTGATGCTGACCCTGATCCGGACGCTGAACCTAAACCTATCCTGAGCTTAATCTAACCCTTATTCATCCCCAAATGTGACTCTGACTCTGACCGTAATTATTACACTGACCCTAACCAAATTCTAAAACTAACCCTAAAAATGACCAATCTTTGAGCCTGACCCTAACCGTAACCCTAAAGGAAACCCTAACCCTGCCCCTAATAGGGACACTGAACCTAAACCTAACGCTGACTCTAACCCTAACACTAACCCCTACCCTAACTCAAACCCTAACCCTGACCCTACATTGTATAACCCTAACACTAATCATAACCCTACTGCTAACCTTAACCCTAACCAAAAACTCAAACCGTTCCCCTGAAACTAAGCCTGACCCTGAACCGGAACTTGACCCTAAAACACAGCCTGACAATGACCCTAAACTGACTCTGGCCCTGACCTTCACCCTTACCCTGAACCTGACACTGACTCTAAACCTAACCCTGACACTAACACTGACCCAAAACTAACCCTGCCCCTGACCTGAACCTGGACCCTAAAACAAAGCCTCACCCTGACCATAAATCTAACCCTGGCCCAAACCTTCACACTGACACTGACCCTGACCCTGACCCTAATCCTAAGCTTGACCCTGACCTAAGCCTGACCCTAACCCTAACCCTGAACGTGACTGTAAGCCTGACCCTAACCGTAATTCTAAAGGTAACCCTAACCCTGACCTAATACCGACCTTGAACCTAAACCTAATGCTGATGCTAACCCTAACACTAACCCCTACCCTAACCCAAACCCTAAACATGTCCTTAACACTGTCTAACCCTAACCCTAACCATAACCCTACTTCTAACCCTAATCCTAAACCCAAACACAAACCTTTCCCCTAAACCTAACCCTGACACTGAACCGAACATTGACCCTAAACCAAATCCTGTCCCTGACCGTAAACTGGACCCTGGCCCAGACCTTCACCTGACCCTGACCCTAATCCTAACCCTGACAATAGCACTGACCCAAAACTAACTCTGTCGCTGACCAGAACGTGGACCCTAAACCAAAACCAGATCCTGACCATAAACCTGAGAATGGCCCTGAACTTCACCCTGACCCTGACCCAGACTCTGAACATAAACCGGAACCTGACCCTAACAGTGACCCTGACACTGACCCTAACACTAACCCTGACACAGACTGTGAGTCTGACCCTAATTCTAACCCTAAACTTAACCCTGACCCTGACACTAAACGGGCCGTGATGCAAAAAATAACGATGACCCTAAACTACAACTGACCTCTAACCCTAACGCTGACCCTGACTCTAACCTGGTCTAACCCTAACGCTCAAACTAACTCTAAATCTCACCCTAACCCTATCCTTTAACCCTATCCCTCACCCTGACAATAACCATAACCCTGAACTTTGCCTAAACCTGTCCCAGATCCTAACCTTGACCCTAACCCAAACCCTAACCCTGACCCTAACACAGTCTAACCCTAACCTTAACCATAACCCTACTTCTAACCCTAACGCTAACACCAAACCCTAACCGTTCCCCTGAACCTAACCCTGACTATGACCCTAACCCTAACCCTGACCCAAACCTAACCCTGACCCTGACCTGAAACTTGCCCTTAAACCAAAACGTGACGCTGACCCTAAATCTGACCCTGTCCCTGATCTTCACCCTGACCCTGACACGGACCCTGACCCTAAAACAAACCCTCACCCTAACACTGACCCATTCCTGACCCTAACACTAACCCTGACCCTGACTGTAAGCCAGACCCTAAACCTAACCATAAACGTAAACCTGACCTTGACCCTGACCCTATCATGGGCCATGACCCAAAACCTAACGCTGACCCTAACCATAACACTAACCCCTAACACTAACCCTGACCCTGACCCAAACTCTGACTAAACCTAACCCTCAACCTAACTGAACCCTAACCCTAACCCTGTCATGTGGTTTGCCTGGAGGATGAGAGCTCCTCAGATCCTTGGGAGAGCTACCCACCACATCCTGTGTGGGAACATGACCTCAGACATCCTCAGACAGCTAGACTCATATGTGTTTGAGCGCTCGCATGCACAGACACGCACACCCACACACAAACACACACACACACAGGCTAGGTGGAAGCAGGTGTGGGGGCTGCATCATTTTTCCCAGGGCTTATCCTGAGACTCTGCAGGGACTCGTCAATGACCCAGGTGCGGCTGACCATAAACCTTGACCCAGACCTTCACCTGACTGTGACCCTAAACCTAACGCTGACAACAGCACTGACCCAAAACTAACCCTGTCCCTGACCTGAACGTGGACCCTAATTCAAAACCAGATCCTGACCCTAAACCTGACAATGGCCCTGACTTTCACCCTGACCCTGACAGTGAACCTGACCCTGACCCTAACACTAAACCTGAGCCTGACTGTGAGTCTGGCCCTAACTCTAACCCTAAACGTAACCCTGACCCTGACCCTAACACGGGCTATGACGCAAAACATAACGATGACCCTAACCCTACAACTAACCCCTAACCCTAACGCTGACACTGACCCTAACCCTGTCTAACCCTAAACCCTCAAACTAACTCTAATTCTTACCCTAACCCTATCCATTAACACTAAACCTGACCCTATCTCTGACCCTGACCATAACCCAAACCCTGAACTTTGCCAAAATTTGACTCTGATCCTAACCTTGACCCTAAAGAGAAACCTGACCCAGACCATAAACCGAACCCTAGCTCTGACCCTAACACTGACACTGACGCTGACCATAAACCTAAGTCTGACCCAGACCATGAGCTTGACCAGTAACCTAAACCTAACGCTAACCCTGATCCGGACCCTAATCATAACACAGAATCTAAACGTAAAGCTGACCTTATCCTAACAATGACCCTAATCCTGACGCTGACCCTGGCCCTAACACTGAACATGAACCTAATCCTAACCCTGACCCTGACTTTTACTCTGACACTAACCCTAACCTTGACACAAACTGTGAGCCTGACCATAAACCTAACCCTGAACCTAACCCTAACCCTGACCCCTACCCTAAGCCTAATGATAACCCTGACCCTAACAATGTCTAACCCTAACCGTGACCCAAACTCGAACCCTAAACTTAACCCTAACCCTAAAACTAAACGAAAACTCTGACCCTGAACCTGACTGTGAGCCTGACCCAAAACCTAACCAGCCCTGACACTGACCGTGACCCTGACCATGAGCCTGACTCGAACTCTAAGCCTAATCCAAAGCCTAACGCTGACCCAAATTCAGACCCTGAACCTAAACCTAACCCTGAACTTACACTAACCCTGACTTAGACCCTAAACCCTGACCCTGACCTAACCTTGACGATAACCCTAAACCTCACCATGACTGTGAACCTGATCCTAACCCTAACCCTAAATGTAACCCTAAACACTGACACAAATACGGACCCAAACTTAAAACTAACGCTGACACTAATGGTTAAACTAAACCCTACCATAACCGAAACCCTAACCTGACCCTAACACAGTCTAACCCTAAACCTAATATTACCCTACTTCTAACCCTACCCCTAACACCAAACCCTAACCTTTCCCCTGAACCTAACGCTGACCTGACCCTAAACCTAACCCTAAACCTGACCCAAACCTAACCCTGAACCTGACCTGAACCATGCCCCTAAATCAAAACCTGACACTGACCCTAAATCTGACCCTGTCCCTGACCTTCACGCTGACCCTGACCCTGACCATAAACCTAACCCTCACCCTAACACTGACCCAGACACGGACCCTAACACTAACCCTGACCTTGACGGTGAGCCTGATCCTAAACCTAACCATAAACGTAAACCTGACCCTGACCCTAACAAGGGCCATGACCCGAAACCTAACGCTGACCCTAATCCTAACACTAACCCCTAACCCTAAACCTGACCCTGACCCAAACCCTGTCTAAACCTAACCATCACCTAACTCTAACACTAACCCTAAACCTCCCATAAGATTTGCCTGGAGGAGGAGGGCTTCTCAGATCCTTGGGGAGAGCTACCCACCCCATTTCATGAGGGGACATGATCTCGGACCTCCCCAGACAGCTAGAGGCTTATGTTTTCAGCGCTGACATGCACACACACACACACATACACACACACATACACACACACACAATCACACACACACACAAACACACACCCCACTCTGCCCAGCTAGGGGTCAGAGGTGGACACCAAGGGAATATGGTGGGTAAAAAGGGTGAAAGAAGAAAGAGGTTGGAGATAGCTCGGTCATTGGGTCAGGGGCATCAGGACTCCTGGACCGGATCGAGATCCAAAGCATGGGGAGGGGAGACAAGATGGGCTGATGGTCAAGGGGTCTCCAAGGGGCCCAGGGGTTTTGAAAGGGCACTGGGTGGGAACAGTGTCTGGAGTATGGTGTTCATCACCACCCTGGACTACTGGAAGTGGGAAGAGGTAACCACACTGTGTGGACAGGGTTACAACACTGAAGGCCTACCATTACTCTTCTATCAATGGGCCATAGAGATATGGTGTTCCTAGTCTCCCACAAGCTTGTAGAAGAGCCTGTTGGCCTTGAATCTCTATCTCTGACCAACTGTGCTCCCAGTCTTGGGTACATGTTTTCTACTCCCTCGAGGTCCTTCTGAGCATAAGACAGCCTGGAGGCTCGGGGGGCTGACATTATGAGCTTGCAGAATGTGGCAGAGCACTAGGCTCCTGGCCTGGGGACCAAAGTCAGGACCCTCCTTGTTGCAGCATCAGGGTCCCCATTGGGAAGAAGTTGAAGAGTCAGTACTCTGCTCAGGGTGAGAAGGCCTTACTTACCAAGGAACCAAGCACCAGCACAGGAGAGGGAAACAGGGACGAGGGAGACACCGGAGGATTCGCCCATCTGGCCTGGAGCCCACAGATCATGCTCCTGTGAGACACACAAAAACAGAGACAGACGCAGACGCAGACACAGAGACAAAGACAGAGACAGAGACAGACACTGAACACAGAAGAGAGGGAACCAGCAGAAGTGCCAGATTTTCCTCCATCAGCTTGGAAATGACAGCCAAACATTTTGTCCCCTTATAAGTTCCACGGGCCATCCATCCTAGGAGGACGGATCCGGGAATGCCCGCGGACCACTGTGGGGGTTGGCCAGTACATGGGCGCAGACGAGGCCCTTGGACCTCAACCTAATGGAAGTACCGGGAAGTCTGTGTCGACAAGGTTGGAAGCCATGCACTGCAACCTTGCCACGGGGGATGGGATACAGGCAGAAGTAGGGTCGTTTTGATGGATCCAGGAGCAGATCCAGGCATCTCTGGGCTATGTTCCATTCCCCCGCCCGTCCCCAGGCACACCCGTGCCTTGCCAAGTGTGTGCACCAGACTCCTGGGAGAGCAGGGATGGAACGCATGGAGAGGGCCAAACCCTGATGGCATCCCCAGAAGAAGAAGCCAGAACACCCCCAATGTGCAGACGGGGAGACTGAGGAGGCCCTGAGAGCCACAGGATGTGTGCGGGCTCACAGTCCTGGGCAGGAGCAGGAGCCTGGTCGGAACCCAGCTCTGTGCCCTCCCAGCAGAGACAACAGCTGCACCCAAGCCTCCCAGTTCTTGGGGGGAGGCTCTGTGTGGGTCACTGGATGGACAGGGCATGGGGTGGCATGTGAGCCTTGAGCAGTTGGGGGAAGGGGCGCCCTCAGGGAGAGCAGATGGGATGGATGGGAGCAGAAAGTCCGGGAATGAGCCCCAAGGCAGTGGTGACCTTACTTTCCTGACGACAGAGCCCAAGGGAATTGGAACCCACATATCCAGGCACCCACATGCCAGTGAAAACCACCCTGACCAGCTCATTTCTGGGCACAGCCTGAAGGAAGCGACATGTTCTTGTGCTCTCTACCAAAGCCCAGAGAATGCAGGCAGAGGAGAGATCGCCCGCCAGACAAGTCCCCTCACTGGGCAGGTCATGTCAGGCTTCCCCGACGTCTCTTGCCCTTTTGACAAAAAATCACAAGGTGACACCGGGGGGGCTCAGAGTCAGAGAGTCCCACACTTTCTGATTGACCCATGTACCTATAAGTATCCTCCCCGTGTGTATGTGTGTGTGTGTGTGTGTGTGTGTGTGTGTGTGTGTGTAAAGAGAGCTCATTGGGGGTGGAGGTGCCCCGAGCAGGAGCAGACTTATGAAGGGTCCGATGCCTGGTTGGCAGGTCATGTTCACGCCCCAGGTTAAGGCAGGTTAGGTGGGAGTGTGTGTGCTGACTGCACCCTTTTGCCCAGGGTTTATCCTTAGATCGTGCAGGGACTGGTCAAGGACCCATGTGCGGCGCAAACCCTAATACTAACCCCTGACCCTAACCCTAACCCTAACCCTAACCCTAATTCTGACCCAGACCGTGAGCCTGACCAGAACCCTAACCCTAAAGCTAACCCTGATCCTGTCCTAATCATAACCCAGAATCAAAAATAAAGCTGACATTATCCTCACCATGACCCTAACCCTGACCCTGACCCTGACCCTAACACTGAAACTGACCCTAATCCTAACCATGACCCTGACCCTTACTCTGACACTAAACCTAACCATGACACTGACTGTGAGCCTGACCATAAACCTAACCCTGATCCTAACCCTAACCCTGACCCCTAACCAAAGCCTAACGATAACCCTGACGCTAACAATGTCTCACCCTAACACTGACCCTAACTCTAACCCTAACCTTAACCCGAACCCTAAAACTAACTGAAAGCTCTGAACTTGAACCTGACTGTGAGCCTGACCCACAACCTAACCAGCCCTGACTCTGACCCTGACCCAGACCATGAACCTGACCCGAACCCTAACCCTAAACCAAAGCCTAACGCTGACCCTAATTCAGACCCTGAACCCAAACCTAACCCTGACTTTACACTAACCCTGACTTAGACCCGAAAAGACCCTGACCCTGATATAACCTTGACCATAACCCTAACCCTCAGCATGACGGTGAGTCTGAACCTAACTCTAACCCTAAACGTAACCCTAACCCTGACCCTAACTCGGGCCATGACGCGATGATCCTAACCCTACAACTAGCCCCTAACCCTAACGCTGACCCTGACCCAACACGGTCTAACCCTAACCCTCAAACTAACTCTAATTCTCACCCTAACCCTATACTTTAACCCTAACCCTGACGCTATTCCAGACCCTGACTATAACCCTAACCCTAAACTTTGCCTAAATTTGACCCTGATCCGAAAGTTGACCCTAAACAGAACCCTGACCCTGACCCTAAACCGAACCCTGGAACTGACCCTAAACCTTACTCTAACACTGACACTGATACTGACCATAAACCTAACTCTGATCCAGACCGTGAGGCTGACAAGAACCCTAAGCCTAAAGCTAACACTGAACCTGACCCTAATCATAACCCAGAATATAAATGTAAAGCTGACCTTATACTAACCATGACCCTAAACCTGACCCTGATTCTGACCCTAACACAGAACCTGACCCTAATCCTAACCCTGACCCTGACTCTAAATCTGACAATAACCCTAACCCTTACACAGACTGTGAGCCTGACCATAAACCTAACCCTGAACCTAAACCTAACCCTGACCCCTACCCTAAGCCTAACGATATCCCTGACACTAACAATATCTAACCCTAACCCTGACCCTAACTCTAACCCTGACATTAACTCTAACTGTAAAACAAACCGAAAAACCTGAACTTGAACCTGACTGTGAGCCTGACCCAACATAACCAGCCCTGAAACTCACCCTAAACCTGACCACGAGGCAGACCCTAACCCTTAACTAAACAAAAGCCTAAAGCTGACCCTGACTCAGACCCTGAATTTAACCAAACCCTGACCATACACTAACCCGGACTCAGAACCTAACCGAGAGCCTGAACCTGACCTAAACCCTAACCCTGACCATGACTGTGAGCCTGAACCTTAACCTAATCCTAAATGTAACCCTAAACGCTGACCCTAATACGGACCCAGAACCTAAAACTAACGCTGACCCTAATGGTAAAAATAAACCCTAGCCTAACCCAAACCCTAACCCTGAACCTAACACAGTCTAACCCTAATCCTAAACATAACCCTAATTCTAACCCTAACACCAAACCCTAACGTTTCCCCTGAACCTAAACCTGACCCTGACCCTAACTCCAACCCTAACCATGACCCAAACCTAAACCTGACCCTGACCTGCACCTTGCCCGTAAACCCAAACCTGACCCTGACCCTAAATCTGACCCTGTCCCTGATCTTCACACAGACCCTGACACTGACCCTGATCCTAATCCTAACCCTCACCCTAACACTGACCCAGACTCCGACCCTCACACTTACCCTGACCCTGACTGTGAGCTGGACCCTAAACCTAACGATAAATGTAAACCTGACCGTGACCAAAACACGGGCCATAACACAAAACATAACGCTGACCCTAACCCTAACACAAACCCCTAACATTAACCCTGACCCTGACCCAAACCTGGACTAAACCTAACCCTCAACCTAACTCTAACCCTACCCCTAACCCTCCCATGAGCATTGCCTGGAGGATGAGAGCTCCTCAGATGCTTGGGAAGAGCTACCCACCCCATCCCATGTGGGGACATGACATCGGACATCCCGAGAAAACTAGAGACATATGAGTTTGAGCTCACGCATGCACACACACACACACACACACACACACACCGCTCTGCCCAGCTAGGGATGAGAGGTGGACATCAAGGGAAAATGATGGGTAAAAAGGGTGAAAGAAGAAAGAGGTTGGAGACAGCTCGGCCATGGGGCCAGGGGCATCAGGACTCTTGGCCAGGACCGAGATCCAAAGCAAGGGGAGTGGAGACAGGACGAGCTGATGGTCAAGGGGTCCCGAAGGGGACCACGGGCTTTGCAAAGACACTGGGTGGGGACTGTGTCTGGGGTCTGGTCTCCATCACCACCCTGGAATACTGGAAGTAGGAAGAGGTAACCACCCTGTGTGGACAGAGCTACAACACCGAGGGCCTCCCCTTACACTTCTATCAATGGGGCCATAGAGACAGGGTGTCCCTAGTCTCCCACAGGCTTGTAGAAGAGCGTGTTGGCCTTGAATCTCTATCCGAGACCCACTTTGCTCCCAGTCTTGGGTATATGCTTTCTACTCCCTCGAGGTCCTTCTGAGCAGAAGACAGCCTGGAGGCTCGGGGGCTGACATTGTGAGCTTGCAGAATGTGGCAGAGCACTAGGCCCCTGGCCTGGGGACCAAAGTCAGGACCCACCTTGTTGCAGCTTCAGGGTCCCCATTGGGAAGAGGTTCCGGAGTCAGTGCTCTGCTCAGGGTGAGAAGGCCTTACTTAGCAAGGGACCAAGCACCAGCACAGGAGAGGGAAACAGGGACAAGGGAGACACCAGCGGTTTCGTCCATCAACCCTGAGGCCCACAGATCCTGCTCCTGTGAGACAAACAAAAACAGAGACAGACGCAGACAAAGAGACAAAGACAAAAACAAAGAAAAAGACAGAGAGAGACACAGAACAAAGGAGAGAGGGAACCAGCAGAAGTGCCAGATGTTCCTCCATTAGCTTGGAAATGACAGCCAAACATTTTGTCCCCTTATCAGTCCCACGGGCCATCCCTCCTAGGAGGACGGATGCGGAAATGCCACTGTGGGTCTGGCCAGTACATGGGCGCAGACAAGGCCCTTGGACCTCAACCTAATGGATGTCCCAAGAAGTCTGTGTCCACAAGGTCAGAAGCCATGCACTGCAACCTTGCCACGTGGGATGGGATACAGGCAGGAGGAGGTTGGATTTGCTGGATCTCAGAGCAGATCCAGGCCTCTCTGGACTATGTTCCATTCCCCGCCCATCCTCAGGCACACCAGTGCCTTCCCAAGTGTGTGAACCAGAGTCTGGGAGACCGGGGATGGAACTCATGGAGAGGGCCTACCCCTGATTGCATCCCCTGAAGAAGAAGCCAGAACACCCCCAATGTGCAGACGGGGAGACTGAGGAGGCCCTGAGAGCCACAGGATGTGTGCGGGCTCACGGTCCTGGGCAGGAGCAGGAGCCTGGTCGGAACCCAGCTCTTTGCCCTCCCAGCGGAGACAACAGCTTCACCCAGGCCTCCCAGCCGTGGGGGGAGGCTGTGTGTGGGTCACTGGATGGACAGGGCATGGAGTGGAGTGTGAGCCCTGAGCAGCTGTGGTAGGGATGCACTCAGGGAGCTCTGGATGGGAGCAGCAAATCCGGGAAGGAGCCCCCAGGCATGGTGAAATTACCTCCATGAAGACAGAGCCCAACGGAATTGGAACCCACCTATCCAGGCACCTACATTCCAGAGAAAACCACCCTGCCCAGCTCATTTTTGGGCACAGCCTGAAGGAAAAGACATGTTCTTGTGCTCTCTACCGAACCCCAGAGAATGCAGGCAGAGGAGAGCTCACCCGCCAGACAAGTCCCCTCACTGGGCAGGTCATGTCAGGCCACCCTGACGCCTCTGGCCGTATTGGCAAAAAGAATCACAAGGTGACACCGAGGGGCTCAGGTCAGAGAGTCCCACACCTTCTGATTGACCCGTGTAGCCCTAGGTCTCCTGCCCGTGTGTGTGTCTGTGTGTGTGTGTGTGTGTATGTGTGTATTTGTGTTTGTGTGTGTGTGTGTGTGTGTGTGTGTAAAGAGAGGTCATCGGGGGTGGAGATGCCCCGAGCACGAGCAAGCTTATGAGGGGTCCGATGCCTGGTTGGCAGGTCATGTTCATGCCCCAGGTTAAGGCAGGCTAGGTGGGAGTGGGTGTAGGGGCGGCAACCTTTTGCCCAGGGTTTATCGTGAGACCCTGAAGGGACTGGTCAATGACCCAGTTGCGGGGCTAACCCTAAAACTAACCCCTGACCCTGACCCTGACAGTGAGCCTGACACAAAACCTAACCCTAGCCCTGACCCTCACTCTGACCATGACCGAGATCCTGACCCAAACCCTAATCCTAAATCTAAGCCTGTTGCTCACCCTGATACAGAACCTGATCCTAAACCTAACCTGACCTACTCTAACCCTGACTCATCCCTAACCGTGACCCTGACTCTGACCCTAATCATAACCCTGACCCTAACCAAATCCTGACCCTAACCCTAACACTGACCGAACTTTGAGCCTGACCTTAACCGTAACCCTAAAGGTAACCCTAACCCTGACCCTAATAAGGAACTTGAACCTAAACCTAATGCTGACCCTAACCCTAACAGTAACCCCTACCCAATCCAACCCCTAACCTTGACACTACGCTGTCTAACCCTAAAACTAAACATAACCCTACTGCTAACCCTAACCCTAACCAAAAACTCAAACTGTTCCCCTGAAACTAACCCTGACCCTGAACCGAAATTTGACCCTAAAACAAAGCCTGACCCTGACCCTATACTGACCCTGGCCCTGACATTCACTTTTACCCTAACCCTGACCCTACTCTAAGCCAACCCTGACCCTAAAACTGACCCAAAACTAACCCTGCCCTTGATCCGAACCTGGACCCTAAACCAAAGCCTCACCCTGACCCTAAATCTGACCCTGGCCTTGACCTTCACCCTGACCCTAATCCTAAGGCTGACCCTGACCTAAGCCTGTCCCTAACACTAAACCTCACCGTGACTGTGAGCTCGACCCTAACCGTAATCCTAAAGTTATCCCTAACCCTGACCTAATACTGACCCTGAAACTTAACCTAATACTGATGCTAACCCAAACACTAACCCCTACCCTAAACCAAACCCTAACCCTGACCTTAACGCTGTCTAACCATAACCCTAACCATAACCCTACTTCTAACCCTAATCCTAAACCCAACCCCAAACCTTTCCCCTAAACCTAACCCTGACTCTGAACTGACCATTGACCCTAAACCAAATCCTGACCCTGACCATAAACCTGACCCAGGCCCAGACCATCACCTGACCCTGACCCTAAACCTAACCCTGATAATAGCACTGACCCAAAACTAACCTTGTCCCTGAGCTGAATGTGGACCCTAAACCAAAACTAGATCCTGACGCTAAACCTGACACTCACTCAGACTTTTACACTGACCATGACCCAGACCCTGACCATAAACCTAAACCTGACCCTGACCCTAACACTAACCCTCACCCTGACTGTGAGTCTGACCCTAACTCTAACCCTAAACGTATCACTGACCTTTCACTAACATGGGCCATGATGCAAAACATAACGATGACCCTAACCCTACAACTAGCCCCTAACCCTAATGCTGACCCTGACCCAACCCGGTCTAACCCTAACCCTCATACTAACTCTAATTCTCACCCTAACCCCATACTTTAACCCTAACTCTGACCCTATACCTGACACTGACCAAAACCCTCACCCTAAACTTTGCCTAAACTTGACCCTGATCCGAAAGTTGACCTTAAACAGAACCCCGAACCTGACCCTATACCAAACCCTGGCCCTGATCCTAAACCTTACTCTAACACTGACACTGACACTGACCAGAAACCTAACTCTGACCCAGACCGTGTTCCTGACCAGAACCCTACCCTAAAGCTAACCCTGATCCTGACTGTAATCATAACCCAGAATCTAAACGTAAAGTTGACCTTATCCTAAACATGACCGTAACCCTGACCCTGACACTGACCATAACACTGAACCTGACCCAAATCCTAACCCTGACCCTGACCCTTACTCTGACACTAACCCTAACCTTGACACTGACGGTGAGCCTGACCATAAACCTAACCTTGAACTTAACACTAACAATGACCCCTACCCTAAGTCTAATGATATTCCAGACCCTGCAATGTCTATCCCTAACCCTGACACTAACTCTAACCCTGACATTAACTCAAACCCTAAAACTAGCCTAAAACCTTGATAATAACCCTGACTGTGAGCATGACCTACCTAACCAGCACGGACACTCACGCTGACCCCGACCATGAGCCAGACCAGAACACTAAACTAAACCAAAGCCTAACGCCGACCCTGATTTGGACCCTGAACTTAAACCCAACCCTGACCTTACACTAACCGTGATTAAGACCCAAACCGAGAGCCTGACCCTGACAAAACCTTGACCCTAACCCTAAACCTGACCTTGACTCTGAGCCTGAACCTAAAAAACAACACTAAATGTAACCCTAAACGCTGACACTAATACGGACCCAGAAACTAAAACTAACGCTGACCCTAAAGGTAAAATTAAACCCTACCCTAACCCAAACACTAACCCTGTCCCTAACACAGTCTAACACTAAACTTAACCATAACGCTACTTCTAACACTAAACCTAACACCAAACCCTAACCTTACCCTGATCCTAACACTGATCCTAACCCAAACCCTAACACTAAACCTAACCCTGACCCAAACATAAACCTCATCCTGACACGAACCTTGCCCCTTAACCCAAACCTGACCCTGACCAAAACTCTGACCATGACCCTGACCTTCACCCTGACCCTGACCCTGACCCTAATCCTAAGCCAGACCCAGTCCTAAGCCTGACCCTAACCCTAACCCTACCCTAACCCTAAACCGAACTCTGACCCTGATCATGAGCCTGACCAGAACACTAACCCAAAGCTAAACATGATCCTGACTATAATCATAACCCAGAATATAAATGTAAAGCTGACCTTATCCTAACCATAACCCTAAACCTGACTTTGACCCTGACACTAACACTGAACCTGACCCTAATCCTAACCCTGACCCTGACCCTTAATCTGACACAAACCCTAACCCTGACACTGACTGTGAGCCTGACCATAAACCTAACCCTAACCTAACCCTAACCCTGACCCCTACCTTAAGCCTAACGATAACCCTGACCCTAACAATGTCGAACCCTAACCCTGACACTCACTCTAACCCTAACATTAACCCTAACCCTAAATCTCACCGAAAAACCTGCCCCTGCCCCTGACTGTGAACCTGACCCAAACCTAATCAGCCCTGATCCTCACCATGATCCTGATCATGAGCCAGACCCGAACCCGAAACTAAACCAAAGCTGAACGCTGACACTGATTTGGACCCTGAACTTAAACCTAACCCAGACCTTACACTAACCCTGACTCAGACCCTAACCGAGAGTTTGACCCTGACCTAACCTTGACCCTAACCTGAACCCTGACCTTGACTGTGAGCCTGAACCTAAACCTAACCCTAAATGTAACCCTAAACCCTGACCCTTATACGGACCCAGAACCTAAAACTAAAGCTGACCCTAACGGTAAAACTAAACCCTATCCTAACCCAAACCCTAACCCTGACACTAACTCAGTCTAATACTAACCCTAACCATAACCCTACTTCTAACACTAACACTAACACCAAACACTAACCTTACCCTGAACCTAACCGTGACCCTAACACTAACCCTAATCCTGAACCAAACATAACCCTCATCCTGACACGAACCTTGCCTCTAAACCCAAACCTGACCCTGATCCAAAATCGGACCCTGTCCCTGAACTTCACCCTGACCCGGACACTGACCCTGACACTAAACCTAACACTCACCCTAACACTAACCCAGAACCTGACCCTCACACTAACCCTGACCCTGACTGTGAGCCAGACCCTAAGACTAACCATAAACATAAAGCTGACCCTGACCCTAACACAGGCCATGTCCCGAAACCTAATGCTGACTCTAACCCTAACACAAACCCCTAACCGTAACCCTGACCCTGACCCAAACCCTGTCTAAACCTAACTCTCAACCTAACTCTAACCCTACCCCTAACCCTCTCATGAGGATTGCCTGGAGGATGAGAGCTCCTCAGATCTTTGAGTTGAGCTACTCACCCCATCCCATGTGGGCACATATCCTGGGACATCACAAGACAGATAGAGGCATATGTGTTTGAGCGCTATCATAACACACACACACACACACACACACACACACACACACACACAAACACACACACACACATCTCTGCCCAGCGAGGGGTCAGAGGTGGACACCAAGGGAAAATGGTGGGTAAAAAGGGTGAAAGAAGAAAGAGGTTGGACACAGCTCGGCCATGGGGTCAGTGGCATTAGGACTCCTGGCCAGGACCGATATGCAAAGCATGGGGTGTGGAGACAGGACGAGATGATGGTCAAGGGGTTCCCAAGGCGACCAAGGGCTTTGCAAGGGCACTGGGTGGGGAGAGTGTCTGGGGTCAGGTGTCCATCACCACCCTGGACTACTGGAAGTAGGAAGAGGTAACCACCCTGTGTGGACAGAGCTACAACACCGAAGGCCTCCCCTTACTCTTCTATCAATGGGGCCATAGAGACAGGGTGTTCCTAGTCTGCCACAGGCTTGTAAAAGAGCCTGTTGGCCTTGAATCTCTATCCGAGATGCACTGTGCTCCCAGTCTTGGGTACGAGCTTTCTACTCCCTCGAGTTCCTTCTGAGCAGAAGAAAGCCTGGAGGCTCGGGGGGCTGACATTGTGAGCTTGCAGAATGTGGCAGAGCACTAGGCCCCTGGCCTGGAGACCAAGGTCAGGAACTTCCTTCTTGCAGCTTCAGGGTCCACATTGGGAAGAGGTTCCAGAGTCCATGTTCTGCTCAGGGTGAGAAGGCCTTACTTACCAAGGAACCAAGCACCAGCTCAGGAGAGGGAAACAGGGACAAGGGAGACAACGGCCGTTCCGTCCGTCAGCCCTGGAGCCCACAGATCCTGCTCCTGTGAGACACACCGAAACAAAGACAGAACCTGAAACAGAGAAAAGACAAAGACAAAGACAGAGACACACAGTGAACACAGGAGAGAAAGAACCAGCAAAAGTGCCAGACTCCTCCATCAGCTTGGAAATGACAGCCAAACATTTTGTCCCATTATCAGTCCCATGGGCCATCCCTCCTAGGAGGACGGATGTGGGAATGCCCGCGGACCACCAGGGGGTCTGGCCAGTACATGGGTGCAGATGAGGCCCTTGGACCTCAACCTAATGGAAGTCCCGGGAAGTCTGTGTCCACAAGGTCAGAAACCATGCACTGCAACCTTGCCACGGGGGATAAGATCAGGCAGGAGGAGGGTGGTTTTGCTGGGTCCCAGCAGAGATCCAGGCCTCTCTGGGCTATATTCCATTCCCCCGCCCATCACCAAGCACACCCGTGCCTTGCCAAGTGTGTGCACCAGACTCCTGGGAGAGCAGGGATGGAACGCATGGAGAGGGCCTACCCCTAATGTCATCCCCTGAAGAAGAAGCCAGAACACCCCCAATGTGCAGACGGGGAGACTGAGAGGCCCTGAGAGTCACAGGATGTGTCCGGGCTCACAGTCCTGGGCAGGAGAAGGAACACGGTCTAACCCCAGCTCTGTTATGCTCCCAACAGAGACAACAGCTGCTCCCAGGCCTCCCAGGGGTTGGGGGCAGGCTGTGTGTGGGTCACTGGATGGATAGGGCATGGGGTGGTGTGTGAGCCCTGGGCAGCTGGGGTAGAGGCGCCCTCAGGGAGCTATGGATGGGAGCAGGAAGTCCGGTAAGGAGCCCCCAGGCAGTGGTGACCTTACTTCCCTGACGACAGAGCCCAACGGAATTGGAACCCACGTATCCAGGCACCCACATCCAGTGAAAACCACCCTGCCCAGCTCATTTCTGGGCACAGCCTGAAGGAAAAAACATGTTCTTGTGCTGTCTACCGAACCCCAGAGAATGCAGGCAGAGGAGAGCTCGCCCGCCAGACAAGTCCCCTCACTGGGCAGGTCATATCAGGCCTCCCCGATGCCTCTGGCCGTATTGGCAAAAAGAATCACAAGGTGAAACCGAGGGGCTCAAGTCACAGAGTCCCACACCTTCTGATTGACCCGTGCTACCCTAGGACTCCTCAGCATGTGTGTGTGTGTGTGTGTGTGTGTGTGTGTGTGTGTTTGTAAAGAGAGCTCATCAGGGGTGGAGATGTCCCGAGCAGGGGCAGGCTTATGAGGGGTCCGATACCTGGTTGGCAGGTCATGTTCACACCCCAGGTTAAGGCAGACTAGCTGGGAGCGGGTGTGTCGCTGCACCGTTTTGCACAGGGTTTATCCTGAGAACCTGAAGGGACTGGTCAATGACCCAGGTGCGGGTGTAAACCGAACACTAACCCCTGACCCTGACCCTGACCCTGACACTGACTGTGAGCCTGACCCAAAAGGGAACCCTAGACCTGACCCTGACTCTGACCCTGACCCAGATCCTGACCCAAACCCTAATCCTAAATCTAAGCCTGATGCTGACCCTGATCCAGACCCTGATCCTAAACCTAACCTGACCTACTCTAACCCTGACTCATCCCTAACTGTGACCTTGACTCTGACCCTAACCATAACCCTGAACCTAACAAAATCCTGACCCTAACGCTAACACTGACCGTACTTTGAGCCTGACCTTAACCATAACCCTAAAGGTAACCCTAACCCTGACCCTAATAAGGACCCTTAACCTAAACCTAACGCTGACCCTAACCCTAACACTAACCCCTACCCAACCAAACCCCTAACCCTGACACTATGCTGTCTAACCTTAAAACTACGGTGTAAGACTAAACATAACCCTACTGCTAACCCTAAACCGAACCAAAAACTCAAACTGTTCCCCTGAAAATAACCCTGAACCTGAACAGAAATTTGAACCTCAAACAAAGCCTGACCCTGACCCTGAACTTCACTGTGACTCTGACCCTTACCCTGATTCTAACCTAACCCTGACCCTAACACTGACCCAAACATAACCCTGCCCCTGTCCTGAACCTGGACCCTAAACCAAAGCTTCACCCTGATCCTAAATCGGACCCTGGCACTGACATTCACCCTGAGCCTGACCCTGACCCTAAACCTAAGCCTGACACAGTCCTAAGCCTCACCCTAACCTTAACACTGACCCTAACGTTAACCCTAACTCTGACCCTGATCGTAAGCCTGACCAGAACCCTAACCCAAAGCTAAACATGATCCTGTCTATAATCATAACCCAGAATCAAAACGTAAAGCTGACCTTATACTAACCATGACCCAAATCCTGACCATGACCCTGACCCTAACACTGAACCTGACCCTAATCCTCACCCTGACCCTGACACTTAATCTGACACAAAACCTAACCCTGACACTGACTGTGAGCCTGACCATAAATCTAACCCTAACCTAACCCTAACCCTGACCCCTACCTTAAGCCTAACGATAACCCTGACCCTAACAATGTCTACCCCTAACCCTGACCGTCACTCTAACCCTAACATTAACCCTAACCCTAAATCTCACCGAAAAACCTTACCCTGAGCCTGACTATGAACCTGACCCAATCCTAACCATCCCTGAACCTCACCATGACCCTGACCATGAGCCAGACCCGACCTTAACCTAAACCAAAGCCAAACGCTGACACTGATTCGGAACCTGAACTTAAACCTAACCCTGACCTTACACTAACCCTGACTCAGACCCTAACAGAGAGTCTGACCCTGACCTAACCATTACCCTAACCTGAACCATGACCTTGACTCTGATCCTGACCCTAAATCTAACGTTAAATGTAACCCTAAACGCTGACCCTTATACGGTCCCAGAACCTAAAGCTAACGCTGACCCTAATGGTAAAACTAAACACGACCCTAACCCAAACACTAACCCTGAACTTAACACAGTCTAATGCTAACCCTAAACATAACTCTACTTCTAACACTAACCCTAACACCAAACTCTAACCTTACCCTGAACCTAAACTGACCCTAACCCTAACCCTAACCCAGACCCAAACATAACCCTCATCCTGACACGAACCTTGCCCCTAAACCAAAACCTGACCCTGATACAAAATCTGACCCTATCCCTGAACTTCCCCTGGCCCTGAAACTGACCCTGACCCTAAAACAAACCCTCACCCTAATACTGACCCAGAACCTGAACCTCACACTAACCCTGAGCCATAACCTGACCCTCACACTATACCTGACCCAAACTGTGAGCCAGACCCTAAATCTAACCATAAACGGAAAGCTGACACTGACCCTAAGACGGGCCATGTCCCGAAACCTAATGTTGAGCCTAACCCTAACACAAACCCCTAACCGTAACCCTGACCCTGACCCAAACCCTGTCTAAACCTAACTCTCAACCTAACACTAACCAGACCCCTAAACTTCCTATGAGGTTTGCCTGGAGGATGAGAGCTCCTAGATATTTGAGTTGAGCTACTCACCCCATCCCATGTGGGGACATAACCTGGACATCACCAGACAGATAGAGGCATATGTGTTTGAGCGCTCCCATGCACACACACACATACACACACACACACACACACACACACACACACACGGCTCTGCACAGCTAGGGGTCAGAGGTGGACACCAAGGGAAAATGGTGGGTAAAAAGGGTGAAAGAAGAAAGAGGTTGGAGACAGCTCGGCCATGGGGTCAGGGGCATCAGGACTCCTGGCCAGGACAGAGATCCAAAGCATGGGGAGTGGAGAGAGTATGAGCTGATGGTCAACGGGTCCCCAAGAAGCCCAAGGGCTTAACAAGGGCACTGAGTGGGGACAGTGTCTGGGGTCTTGTGTCCACCACCACCCTGGACTACTGGAAGTAGGAAGAGGTAACCACCCTGTGTGGACAGAGCTACAACACCGAAGGCCTCCCCTTACTCTTCTATCAATGGGGCCATAGAGACAGGGTGTCCCTAGTCTCCCACAGGCTTGTAAAAGAGCCTGTTGGCCTTGAATCTCTATCCGAGACCCACTGTGCTCCCAGTCTTGGGTACATGCTTACTACACCCTTGAGGTCCTCCTGAGCAGAAGACAGCCTAGAGGCTCGGGGGCTGACATAGTGAGCTTGCAAACTGTGGCAGAGCACTAGGCCCCTGGCCTGGGGACCAAGGTCAGGACCCTCCTTGTTGCAGCTTCAGGGTCCCCATTGGGAAGAGGTTCCAGAGTCCGTGCTCTGCTCAGGGTGAGAAGGCCTTACTTACCAAGGAACCAAGCACCAGCACAGGAGAGGGAAACAGGGACAAGGGAGACAACGGCGGATTCGTCCAGAAGCCCTGTAGCCCACAGATCCTGCTCCTGTGAGACACACCGAAACAGAGACAGAACCTGAAACAGAGACAAAGACAAAGACAAAGACAGAGATAGACATTGAACACAGGAAGAAAAGAACCAGCAGAAGTGCGAGATGTTCCTCCATCAGCTTGGAAATGACAGCCAAACATTCTGTGCCCTTATCTGTCCCATGGGCCATCCCTCCTAGGAGGACGGATGCAGAGAAGCCCGCGGACCACTGTGGGGGCTGGCCAGTACATGGGTGCAGACAAGGCCCTTGGACCTCAACCTAATGGAAGTCCCGGGAAGTCTGTGTCCACAAGGTCAGAAACCATGCACTGCAACCTTGCAATGGCGGATGGGATACAGGCAGGGGGAGGGTGGTTTTGCTGGATCCCAGCAGAGATCAAGGTCTCTCTGGGCTATAATCCATTCCCCGGCCCATCAACAAGCACAGCCATGCTTTGGCAAGGGTGTGCATCAGACTCCTGGGAGAGTGGGGATGGAACGCATGGAGAGGGCCGACCACTGATGCCATCCCCTGAAGAAGAAGCCAGAACAACACCAATGTGCAGACGGGGAGACTGAGGAGGCCCTGAGAGTCACAGGATGTGTCCCGGCTCACAGTCCTGGGCAGGAGCAGGAACCCGGTCAAACCCCAGCTCTGTTCCCTCCCAGCGGAGACAACAGCTACACCCAGGCCTCCCAGGCGTTGGGGGGAGGCTGTGTGTGGGTCACTGGATGGACAGGGCATGGGGTGGATTGTGAGCCCTGAACCGCTGGGGTAGGGGTGCCCTCAGGGAGCTCTTGATGGGAGCAGGAAGTCCGGTAAGGAGCCCCTAGGCAGTGGTGACATTACTTCCCTGACGACAGAGCCCAATGGAATTGGAACACACATATCGAGGAACCCACATTCCAGAGAAAACCACCCTGCCCAGCTCATTTCTGGGCACAGCCTGAAGGAAGCGACATGTTCTTGTGCTGTCTACCAAAGCCCGGAGAATGCCGGCAGAGGAGAGCTCACCCGCCAGACATGTCCTCTCACTGGGCAGGTCATGTCAGTCCTCCCTGACGCCTCTGGCTGTATTGGCAAAAAGAATCAATAGGTGAAACCGAGGGGCTAAGAGTCAGAGTTCCAAATCTTCTGATTGACCCGTGTAGCCAAGGTCTCCTCCGTGTGTGTGTGTGTGTGTGTGTGTGTGTGTGTGTGTGTGTGTTTAAAGAGAGCTTCTCGGGGGTGATGTCCCGAGCCGGGGCAGGCTTATGAGGGATACGATGCCTTGTAGGCAGGTCCTGTTCACGCCCCAGGTTAAGGCAGGCTAGCTGGAAACGGTTGTGTCACTGCACCCTTTTGCCCAGGGTTTATACTGAGACCCTGAAGGGACTGGTCAATGATCCAGGTGCGGGGCTTTCCCTAACACTAACCCCTGACGCTGACCCTGAACCTGAACCTGACCCTTACTGTGAGCCTGACCTAAAACCTAACCCTAGCCCTGACGCTGACTCTGAACCTGACCGAGATCCTGACCCAAACCCTAATCCTAAATCTAAGACTGATGCTGACCCTGATTAAGATGCTGATCCTAAACCTAACCTGACCTACTCTAACCCTGACTCATCCCTAACCGTGACCCTGACTCTGACCCTAATCATAACGCTGACCCTAACCAAACCTTGACCCTAAGTGTAACACTGACCGCTCTTTGAGCCTGACCTTAACTGTAAACATAAAGGTAACCTTAACCCTGACCCTAAGAAGGACCCTTAACCTAAACCTAACGCTCACCCTAACCCTAACACAACCCCTACCCAATCCAACCCCGAACCCTGACACTATGCTGTCTAACCCTATAACTAAACATAACCCAACAGCTAACCCTAACCCTAACCAAGAACTCAAACCGTTCCCCTGAAACTAACCCTGACCCTGAACCAAAATTTGACCCTAAAACAAAGCCTGACCCTGACCCTAAACTGACTCTGGCCCTGACCTTCACTGTGACTCTGACCCTGACCCTGACTCTAAACCTAACGCTGACCCTAACACTGACCAAAAACTAACCCTGCCCCTATCCCGAACCTCACCCTGACCCTAAATCGGACCCTGGCACTGACCTTCACCCTGAGCCTGACCCTGACCCTAATCCTAAGCCTGACCCAGTCCTAAGCCTCACCCTAACCTTAACACTGACCCTAATGTTAACCCTAACTCTGACCCTGATCGTGAGCCTGACCAGAACCCTAACCCAAAGCTAAACATGATCCTGATTATAATCATAACCCAGAATCTAAACGTAAAGCTGACCTTATACTAACCATGACCCAAATCCTGACCATGACCCTGACCCTAACACTGAACCTGACCCTAATCCTCACACTGAACCTGACACTTACTCTGACACAAAACCTAACCCTGACACTGACTGTGAACCTGACCACAAACCTAACCCTAACCTAACCCTAACCCGGACCCCTACCTTAAGCCTAATGATAACCCTGACCCTTACAATGTCTACCCCCTAACCCTGACCGTCACTCTAACCCTAACATTAACCCTAACCCTAAATCTCACCGAAAAACCTTACCCTGAGCCTGACTATGAACCTGACCCAATCCTAACCATCCCTGAACCTCACCATGACCCTGACCATGAGCCAGACCCGACCTTAACCTAAACCAAAGCCAAACGCTGACACTGATTCGGAACCTGAACTTAAACCTAACCCTGACCTTACACTAACCCTGACTCAGACCCTAACTGAGAGTCTGACCCTGACCTAACCTTGACCCTAATCAGAACCCTGACCGTGATTGTGAGCCTGACCCTAAACCTAAAGCTAAATGTAACCCTAAACCCGGACCATATACGGACCCAGAACCTAAAACTAATGCTGACCCTAATGGTAAAACTAAACCCGACCCTAACCCAAACCCTAACCCTGACCCTAACACAGTCTAACGCTAAATCTAACCATAACCCTACTTCTAACACTAACACTAACACCAAACCCTAACCTTAACCTGAACCTAACCCTGAACCTAACCCTAACCCTAGCCCTAAACCTGACCCAAACATAACCCTCATCCTGACACTAACCTTGCCCCTAAATCAAAACCTGACCCTGACCCAAAATCTGACCCTATCCCTGATCTTCACCTGGCCCTGACACTGACCCTAAACATAACTCTCACCCTAACAGTGACCCAGAAACTTACCCTCTCACTATCGAGCCCCTGAATGTGAGCCAGACCCTAAATATAACCATAAATGTAAAGCTGACCCTGACCCTAACACGGGCCATTACCCGAAACCTAACGCTGACACTTACACAAACCCCTAAACTTAACCCTGACACTGACCCAAACCCTGTCTAAACCTAACTCTCAAATTAACTCTAACCCTGCCCCTAACCCTCCAATGAGGATTGCCTGGAGGATGAGAGCTCCTCAGATCCTTGGGGAGAGCTACTCAACCCATCCCATGTGGGCACATAACCTCGCACATCACCAGAGAGATAGAGGCATATGTGTTTGAGCGCTCCCATGTACAGACACAAACACACACACACACGCACCCATCTCTGCCCAGCTCGGGGTCAGATGTGGACACCAAGGGAAAATGGTGGGTAAAAAGGGTGAAAGAAGAAAAAGTTTGGAGACAGCTCGGCCATGCGGTCAGGGGCATCAGGAACCTGGCCAGGACCAAGATCCAAAGCATGGGGAGTGGAGAGAGGACGAGTTGATGGTCAACGGGTCCCCAAGGGGCCTAAGGGCTTTGCAAGGGCACTGGGTGGGGACAGTGTCCGGGGTCTGGTGTCCATCACAACTCTGGACTACTGGAAGTAGGAAGAGGTAACCACCCTGTGTGGACAGAGCTACAACACCGAAGGCCTCCCCTTACTCTTCTATCAATGGGGCCATAGAGACAGGGTGTCCCTAGTTTCCCAGAGGCCTGTAAAAGAGCCTGTTGGCCTTGAATCTCTATCCGAGACCCACTGTGCTCCCAGTCTTGGGACACCCTCGAGGTCCTTCTGAGCAGAAGACAGCCTGGAGGCTCGGGGGGCTGACATTGTGAGCTTACAGAATGTGGCAGAGCCCTAGGCCCCTGGCCTGGAGACCAAGGTCAGGACCCTCCTTGATGCAGCTTCCAGGTCCCCATTGGGTAGAGGTTCCAGATTCCATGCTCTGCTCAGGTTGAGAAGGCCTTACTTATCAAGGAACAAAGCACCAGCAGAGGAGAGGGAAACAGGGACAAGGGAGGCAATGGCAGTTTCACCCATCAGCCCTGGAGCCCACTGATCCTGCTCCTGTGAGACACACCATAACAGAGACTGACCCTGACACAGAGACAAAGACAAAGACAAAGACAAAGACAGAGACAGACACTGAACACAGGAGAGAAAGAACCAGCAGAAGTGCCAGACTTTCCTCCATCAGCTTGGAAATGACAGCCAAACATTTTGTCCCTTATTAGTCGCACGGGCATTTCCCTCCTAGGAGGACAGATGCAGGAATGCCCACGGACCACTGTGGGGGCTGGCCAGTACATGTGCGCAGAAGAGGCCCTTGGACCTCAACCTAATGGAAGTCCCGGGAAGTCTGTGTCCACAAGGTCAGAAGCCATGCACTGAAACTTTGCAACGGGGGATGGGATACAGGCAGGAGGAGGGTGGTTTAACTGGATCCCACAGGAGATCCAGGCCTCTCTGGGCAATATTCCATTCCCCCGCCCATCACCAAGCACACCAGTGCCTTGCCAAATGTGTGCACCAGACTCCTGGGAGAGCGGGAATGGAACACATGGAAAGGGCGTACCCTGGTGGCATCCCCTGAAGAAGAAGCCAGAGCACCCCCAGTGTGCAGACGGGGAGACTGAGGAGGCCCTGAGAGTCACAGGATGTGTCCGGGCTCACAGTCCTGGACAGGAGCAGGAACCTGGTCAAACCCCAGCTCTGTTCCCTCCCAGCAGAGACAATAGCTCCACCCAGGCCTCCCAGGGGTTGGGGGTAGGCTGTGTGTAGGTCACTGGATGGACAGGGCATGGGGTGGAATTTGAGCCCTGAGCAGCTGGGGTAGAGGCGCCCTCAGGGAGCTATGGATGGGAGCAGGAAGTCCGGTAAGGAACCCCCAGGCAGTGGTGACCTTACTTCCCTGATGACAGAGCCCAACGGAATTGGAACCCACATATCCAAGCACCCACATTCCAGAGAAAACCACCCTGCCCAGCTCATTTCTGGGCACAGCCTGAAGGAAGCGACATGTTCTTGTGCTGTCTTCTGAAGCCCAGAGAATGCAGGCAGAGGAGAGCTCGCCCGCCAGACAAGTCCCCTCACTGGGAAGGTCATGTCAGGCAGCCCTGACGCCTGTGGCTGTATTGGCAAAAAGAATCTCATGGGGAAACCGAGGGGTTCAGAGTCAGAGTCCAAAACCATCTGATTTAACCCTGTAGCCCTAGGTCTCCTCCGTGTGTGTGTGTGTGTGTGTGTGTGTGTGTAAAGAGAGATCATCGAAGGTGGAGATGTCCCGAGCAGGAGCAGGCTTATGAGGGGTCCTATACCTGGTTGGCAGGTCATGTTCATTCCCCAGGTTAAGGCAGGCTAGCTGAGAGCGCGTTTGCCGAAGCACCATTTTGCCCAATGTTTATCCTGAGACCCTACAGGGACTGGTCAATGACCCAGGTAAGGGGCTAACCCTGACACTAAACCCTGACCCAGACCCAGACCCTGATCCTGATTCTGACTGTGAGCCTAAACCAAAAACTAACACTAGCCCTGACCCTGACTCTGACCCTGACTGAGATCCTGACACAAACCCTAATCCTAAAACTAAGCCTGACGCTGACCCTGATCCAGACCCTGATCCTAAACCTAACCTGAGCTACTCTAACCCAGACTCATCATTAACCGTGACACTGACTCTGACTTTAATCATAACCCTGACCTTAACCAAATCCTGACCCTAACCCTTACACTGACCGTACTTTGAGACTGACCTTAACCGTAACCCTAAAGGAACCATAATCCTGACAATAACAAGGACCCTTAACCTAAACCTAAAGCTGACCCTAAACCTAACACTAACCCCTTACCAATCCAAACCCTAACCCTGACACTATGCTGTCTAACCTTACTTCTAACCCTAACCCTAACCAAAAACTCAAACCATTACCCTGAAACTAACCCTGACCCAGAACCGAAATTTGAACCTAAAACAAAGCCTGACCCTGACCCTAAACTCACTTTGGCCTTGACCTTCACTTTGACTCTGACCCTGACCCTGACTCTAAACCTAAATCTGACCCTAACACTGACCCAAAACTAACCCTGCCCCTCTCCCGAACCTGGACCCTAAACAAAAGCCTCACCATGAGCATAAATCTGACCGTGGCCCTGACCTTCAAACCGACCATGACCCTGACCCTAATCTTAAGCCTGACCCAGTCCTAAGCCTGACCCTAACACTAACCCTGACCCTAACCCTAACCCTAACTCAGACATAGACCGTGAACCTGACCAGTACCCTAAACCAAAGCGATCCATGATCCTGACTATAATCATAACCCAGAATCTAAACGTAAAGCTGACCTAATCCTATCCATGACCCTAACCCTGACCTTGACCCTGACCCTAACTCTGATCCTGACCCTAATCCTAACCCTGACCCTGACCCTTACTCTGACACAAACCTCACCCTGACACTGACTGTGAGCCTGACCATAAACCTAACCATAACCTAACCCTAACCCTGACCCCTACCTTAAGCCTAATGTTAACCCTGACTGTAACAATATCTAACCCTAACCCTGACCCTCACTCTAACCTTAGCATTAACCCTAACCCTAAATCTCACCAAAAACTCTGATCCTGACCCTCAATGTGAACCAGACCCAAACCTAACCAGCCCTGAACCTCACCATGACCCTGACCATGAGCCAGACCCGACCCTAACCTAAACCAAACACTAATGCTGACACTGATTCGGACCCTGAACTTAAACCTAACCCTGACCTTACACTAAACCTGACTCAGACCCTAAGCGAGTATCTGACCCTGACCTAACCTTGACCCTAACCCGAACCCTGTACTTGACTGTGAGCCTGACCCTAAACCTAACGCTAAATGTAACCCTAAACCCTGACCCTTATATGAATCCAGAACCTAAAACTAATGCTGACCCTAATGGTAAAACTAAACGCTACCCTAACCCAAACCCTAACCCTGACCCAAAAACAGTATAACACTAACCCTAACCATAACCCTATTTCTAAAGCTAACCCTAACACAAAACCCTAACCTTACCCTGAACCTAACCCTGACCCTAACCTTAACCCTAACCCTAACCCTGACCCAAACATAACCCTCATCCTGACACGAACCTTGCCCCTAATCCAAAACCTGACCCTCACCAAAAATCTGACCCTGTCCCTGACCTTCATCTGACCCATACACTGACCCTTACCCTGACCTTGACTGTGAGCCTGACCCAAAACCTAACCCTAGCCCTGACCCTGATTCTAACCCTGACCGATATCCTGACCCAAACCCTAATCCTAAATCTAAGCCTGATGCTGACACTGATCCAGACCCTGATCCTAAACCTCACCTGACCTACTCTAACCCTGACTCATCCCTAACCGTGACCCTGACTCGGACCCTAATCATAACCCTGACCCTACTAAATCCTGACCCTAACCCTAACACTGACCAAACTTTGAGCCTGACCTTAACCGTAACCCTAAAGTTAACTCTAACCCTGACCCTAATAAGGACCCTTAACCTAAACCTATCGCTGACCCTAACCCTAACACTAACCCCTACCCAATCCAACCCCATAACCCTGACACTATGCTGTCTAACCCTAAAACTAAACTTAACCCATCTGCTAAGCCTCACCCTAAACAAAAACTCAAACCGTTCCAATGAAAAAAACCCTCACCATGAACCGTAATTTGACCCTAAAACTAAGCCTGACCCAGACCCTAAACTAACTGGCCCTGACCTTCACTTTGACTCTGAACCTGACCCTGACTCTAAACCTAACCCTGACCCTAACACTGACCCAAAATTAACCATGTCCCTGTACTGAACCTGGACCCGAAACCAAAGCCTCACCCTGACCCTAAATCGGACCCTGGCCCTGACCTTTAACTGACGCTGACCCTGACCCTAATCCTAAGCCTGACCCAGTACTAAGTGTGACCCTAACCCTAACCCTGACCCTAACCCTAACCCTAACTCAGACCCGGACCGTGAGCCTGACTAGAACCCTAACCCAAAGCTAACCATGATCCTGACTATAATCATAAACCCAGAATTTTAACGTAAAGCAGACCTTATCCTAACCATGACCCTAAACCTGACCTTGACCCTGACCCTAACTCTGAACCTGACCCTAATTCTAACCCTGACCTGACCCTTACTTAGACACAAACCCTAACCCTGACACTGACTGTGAGCCTGACCATAAACCTAACCATAACCTAACCCTAATCCTGACCCTTACCTTAAGCCTAACTTTAACCCTGACCCTAACAATGTCTAACCATAACCCTGACCCTCACTCTAACCCTAATATTAACCCTAACACTAAATCTCACCGATAGCCCTGACCCTGACCCTGAATGTGAACATGACCCAAACCAAACCATCCCTGAATTTCACCATGACCCTGATCATGAGTCAGACCCGACCCTAACCTAAACGAAAGCCTAACGCTGACACTGATTCGGACCCTGAACTTAAACTTAACCCTGACCTTACACTAACCCTGACTCAGACCCTAAACGAGAGTCTGAACAAGACTTAAACTTGACCCTAACCCGAAACCTGACCTTGTCTGTGAGCCTGACCTTAAAACTAACCATAAATGTAACCCTAAACCCTGACCCTTATACGGATCCAGAACCTAAAATTAATGCTGACCCTAATGGTAAAACTAAACCCTACGCTAACCCAAATCCTAACCCTGACCCGAACACAGTCTAAAGCTAACCTTAACCATAACCCTACTTCTAACACTAACCCGAACACCAAACCCTAACCTTACCCTGAACCTAACCCTGACACTAACCCTAACCCTAACCCTGACCAAAACGTAACCCTCATCCTGACATGAACCTTGCCCCTAAACCAAAACCTGACACTGACCCAAAATCTGACACTGTCCCTGACCTTCACCTGGCCCTGACACTGACCCTGACCCTAAACCCAACCCTCACACTAACACTGACCCAGAACTTGACCCTCACACTAACCATGACCCTGACTGTGAGCCAGACCCTAAATCTAACTATAAACGTAAAGCTGACCCTGACCCTAACACGGGCCATGACCTGAAACCCTAACACTAACACAAACCCATAACCTTAACCCAGACCCTGAACCAAACCCTGTCTAACTCTAACTCTCAAACTAACTCTAACCCTACCCCTAACCCTCACATGAGGTTTGCCTGGAGGATGAGAACTCCTCAGATCCTTGGGGAGAGCTACTCACCCGATCCCATGTGGGACCACAAACTCGGACATCACCAGACAGAGGCATATGTGTTTGAGCGCTCCCGTGCGCACACACACACACACACACCCCGCTCAGCCCAGTTAGGGGTCAGAGGTGGACACCAAGGGAAAATGGTGGGTAAAAAGGGTGAAAGAAGAAAGAGGTTGGACACAGATCGGCCATGGGGTTATGGGCATCAGGACTCCTGGCCAGGAACGAGATCCAAAGCATGGGGAGTGGACCAGGACGAGATGATTGTCAAGGCATCCCCAAGGGGCCCAAGGGCTTTGTAAGGGCACTTGGTGGGGACAGTGTCTGGGGTCTGGTGTCCATTACCACACTGGACTACTGGAAGTAGGAAGAAGTAACCACCCTGTGTGGACAGAGCTACAACACCGGAGGCCTCCCCTTACTCTTCTATCAATGGGGCCATAGAGACAGGGTGTCCCTAGTTTCCCACAGGCTTGTAAAAGAGCCTGTTGTCCTTGAATATCTATCCGAGATGCACTGTGCTCCCAGTCTTGGGTACATGCTTTCTACTCCCTCGAGGTCGTTCTGAGCAGAAGACAGCCTGGAGGCTCGGGGGGCTGACATTGTGAGCTTGCAGAATGTGGCAGAGCACTAGGCCCCTGGCCTGGGGACCAAGGTCAGGACACTCCTTGTTGCAGTTTCAACATCTCCATAGGGAAGAGGTTCCAGTGTCCGTGCTCTGCTCAGGGTGAGAAGGCCTTACTTACCAAGGAACCAAGCACCAGCACAGGAGAGGGAAACAGGGACAAGGGAGACAACGGCGATTTCATCCATTAGCCCTGGAGCCCACAGATCCTGCTCCTGTGAGACACACCAAAACAGAGACAGACCCTGACCCGGAGACAAAGACAAAGACAAAGACAGAGACAGACACTGAACACGGGAGAGAAAGAACCAGCAGAAGTGCCAGACTTTCCTCCATCAGCTTGGAAATGACAGCCAAACATTTTGTGCCCTTATCTGTCCCACGGGCCATCCCTCCTAGGAGGACGGATGCGGGAATGCCCGTGGACCACTATGCGGGATGGCCAGCACATGGGCGCAAACGAGGCCCTTGGACCTCAACCTAATGGAAGTCCCGGGAAGTCTGTGTCCACAAGGTCAGAAGCCATGCACTGCAACCTTGCCACGGGGGATGGGATACAGGCAGCAGGAGGGTGGTTTTGCTGGATCCCAGCACAGATCCAGGCCTCTGTGTGCTATATTCCATTCACCCTCTAATCACCAAGTACACCCGTGCCTTGCCAAATGTGTGAACCAGACTCCTGGGAGAGTGGGGATGGAACGCATGGAGATGGCCTACCCTAATGGCATCTCCTGAAGAAGAAGCCAGAACACCCCCAATGTGCAGATGGGGAGACTGAGGAGACCCTGAGAGTAACAGGATATGTCCGGACTCACAGTCCTGAGCAAGAGCAGGAACCCGGTCTAACCCCAGCTCAGTTCCCTCCCAGCGGAGACAATAGCTCCACCCAAGCCTCCCAGGGTTTGGGGGGAGGCTGTGTGTGGGTCACTGGATGGACAGGGCATGGGGTGGAGTATGAGCCCTGAGCAGCTGGGGTAAGGGCGCCCTCACAGAGCTCTGGATGGGAGCAGGAAGTCCGGTAAGGAGCCCCCAGGCAGTGGTGACCTTACTTCCCTGACGACAGAGCCCAACGGAATTGGAGCCCACGTATCCAGGCACCCACATTCCAGAGAAAACCACCCTGCCCAGCTCATTTCTGGGCACAGCCTGAAGGAAGCGACATGTTCTTGTGCTGTCTACTGAAGCCCAGAGAATGCAGGCAGAGGAGAGCTCGCCCGCCAGACAAGTCCCCTCTCTGGGCAGGTCACGTCAGGCCTCCCTGACGCCTCTGGCCGTATTGGCAAAAAGAATCGCAAGGTGAAACTGAGGGGTTCAGAGTCAGAGTCCCAAACCTTCTGATTGACCCGTGTAGCCCTAGGTTTCCTCCCCGTGTGTCTGTGTGTGTGGGGGGGTTATCCTGAGACCCTGAAGGGACTGGTCAATGACCCAGGTGCAGGACTAACACTAACATTAACCAGTGACTCTTACCCTGACCCTGACCCTTACCCTGACTGTGAGCCTGATCCAAAACCTAACCCTAGCCCTGACCCAGACTCTGACCCTGACCGAGATCCTGACCCAAACCCTAATCCTAAATCTAAGCTTGATGCTGACCCTGATCCAGACCCTGATCCTAAATCTAACCTGAACTACTCAAACCCTGACTCATCCCTAACCATGACCATGACTCTGACCCTAATCATAACCCTGACCATAACCAAATCCTGACCCTAACCCTAACACTGACCGTATTTTGAGGATGAACTTAAACGTAATCCTAACGGTAACCCTAACCTGACCCTAATAAGGAAACTTAACCTAAAACTAACGCTGACCCGAACTCTAACACTAACACCTACCCAATCCAACACCGAACCCTGACACTATGCTGTCTAACCCTAAAACTAAACATATCCCTACTGCTAACCCTAACCCTAATCAAAAACTCAAACCGTTCCCCTGAAACTAACCCTGACCCTGGACCGAAATTTGACTCTAAATCAAAGCCTGACCCTGACCCCAAACTGACCGTGGCCCTGACCTTCTCTTTGACTCTGACCCCGATCCTGATTCGAAACCAAACCCTGACCCTAACACTGACCCAAAACTAACCCTGCCCCTATCCCGAACCTGGATCCGAAAACAAAGCCTCACCCTGACCATAAATTGGACCCTGGCCCAGACATTCACCTTACCCTGACCCTGACCCTAATCCTAAGCCTGACCCAGTCCTAAGCCTGACCCTAACCCTAACCCTAACCCTGACCCAACCCTAACCCTAACTCAGACACGGACCGTGAGCCTGACCAGAACCCTAACCCAAAACTAACCATGATCCTGACTATAATCATATCCCAGAATATAAACGTAAAGCTGACCTTATCCTAACCATGATTCTAACTCTGACATTGACCCTGACCCTAACACTGAACCTGACCCTAATCCTAACCCTGACCCTGACCCTTACTCTGACACTAACCCTAACCCTGACACTGACTGTGAGCCTGACCATAAACTTAACACTAACCTAACCCTAACCCTGACCACTACCTTAAGCCTAACGATAACCCTGACCCTAACAATGTCTAACCATAACCATGACCCTCACTCTAACCCTAAAGTTAAACTTAACCCTATTTCTCACCAAAAACCCTAACCCAGACCCTGACTATGAACCTGACCCAAACCTAACCAGCCCTGAACCTCACAATGACCTTGACCATGAGCCAGACCCGACCCTATCCAAAACCAAAGCCTAACGCTGACACTGATTCGGACCCTGAACTTAAACCTAAACCTGACGTTACACTAACCCTGACTCAGACCCTAACCGAGAGTCTGACCCTGACCTAACCTTGACCCTAACCCGAACCCTGACATTGCCTGTGAGCCTGACCCTAAACATAACGCTAAATGTAACCCTAAACCCTGACCCTTATACGAACCCAGATCCTAAAACTAATGCTGACCCTAATGGTAAAACTAAACCCTACCCTAACACAAAGCCTAACCCTGACCCTAGCACAGTCTAATGTTACCCTAACCATAACCCTACTTCTAACACTAACCCTAACACCAAACCCTAACCTTACGCTGAACCTAACCCTGACCCTAACCCTAACCCTAACCCTGACCCAAACATAACCCTCATCCTGACACGAAACTTGCCCGTAAACCAAAACCTGACCCTGACCCAAAATCAGACCCTGTCCCTGACCTTCACCTGACCCTGACCCTGACCCTAAACCCAACCCTCACCCCAACACTGAACCAGAACCTGACCCTAACACTAACCCTGACCCTGACTGTAAGCCAGACCCTAAATCTAACCATAAACATAAAGCTGACCCGGACCCTAAACGGGGCATGACCCGAAACGTAATGCTGACCCTAACCCTAACACAAACCCCTAACCCTAACCCCGACCCTGACCCAAAACCTGCCTAAACCTAACTCTCAACCTAACACTAACCAGACCCCTACCCTCCCATGAGGTTTTCCTGGAGGATGAGAGCTCCTCAGATCTTTGGGTTGAGCTACTCACCCATCCCATGTGGGGGCATAACCTCCGACATCACCAGAGAGATAGAGGCATGTTTGAGCGCTCACGTGCACACACACACACACACACACACACACACACACACACCTTGTTCTGCCCAGATAGGGGTCAGAGGTGGACACCAAGGGAAAATGGTGGGTAAAAAGGGTGAAAGAAGAAAGAAGTTGGAGAGAGCACGGCCATGGGGTCAGGGGTCAGGACTCCTGGCCAGGACCAAGATCCAAAGCATGAGGAGTGGAGACAGGATGAGCTGATTTTCAAGGGGTCCCCAAGGGGCCCAAGGGCTTTGCAAGGGCACTGGGTGGGGACAGTGTCTGGGGTCTGGTGTCCATCACCACCATGGACTACTGGAAGTAGGAAGAGGTAACCACCCTGTGTGTACAGAGCTACAACATCGAAGGCCTCCCCTTACTCTTCTATCAATGGCGCCAAAGAGACAGGGTGTCCCTAGTCTCCCACAGACTTGTAAAAGAGCCTGTTGGCCTTGAATCTCTATCCAAGACCCAATGTGCTCCCAGTCTTGGGTACATGCTTTCTACTCCCTTGAGGTCCTTATGAGCAGAAGACAGCCTGGAGTCTCGGGGGGCTGACATTGTGAGCTTGCAGAATGTGGCAGTGCACTAGGCCCCTGGCCTGGGGACCAAGGTCAGGACGCTCCTTGTTGCCGCTTCAGGGTCCCCATTGGGAAGAGGTTCCAGAATCTGTGCTCTGCTTAGGGCGAGAAGGCCTTCCTTACCAAGGAACCAAGCACCAGCACAGGAGAGGGAAACAGGGACAAGGGAGACAACGGCGGTTTCGTCCAGAAGACCTGGAGCCCACAGATCCTGCTCCTGTGAGACTCACCAAAGCAGAGACAGACCCTGACACAGAGACAAAGAAAAAGACAAAGACAGAGACAGACACTGAACACAGAAGAGAAAGAACCAGTAGAAGTGCCAGATGTTCCTCCATCAGCTTGGAAATGACAGCCAAAAATTTTGACACCTTATCATTCCCACGGGCCATCCCTCCTAGGAGGACGGATGCGGGAATGCCCACGGACCACTATGGGGGCTGGCCAGTACATGGGCGCAGACGAGGCCCTTGGACCTCAACCTAATGGAAGTCCCGGGAAGTCTGTGTCCACAAGGTCAGAAGCCATGCACTGCAACCTTGCCACGATGGATGGGATACAGGCAGGAGGACGGTGGTTTTGCTGGATCCCAGCGCAGATACAGCCCTCTGTGTGCTATATTCCATTCCCCCGCTCAGGACCAAGCACACCCGTACCTTACCAAGTGTGTGCACCAGACTCCTGGGAGAGTGGGGATGGAACGCATGGAGAGGGGCTACCCCTGATGGCATCCCCTGAAGAAGAAGCCAGAACAACCCCAATGTGCAGACGGGGTGACTGAGGAGGCCCTGAGAGTCACAGGATGTGTCCGGGCTCACAGTCCTGGGCAGGAGCAGGAACCCGGACAAACCCCACCTCTCTTCCCTCCCAGCGGAGACAACAGCTACACCCAGGCCTCCAAGGCGTTAGGGGGAGGCTGTGTGGGTCACTGGATGGACAAGGCATGGGGTAGATTGTGAGCCCTGAACCGCTGGGGTAGGGGTGCCCTCAGGGAGCTCTGGATGGGAGCAGAAAGTCTGGTAAGGAGCCCCTAGGCAGTGGTGACATTACTTCCCTGACGACAAAGCCCAATGGAATTGGAACACACATATCGAGGAACCCACATTCCAGAGAAAACCACCCTGCCCAGCTCATTTCTGGGCATAGCCTGAAGGAAGCGACATGTTCTTGTGCTGTCTACCGAAGCCCAGAGAATGCAGGCAGAGGAGAGCTCACCCGCCAGACATGTCCCCTCACTGGGCAGGTTTAGGTTCAGGGTTAGGTTTATGGTCAGGCTCACAGTCAGTGTCAGGGTTAGGGTTAGTGTCCGAATAAGTGTCAGGGTCAGGGATAGGTTTGGTGTCAGTTTCAGTGTTAGGGTCAGGTTCAAGATCAGGGTTAGGGTCAAGGTTAGGGTAAGGTCTGCTTTATGTTTAGATTCTGGGTTATGATTAGGGTCTGGACTACTTTAGCATTAGGGTTAGTGTTCTGGACACACTCACGGTCTGGGTCAGAGTTAGGTTTATGGTCAGTGTCAGTGAAAGTATTAGGGTCAGGTTTAGGTCAGGGCCAGGGATCTGTTTAGGGTCAGGGCCAGGGTTCTGTTTAGGGTCAAGGTTCGGATAAGTGTCAAGTTTCGGCAAAGTTCAGGATTAGATTCAGGTCAGATTCAGGGATAAGCTCAGGGTTAGGTTTAAAGTATGGGGTTAGGGTGAGTATTGGAGTTAGTTTGAGGATTAGGGTTGGACCGGTTTAGGGTCAGGGTCAGCGTTAGGTTTAGGGGTTAGTTGTAGGTTTAGGGTCATTGTTATGTTTTGTGTCATGGTCCATGTCAGGGTCAGGGTCAGGGTTACGTTTAAGGTTACAGTTAGGGTCAGAATCACAGTCAGTTTCAGCGTTAGTGTTTGGGTCAAGGTCAGGGTCACCGTTAGGGTCAGGTTTAGGTTTATGGTCAGGGTCTGGGTCAGGGTCAGGGTGAAGTTCAGGGCCAGTGTCAGGTTTAGGGTCAGGATCTGGTTTTGGTTTAGCGTCCACGTTCAGCTCACGGACAGGATTAGTTTTGGGTCAGTGATATTGTCAGGGTTAGGTTTAGGGTCAGTGTCAGGTGAAGGTCTGGGCCGGGGTCTGGTTTATGGTCAGGGTCAGGATTTGGTTTAGGGTCAATGTTTGTTTCAGTGTCAGGGTTAGGTTTAGGGGAAAGGTTTGGGTTTGGAGTTAGGATTAGGGTTAGAAATAGGGTTATGGATAGAGTTAGACAGCGTAAAGGTCTGGGTTAGGGTTTGGGTTAGGGTAGGGTTTAGTGTTAGGGTTAGCCTCAGCATTAGGTTATGGTTCATGGTCGGTATTAGATCAGGGATAGGGTTAACTTTAGGATTACGGTTAGGGTTGGGAACACATTCACGGTCAGGGTTAGGCTTAGGATCAAGCTTAGGAGGGTGTCAGGCTTTGGATTAGGGTCAGGGTCAGGGTCACTGGGAAGGTCAGGGCCAGGGTCAGATAAAGGGTCAGGGTGAGGCTTTGGTTTAGGGTCCAGTTCGGGACGGGAGCAGGGTTAGTTTTGGGTCAGTGTTAGGGTCAGGGTTAGGTTTAGAGTCAGGGTCAGGGCCAGGGCCAAAGTGAAGGTCAGGGCCAGGGTCAGTTTAGGGTAGGGTCAGGCTTTGTTTTAGGGTCAATTTTCGGTTCAGGGTCAGGTTTAGTTCCAGGGGAACCGTTTGAATTTTTGGTTAGGGTTAGGATTAGCAGTAGGGTTATGTTTAGTTTTAGGGTTAGACAGCGTAGTGTCAGGGTTGGGGTTGTTTTGGGTAGGGGTTAGTGTTAGGGTTAGGGTCAGCGTTAGTTTGAGTTTCAGGGTCCTATTAGGGTCAGGGTTAGGATTACCTTTAGGGTTACGGTTAAGGTTAGGCTCAATGTTTGGTCAGTGTTAGGATTAGGGTCATGATTTGTTTGGGGTCAGGGTTATGATTAGGGTCAGAGTCAGGGTCACAGTTATGGATGAGTCAGGGTTAGAGTAAGGTCAGGTTAGGTTTAGGTTCAGGGTCTGGATCAGGGTAAGCATCAGGCTTAGATTTATGACTAGGGTTTGGGTCAGTATCTCGGTAAGGGTCATATTAGGGTCACGGCTAGGTTTAAGTTTTGGGTCTGGCTCACAGTCAGGGTCAGGGTCAGTGTCAGGGGTGAGTATTAGGCTTAGCCCCGCAACTGGGTCAGTGACCCATCCCTGTATGGTCTCAGCATAAACCATGGGCAAAAGGTTGCAGCCCCCACATTCGCTCCCACCAGTGTGCCCTAACCTGGGGCGAGAACATGACCTGCCAACCAGGCATCAGTCCCCTCATAAGCCTGCTCCTGCTCAAGGCATCTCCATCCCCGATGATCTCTCTTTAAACACACACACACACACACACTCGGGGAGGAGTCCTAGGGCTACACGGTTCAATCAGAAGGTGTGGGATTCTCTGAATCTGAGCCCCTGGGTTTCGCCTCGCGATTATTTTGCCAAAGGGCCAGAGGCGCCAGGGAAGCCTGACATGACCTGCCCAGTGAGGGAACTTGTCTGGCGGGCAAGCTCTCCTCTGCCTGCATTCTCTGGGCTTCGGTAGACAGTGGGAAGAACCTGTCGTTTTCTTCAGGCTGTTCCCAGAAATGAGCTGGGCAGTGTGGTTTTCTCTGGAATGTGGGTGCCTGGATACGTGCGTTCCCAATCCGTTGGGCTCTCCATTGTCCCTGTTTCCCTCTCCTGTACTGGTGCTTGGTTCTGTGCTTAGTAAGGCCTTCTCACCCTGAGCAGAGCACGGACGCTGGAACCTCTTCCCAAAGGGGACCCTGAAGCTGCTACAAGGAGGGTCCTGACCTTGGTCCCCAGGCCAGGGACCTAGTGCTCTGCATCATTCTGCAAGCTCACAATGTCAGCCCCCCGAGCCACCAGCCTGTCTTCTGCTCCGAAGGACCTCGAGGGATTAGAAAGCATTGACCCAAGACTGGGAGCACAGTCGGTCTCGGATAGAGATTCAAGGCCTACAGGCTCTTCTACAAGCCTGTGGGAGACTAGGGACACCCTGTCTCTATGGCCCCATTAATAAAAGAGTAAGGGGAGGTCTTCAGTGTTGTTGCTTTGTTCACACATGTTGGTTACCTCTTTCAACCTCCAGTAGTCCAGGGTGGTGATGGACACCAGACCCCAAACACTGTCCCTACCCAGTGCCCTTTCTGAGCCCCTGGTCCCCTTGGGGACCCCTTGACCATCATCCCATCCTGTCACCCCTCCCCCACCTTTGGATTTCGTTTCTGGCCAGGAGTCCTGATGCCTCTGACCCCATGGTTGAGCTGTCTCCAAACTCTTTCTTCTTTCACCCTTTTTACCCACCATTTTCCCTTGGTGTCCACCTCTGACTCCTCGCTGGGCAGAGATGGGTATGTGTGTGTGTGTTTGTGTGTGTGCATGCGAGCGCTCAAACACATAAGCCTCTTGCTGTCTGGGGATGTCTGAGGTCATCTCCCCACATGGAAAAGGGTGGGTTGCTCTCCCCAAGGATCTGAGGAGATCTGATCCTGCAGGCAAACCTCATGGGAGTGTAGGGTTAGGGTTAGAGTTAGGTTGAGGTTTACGTTTAGACAGGGTTTGGGTCTGGGTCAGGGTTCGGGTTAGGGGTTAGTGTTAGGGTTAGGGTCAGTGTTAGGTTTCGGGTCATGGCCCCTGGTAGGGTCAGGTTCAGATTTAAGTTTATGGTTAGGTTTAGTGTCACAGGCAGGGTCAGTGTTAGTGGGAGGGTCCGTGTCTGGGTCAGTGTTAGGGTGAGGTTTAGGTTTAGGGTCAGCGTCAGTGTTAGGTTCAGGGTGAAGGTCATGGACAGGGATAGATTTAGGGTCATATTCAGGATTTGTTTTATTGGCAAGGTTCGGGTCAGTGTCAGAGTTAGGTTTGGTCAGGTTTAGGGTTAGGGTTTGGGTTAGGGTCAGGGAGAGGGTTAGGTTCAGGGGAAAGGTTAGGGTTTGGTTTTAGGGTTAGGGTTAGAAGTACGGTTACAGTTAGGCTTAGGGTTAGACTGTGTTAGGGTCAGGGTTAGGGTTTGGGTTAGGGTAGGGTTTCGTTTTACCGTCAGGGTCAGCATTAGTTTTAGGTTCTGGGTCCATACTAGGGTCAGCATTTAGGGTTACATTTAGGGTTAGGGTTAGGGTCAGGCTTACAGTCATGGTCAGGGTTAGGGTTATGGTTAGGGTAAAGTTAGGGTTAGTGTTAGGGTTAGGGTTAGGTTATGGTCAGGCTCACATTCAGAGTCAGGGTCAGGGTTTTCAGTTAGTTTTAGGCTTAGGGTTAAGGTTAGGATTAGAGTTAGGTTCAGGGTTAGAGTTAGACATTGTTAGGTTCTGGATTATCGTTAACCGTAGGGTAGGGGTCTGGGTTAGGTTTAGGTTCAGGGTTAGGTTTATGGTCAGGCTCACAGTCAGTGTCAGGGTTAGGGTTAGTGTCCGAATAAGGGTCAGGGTCAGGGATAGGTTTTGTGTCAGGTTCAGTGTTAGGGTCAGGTTCAAGGTCAGGGTTAAGGTCAAGGTTAGCGTAAGGTCTGCTTTATGTTTAGATTCTGGGTTATGACTAGGGTCAGGACTAATTTAGTATTAGGGTTAGTGTTCTGGACACACTCACGGTCTGGGTCAGAGTTAGGTTTATGGTCAGTGTCAGTGAATGTATTAGGGTCTGGTTTAGGTCAGGCCCAGGGTTCTGTTTAGGGTCAGGGCCAGGGTTCTGTTTAGGGTCAAGGTTCGGATAAGTGTCAAGTTTCGGCAAAGTTCAGGGTTAGATTCAGGTCAGATTCAGGGATAAGCTCAGGGTTAGGTTTAAAGTATGGGGTTAGGGTGAGTATTGGAGTTAGTTTGAGGATTAGGGTTGGACCGGTTTAGGGTCAGGGTCAGCGTTAGGTTTAGGGGTTAGTTGTAGGTTTAGGGTCATTGTTATGTTTTGTGTCATGGTCCATGTCAGAGTCAGGGTCAGGGTTACGTTTAAGGTTACAGTTAGGGTCAGAATCACGGTCAGTTTCAGCGTTAGTGTTTGGGTCAGGGTCAGGGTCACCGTTAGGGTCAGGTTTAGGTTTATGGTCAGGGTCTGGGTCAGGGTCAGGGTGAAGTTCAGGGCCAGTGTCAGGTTTAGGGTCAGGATCTGGTTTTGGTTTAGGGTCCACGTTCAGCTCACGGACAGGGTTAGTTTTGGGTCAGTGCTATTGTCAGGGTTAGGTTTAGGGTCAGTGTCAGGTGAAGGTCTGGGCCGGGGTCTGGTTTATGGTCAGGGTCAGGATTTGGATTAGGGTCATTGTTTGGTTCAGTGTCAGGGTTAGGTTTAGGGGAAAGGTTTGGGTTTGGAGTTAGGATTAGGGTTAGAAGTAGGGTTATGGATAGAGTTAGACAGCGTAAAGGTCTGGGTTAGGGTTTGGGTTAGCATAGGATTTAGTATTAGGTTTAGCCTCAGCATTAGGTTTAGGATCATGGTTGGTATTAGATCAGGGATAGGGTTACCTTAAGGATTGCGGTTAGGGTCGGGAACACAGTCACGGTCAGGGTTAGGTTTAGGGTTAGGGTCAGGCTTAGGACTGTGTCAGGCTTGGAATTAGGGTCAGGGCCAGTGTCAGATAAAGCGTCACGATGAGGCTTTGGTTTAGGGTCCAGGTTCGGGTCAGGGGCAGGGTTAGTTTTGGGTCAGTGTTAGAGTCAGGGTTAGGTTTAGAGTCAGGGTCAGGGTCAGGGTCAAAGTGAAGGTCAGGGCCAGAGTCTGTTTAGCGTCAGGGTCAGGCTTTGTTTTAGGGTCAAATTTTGGTTCAGGGTCATGGTTAGTTTCAGGGGAATGGTTTGAGTTTTTGGTTAAGGTAGGGTTAGTAGTAAAGTTATGTTTAGTTTTAGGGTTAGACAGCGTCGTGTCATGATTAGGATTTCGTTTGCGTAGGGGTTAGTGTTTGGGTTAGGGTCAGCGTTAGGTTTAGGTTCAGGGTCCTTATAGGTTCAGGGTTAGGGTTACCTTTATGGTTACAGTTAAGGTCAGCCTCAAAGTTGGGTCAGTGTTACGGTTAGGTTCAGGATTTGGTTAGGGTCAGGGTTATGATTAGGGTCAGAGTCAGGGTCACGTTTAGGGATGAGTCAGGGTTAGAGTAAGGTCATGTTAGGTTTAGGTTCAGCGTCTGAATCACGGTGCATCAGGCTTAGATTTATGAATAGGGTTTTTGGTAGGATCTCGGTCAGAGTCAGTGTCAGGGCTAGGGTTTGGTTTGGGGTCAGGCTCACAGTCAGGATCAGGGCCAGGGTCAGGGTCAGGGGTTAGTATTAGGGTTAGCCCCACACTTGGGTCATTGACCCATCCCTGCAGGGTCTCAAGATATACCCTGGCAAAACAGTCCAGCCCCCACATTCGCTCCCACCTAGTCTGCCCTAACCTGGGGCATGATCATGACCTGCCAACCAGGCATCGGACCCCTCATAAGTCAGCTCCTTCTCAGGGCATCTCCATCGCCGATGATCTCTCTTTACACACACACACACACACACACACACACACACACACACACACGCGGGGAGGAGTCCTAGGTCTACATGGGTCAATCAGAAGGTGTGAGATTCTCTGACTCTGAGCCCCTCAGTTTCACCTTGCGATTATTTTGCCAAAAGGGCCAGAGGCGACGGGGAAGCCTGACATGACCTGCCCAGTGAGGGAACTTTTCTGGCGGGTGAGCTCTCCTCTGTCTGCATTCTCTGGGCTTCGGTAGACAGCCAAGAACATGTCGTTTCCTTCAGACTGTGCCCAGAAGTGAGCTGGGCAGTGTGGTTTTCTCTGGAATGTGGGTGCCTGGATACGTGGGTTCCAATTCCTTTGGGCTCTGTCGTCAGGGAAGTAAGGTCAACCCTGCCTGAGGGCTCCTTACGGGACTTCCTGCTCCCATCCAGAGATCCCTGTGGGCACCCCTCCCACAGCTGCTCAGGGCTCACACTCCACCCCATGACCTGTCCATCCAGTGACCCACACACAGCCTCCCCACAAGCCCTGGGAGCCCTGGGTGCTGCTGTTGTCTCTGCAGGGAGGGCACAGAGCTGGGTTCAGACCGGGCTCCTGCTCCTGCTCCTGCCCAGGACTGTGAGCCCGCACACATCCTGTGGCTCTCAGGACCTCCTCGGTCTCCCCGTCTGCACATTGGGGGTGTTCTGGCATCTTCTTCTGGGAACACCTTGAGGGGTAGGCCCTCTCCATGCGTTCCATCCCCGCTCTCCCAGGAGTCTGGTGCACACACTTGGCAAGGCACGGGTATGCCTAGGGATGGGCAGGGGAAAGGAAGATAGCCCAGAGAGGCCTGGATCTGCTCTGGGATCCAGCAAAACCACCCTCCTCCTCCCTGTATCCCATCCCACGTGGCAAGGTTCCAGTGCATGGCTTCTGACCTTGTGGACACAGATCTCCTGGGACATCCATTAGGTAGAGGTCCAAGGGCCTCGTCTGCGCCCATGTACTGGCCAGCCCCCATAGTGGTCCACGGGCATTCAAGCACCCGTCCTCCTAGGATGGATGGCCCGTGGGACTGATAAGGGGACATAATGTTTGGCTGTCATTTCCTAGCTGATGGAGGAAAGTTGGCAGTTCTGCTTGTTCCCTCTCTCCTGTGTTCAGTGTCTATCTCTGTCTATGTCTTTGTCCTTGTCTCTGTGTCTGCGTCTGTCTCTGTTTTTGTGTGTCTCACAGGAGCAGGATCTGTGGGCTCCAGGGCTGATGGGCGAAACCGCCAGTGTCTCCCTTGTCCCTGTTTCCCTCTCCTGTGCTGGTGCTTGGTTCCTTGGTAAGTAAGGCCTTCTCACCCTGAGCAGAGCACTGACTCTGGAACCTCTTCCCAATGGGGACCCTGAGGCTGCCACAAGGAGGGTCCTGACCTTGGTCCCCAGGCCAGGGGCCTAGTGCTCTGCATCATTCTGCAAGCTCACAATGTCAGCCCCCGAGCCTCCAGGCTGTCTTCTGCTCAGAAGGACCTCGAGGGATTAGAAAGCATTTACCCAAGACTGGGAGCACAGTCGGTCTCGGATAGAGATTCAAGGCCAACAGGCTCTTCTACAAGCCTGTGGGAGACTAGGGACACCCTGTCTCTATGGCCCCATTGAGAGAAGAGTAAGGGGAGTCCTTCAGTGTTGTGCTTTGTTCACACAGGTTGGTTACCTCTTCCAACCTCCAGTAGTCCAGGGTGGTGATGGACACCAGACCCCAAACACTGTCCCCACCCAGTGCCCTTTCAAAGCCCCTGGTCCCCTTGGGGACCCCTTGACCATCATCCCATCCTGTCTCCCCTCCCCCGCCTTTGGATTTCGTTCCGGGCCAGGAGTCCTGATGCACCTGACCCCATGGCCAAGCTGTCTCCAACCTCTTTCTTCTTTCACCGTTTTTACCCACCATTTTCCCTTGGTGTCCACCTCTGACCCCTCACTGGGCAGAGCTGGGTGTGTGTGTGTTTGAGTGTGTGTGCATGCGATCTCTCAAACACATATGCCTCTTGCTGTCTGGGGATGTCCGAGGTCATGTCCCCACATGGGAAAGTGTGGGTAGCTCTCCCCAAGGATCTGAGGAGCTCTCATCCTGCAGGCAAACCTCATGGGAGGGTTAGGGTTAGGTTTCGAGTTAGGTTGAGGGTTACGTTTAGATACAGTTTGGTTCTGGGTCAGGGTTAGGGTTAGGGGTTAGTGTTATGGTTAGGGTCAGCGTTAGGTTTCGGGTCATGGCCCCTTTTAGGGTCAGGCTCAGGTTTAAGTTTATGGTTAGGTTTAGTGTCAGGCGCACAGGCAGGGTCAGTGTTAGTGGGAGGGTCCGTGTCTGGGTCAGTGTTAGGGTGAGGGTTAGGTTTAGGGTCAGCATCAGTGTTAGGTTCAGGGTGAAGGTCATGGACAGGGATAGATTTAGGGTCATATTCAGGATTTGTTTTATTGGCAAGGTTTGGGTCTGTGTCAGAGTTAGGTTTGGTCTTGTTTAGGGTTATGGTTAGGGTCAGGGAGAGTGTTAGGTTGAGGGGAAAGGTTAGGGTTTAGTTTTAGGTTTAGGGTTAGAAGTACGGTTACGGATAGGGTTAGGGTTAGACTGTGTTAGGGTCAGCGTTAGGGTTTGGGTTACGGTAGGGTTTTGTTTTACCGTTAGGAGCAGCATTAGTTTTAGGTTCTGGGTCCATACTAGGGTCAGCATTTAGGGTTACATTTAGGGTTAGGGTTAGCGTCAGGCTCACAGTAATCGTCATGGTTAGGGTTAGGGTTAGGGTTAGGGTTAAGCTTAGGGTTAGAGTTAGGGTTAGGGTTAGGGTTAGGATTAGGGTTAGGTTTATGGTCAGGCTCACAGTCGTAGTCAGAGTCAGTGTTTTCAGTTAGTTTTAGGCCTGGGTTAAGGTTAGGGTTAGATTTAGATTCAGGGTTAGGGTTAGACATTGTTAGGGTCAGGGTTATCGTTAGGCGTAGCGTAGGTTTCAGGTTTAGGGTCAGGTTCAGGGTTAGGTTTATGGTCAGGCTCACAGTCAGTGTCAGGGTAAGGGTTAGTTTCAGAGTAAAGGTCAGGGTCAGGGATAGGTTTGGTGTCATGTTCAGTGTTATGGTTAGGGTCCAGTTCCAGATTATGGTCATGGTTAGGATAAGGCCTGCTTTATATTTAGATTCTGGGTTATGATTAGGGTCATGACTTAGTTTAGCATTAGGGTTAGTGTTCTGGTCAGGCTCACGGTCTGGGTCAGAGTTAGGTTTATGGTCAGTGTCAGTGAAAGTATTAGGGTCAGGTTTAGGGTCAGGGCCAGGGTTCAGTTTAGGGTCAGGGCCAGGGTTCTGTTTAGGGTCAAGATTCGGATCAGGGTCAAGTTTTGGCAAAGTACAGGGTTAGGGTCAGGTCAGATTCAGGGATAGGTTCAGGGTTAGGGTTAAAGTATGGGGTTAGGGTGAGAATTAGAGTTAGTTTGAGGATTAGGGTTAGACTGGTTTAGGGTCAGGGTCAGCGTTAGTTTTATGGGTTAGTTGTAGGGTTAGAATCATTGTTATGTTTTGTGTCATGGTCCTTGTCAGGGTCAGGGTCAGGGTTACTTTTAGGGTTACAGTTAGGGTCAGAATCACAGTCAGCTTCAGTGTTAGTGTTAGGGTCAGGGTAGGGTCACCATTAGGGTCAGGTTTAGGTTTATGTTCAGGGTCTGGGTCAGGGTCAGGGTGATGTTCAGAGCCAGTGTCAGGTTTAGGGTCAGGATCTGGTTTTGGTTTAGGGTCCACGTTCAGCTCAAGGACAGGCTTAGTTTTGGGTCAGTGCTATTGTCAGGGTTAGGTTTAGGGTCAGGGTCAGGTGAAGGTCTGGGCTGGGGTCTGGTTTATGGTCAGGATCAGGATTTGGATTAGGGTCAATACACCTTTCAGTTTCAGGATTAGATTTAGGGGAAAGGTTTGGGTTTGGAGTTAGGATTAGGGTTAGATGTAGGGTTATGGTTAGGGTTAGGGTTAGACAGCCTTAAGGTGAGGGTTAGGTTTTGGGTTAGCGTAGGGTTTAGTATTAGGTTTAGCCTCAGCATTAGGTTTAGGATCATGGTTGGTAGTAGATCCGGAATAGGGTTACCTTAAAAATTGCGGTTAGGGTCGGGAACAGAGTCACGGTCAGGGTTAGGGTTAGGGATAGGGTCAGGCTTAGGACTGTGTCAGGCTTTGAATTAGGGTCAGGGTTAGGGTCAGGGTGAAGGTCAGGGCCAGGGTCAGATAAAGGGTCACGAAGAGGTTTTGGTTTAGGGTACAGGTTCGGGTCAGGGGTAGGGTTAGTTTTGGGTCAGTGTTAGAGTCAGGGTTAGGTTTAGAGTCAGGGTCAGGGTCAGGGTCAAAGTGAAGGTCAGGGCCAGAGTCAGTTTAGGGTCAGGGTCAGGCTTTGTTTTAGGGTCAAATTTTGGTTCAGGGTCATGGTTAGTTTCAGGGGAATGGTTTGAGTTTTTGGTTAGGGTTAGGGTTAGCAGTAAAGTTATGTTTAGTTTTAGGGTTAGATAGCGTAGTGTCATGATTAGGATTTCGGTTGGGTAGGGGTTAGTGTTAGGGTTAGGGTCAGCGTTAGGTTTAGGTTCAGGGTCCTTATAGGGTCAGGGTTAGGGTTACCTTTAGGGTTACGGTTAAGGTCAGGCTCAAAGTTGGGTCAGTGTTACGGTTAGGTTCAGGATTTGGTTAGGGTCAGGGTTATGATTAGGGTCAGAGTCAGGGTCACGTTTAGGGATGAGTCAGGGTTAGAGTAAGGTCAGGTTAGGTTTAGGTTCAGGGTCTGGATCAGGGTCAGTATCAAGCTTAGATTTATGATTAGGGTTTTTGGTAGGATCTCGGTCAGAGTCAGTGTCAGGGCTAGGGTTAGGTTTTGGGTCAGGCTCCCAGTCAGGATCAGGGCCAGGGTCAGGGTCAGGGGTTAGTATTAGGGTTAGCCCCACACTTGGGGACCCGTCCCTGCTGGGTCTCAGGATATACCCTGGCAAAAGGGTCCAGCCCTCACATTCGCTCCCACCTAGTCTGCCCTAACCTGGGGCATGATCATGACCTGCTAAACAGGCATCGGATCCCTCATAAGCCTGCTCCTGCTCAGGGCATCTCCATCCCCAATGATCTCTCTTTGTACACACGCACACACACACAGACACACACATGGGGAGGAGTCCTAGGTCTACATGGGTCAATCAGAAGGTGTGAGATTCTCTGACTCTGAGCCCCTCGGTTTCACCTTGCGATTATTTTGCCAAAAGGGCCTGAGGCGACGGGGAAGCCTGACATGACCTGCCCAGTGAGGGAACTTTTCTGGCGGGCGAGCTCTCCTCTGCCTGCATTCTCTGGGCTTCGGTAGACAGCCAAGAACATGTCGTTTCCTTCAGACTGTGCCCAGAAGTGAGCTGGGCAGTGTGGTTTTCTCTGGAATGTGGGTGCCTGGATACGTGGGTTCCAATTCCGTTGGGCTCTGTCGTCAGGGAAGTAAGGTCAACCCTGCCTGAGGGCTCCTTATGGGACTTCCTGCTCCCATCCAGAGATCCCTGAGGGCACCCCTCCCACAGCTGCTCAGGGCTCACATTCCACCCCATGCCCTGTCCATCCAGTGACCCACACACAGCCTCCCCACAAGCCCTGGGAGCCCTGGGTGCTGCTGTTGTCTCTGCAGGGAGGGCACAGAGCTGGGTTCAGACCGGGCTCCTGCTCCTGCTTCTGCCCAGGACTGTGAGCCCGAACACATCTTGTGGCTCTCAGGGCCTCCTAAGTCTCCGCGTCTGCACATTGGGGGTGTTCTGGCATTTTCTTCTGGGCATGCCTTCAGGGGTAGGCCCTCTCCATGCGTTCCATCCCCGCTCTCCCAGGAGTCTGGTGCACACACTTGGCAAGGCACGGGTGTGCCTAGGGATGGGCAGGGGAAAGGAAGATAGCCCAGAGAGGCCTGGATCTGCTCTGGGATCCAGCAAAACCACCCTCCTCCTCCCTGTATCCCATCCCACGTGGCAAGGTTGCAGTGCATGGCTTCTGACCTTGTGGACACAGACTTCCTGGGATATCCATTAGGTTGAGGTCCAAGGGCCTTGTCTGAGCCCATGTACTGCCCAGCCCCCACAGTAATCCGCGGGCTATCTCGCATCCGTCTTGCTAGGATGGATGGCCTGTGGGACTGATAAGGGGACAAAATGTTTGGCTGTCATTTCCAAGCTGATGGAGGAAAGACTGGCACTTCTGCTGGTTCTTTCTCTCCTGTGTTCAGTGTCTGTCTCTGTCTTTGTCTTTGTCTTTGTCTTTGTCTCTGTGTCAGGGTCAGTCTCTGTTATGGTGTGTCTCACAGGAGCAGGATCAGTGGGCTCCAGGGCTGATGGGTGAAACTGCCATTGCCTCCCTTGTCCCTGTTTCCCTCTCCTCTGCTGGTGCTTTGTTCCTTGATAAGTAAGGCCTTCTCAACCTGAGCAGAGCATGGAATCTGGAACCTCTACCCAATGGGGACCTGGAAGCTGCATCAAGGAGGGTCCTGACCTTGGTCTCCAGGCCAGGGGCCTAGGGCTCTGCCACATTCTGTAAGCTCACAATGTCAGCCCCCCGAGCCTCCAGGCTGTCTTCTGCTCAGAAGGACCTCGAGGGTGTCCCAAGACTGGGAGCACAGTGGGTCTCGGATAGAGATTCAAGGCCAACAGGCTCTTTTACAGGCCTCTGGGAAACTAGGGACACCCTGTCTCTATGGCCCCATTGATAGAAGAGTAAGGGGAGGCCTCCGGTGTTGTAGCTCTGTCCACACAGGGTGGTTACCTCTTCCTACTTCCAGTAGTACAGGGTGGTGATGGACACCAGACCCCAGACACTGTCCCCACCAGTGCCCTTACAAAGCCCTTGGGCCCCTTGGGGATGCCTTGACAATCATCTCGTCCTGGTCCACTCCCCATGCTTTGGATCTCGTTCCTGGCCAGGAGTCCTGATGCCCATAACCCCATGGCCAATCTGTGTCCAACCTCTTTCTTCTTTCACCCTTTTTACCCACCATTTTCCCTTGGTGTCCACCTCTGACCCCTAACTGGGCTGAACGGGGTGTGTGTGTGTGTGTGTGTGTGTGTGTGTGTGCATGGGAGCGCTCAAACACATATGCCTCTGTCTGGTGATGTCCGAGTTTATGGCCCCACATGGGATCGGGTGAGTAGCTCTCCCCAAGTATCTGAGGAGTTCTCATCCTCCAGGCAAACCTCATGTGAGGGTTAGGGGTAGGGTTAGAGTTAGTTTGAGAGTTAGTGTTAGACAGGGTTTGGTTCAGGGTCTGGGTTAAGGTTATGGGTTTGTGTTAGTGTTAGGGTTTCAGGTCATGGCCCGTGTTAGGGTCAGGGTCAGCTTTACGTTTATAGTTAGATTTAGGGTCTGGCTCACAGTCAGGGTCAGGGTTAGTGTGAGGGTCAAGTTCTGGGTCAGTGTTAGTGTGAGGGTTGGGTTTAGGGTCAGGGTCAGTGTCAGGGCCAGGTGAAGGTCAGGGACAGTGTCAGATTTTGGGTCAGTGTCAGGTTTTGGTTTAGGGGCAAGGTTCATGTCAGGATGAGGGTTATGTTTTGGTCAGGGTTAGGGTTAGGGTTAGGGTTAGTGTCAGGGTTAGGTTCAGGGTAAGGTTAGGGTTTGGTGTTCGGGTTAGTGTTAGAAGTAGGGTTATGGTTAAGGTTAGCTTTACTGTGTTCGGGTCAGGGTTAGGATTTGGGTTAGGGTAGGGTTTAGTTTTACCATTAGGGTCAGCATTAATTTTAGGTTCTGGATCCGTTTAAGGGTCAGGGTTTAGGGTTACATTTATGGTTAGTTTTAAGGTCAGGCTCACAGACAAGGTCAGGTTTCGGGTTAGGGTCAAGTTTAAGTCTTGTTCAGACTCTCATTTAGGGTCTGAGTCAGGGTTAGTGTAAGGTCAGGGTTAAGTTTAAGTTCAGGGTCCGAATCAGTGTGAGCGTTAGGCTTTCGTTTAGGTTAGGGTCGGGTCTGGCTCATTATCAGGGTCATGGTGAAATTCAGGGATGGTTTGGTTTGGGTCATGTTCACATTCAGGGTCAGGGCTATCGGTGAGATTTAGTGTTAGGGTTAATATTAGGGTTAGAGTGAGGGTCAGGGTTATGGTTAGACATTGTTAGGGTCAGGGTTAAAGTTAGGCTTAAGGTAAGGGTCAGGATTAGGGTTAGGTTATGGTTAGGTTTATGGTCAGGCTCACAGTCAGTGTCAGGGTTAGGGTTTGTGTCTAAGTAAGGGTCAGGTCAGGGTTAGAATTAGGGTCAGGTTCAGAGATAGGGTCAGGGTCAAGGTCAGGTTTAGGGTCATGGTTAGGATAAGGTCTGCTTTACGTTTAAATTCTGGGTTTATGATTATAGCCAGGATCATGGTTAGCTTTGGGTTAGGGTTCTAGTCAGGCTCACGGTCCGGGTCTGAGTTAGGGTTAGGGTTAGGGTCAGGGTTAGGGTTAGGGTCACACTTAGTACTGGGTCAGGCTTAGGATTAGGGTCAGGGTCAGCGTCAGTTAAAGGTCAGGGCCAGGGTCCGATTTAGGGTCAGGGTGAGGCTTTGGTTTCGGGTCCAGGTTCAGTACAGGGACATGGTTAATTTTGGGTCAGTGTTAGGGTCAGGGTTAGGTTTAGAGTCAGGGTCAGGTTCAGAGTCAAAGTGAAGGTCAGGGCCAGTTAGTTTAGGGTCTGGGTCAGGCTTAGTTTTAGGGTCAAATTACGGTTCATGGTGAGGGTTTTTTTCATTGGAACGGTTTGAGTTTTTGTTTAGGGTGAGGCTTAGCAGATGGGTTAAGTTTAGTTTTAGGGTTAGACAGCATAGTGTCAGGGTTATGGGGTTGGATTGGGTAGGGGTTAGTGTTAGGGTTAGGGTCAGCGATAGGTTTAGGTTAAGGGTCCTTATTAGGGTCAGGGTTAGAGTTAACTTTAGGGTTACGGTTAAGGTCAGGCTCAAAGTTCGGTCAGTGTTAGGGTTAGGGTCAGGATTTAGTAGGGTCAGGGTTATGATTAGGGTCAGAGTCAGGGTCACGGTTAGGGATGAGTCAGGGTTAGAGTAGGTCAGGTGAGGTTTAGGATCAGGGTCTGGATCAGTGTCAGCATCAGGCTTAGATTTAGGATTAGGGTTTGGGTCAGGATATCGGTCAGGGTTAGAGTCAGGGTCAGGGCTAGGGTTAGGTTTTGGGTCAGGCTCACAGTCAAGGTCAGGGTAAGGGTCAGTGTATGGGTCAGATGAAGGTCAGGGACAGGGTCAGATTTTTGGTCAAGGTCAGGTTTTGGATTAGGGGCAAGGTTCGTGTCAGGATGAGGGTTATGTTTGGGTCAGGGTTAGGGTTAGGGTTAAGGTTAGGGTCAGGGTTAGGTTCAGGGTAAGGTTAGGGTTTTGTGTTAGGGTTAGCTTTAGAAATAGGGTTATGGTTAGGGTTAGTGTTATACTGTATTTGGGTCAGGGTTAGGGTTTGGGTTAGGGTAGCGTTTAGTTTTACCATTAGGGTCAGCATTAGTTTTAGGTTCTGGATTCGTATAAGGGTCAGGGTTTAGGGTTACATTTAGCGTTAGGTTTAGGGTCAGGCTCACAGTCAAGTACAGGGTTCGGGTTAGGGTCAAGGTTAGGTCAGGGTCAGATACTCGCTTAGGGTCTGAGTCAGGTTTAGTGTAAGGTCAGGGTTAGGTTTAAGTTCAGGGTCCGAATCAGTGTCAGCATTAGTGTTTGGTTTAGGTTAGGGTCGGGTCTGGCTCATGGTCAGGGTCATGGTGAGGTTCAGGGCTGGTTAGGTTTGGGTCTGGTTCACATTGAGGGTCAGGATCAGAGTTTTTGGTGAGATTTAGGGTTAGGGTTAATGTTAAGGTTAGAGTGAGGGTCAGGGTTAGGGTTAGATATTGTTACAGTCAGGGTTATCATTAGCCTTAAGGTAGGGGTCAGGGTTAGGTTTAGGTTAGGGTTAGGTTTATGGTCAGGCTCTCAGTCAGTGTCAGGGTAAGGTTTGTGTCAGAGTAAGGGTCAGGGTCAGGGTTAGGATTAGGGTCAGGATCAGAGTTAGGATCATGGTCTAGGTCAGGGTTAGGGTCATGGTTAGGATTAGGTCAGCTTTACGTTTAGATTCTGGGTTATGATTATAGTCAGGATCATGGATCGCTTTGGTTTAGGGTACTGGTCAGGTTCACGGTCTATGTCTGAGTTAGGGTTAGGGTTAGGGTCAGGGTTAGGGTTAGGGTCAGGCTTAGGACTGGGTCAGGCTTAAGATTAGGGTCAGGGTCATGGTCGGTTTGAAGGTCAGGGCCACGGTCAGATTTATGCTCATGGTGAGGCTTTTGTTTAGGGTCCAGGTTCGGGAGTGGGGCAGGGTTAGTTTTGGGTCAGTGTTAGGGTCAGATTTAGGTTTAGAGTCAGGGTCAGGGTCAGAGTCAAAGTGAAGGTCAAGGCCAAAGTGAGTTTAGGGTCAGGGTCAGGCTTTGTTTTAGGTTCAAATTTCGGTTCTGGGTCAGGGTTAGTTTCAGGGTAATGGTTTGAGTTTTTGGTTAGGGTTAGGGTTAGAAGTAAGGTTAGACAGCATAGTGTCAGGGTTAGGGTTTGGATTGGTAAGGGGTTAGTGTTAGGTTTAGGGTCAGCTTTAGGTTTAGGTTAAGGGTCCTTGTTATTGTCAGGATTATGGTTCCTTTAGGGTTACGGTTAAGGTCAGTCTCAAAGTACGGTCAGTGTAAGGGTTAGGGTCAGGATTTGGTTAAGGTCAGGGTTATGATTAAAGTCAGAGTCAGTGTCACGGTTAATGATGAGTCTGGGTTAGAGTAGCTCAGGTTAGGTTTAGGATCAGGGTCTGGATCAGTGTCAGTGTCAGGCTTAGTTTTAGGATTAGGGTTTGTGTCAGGATCTCAGTCAGGGTCAGAGTCAGGGTCAGGGCTAGTGTTAGTTTTTGGTTTAGGCTCACAGTCAGAATCAGGATCAGGGTCTGGGTCTGGGTCAGGGTTTAGTGTCAGGTTAATGTTAGGGTTAGAGTGAGGTCAGTGTTAAGGTTAGACATTGTTAGGGTCAGGGTTATCGTTAGGCTTAAGGTAGTGGTCAGGTTTAGCTTTAGGTTAGGGTTAGGTTTATGGTCAGGCTCACAGTCAGTCTCAGGGTCAGGGTTTGTGTCAGATTAAGGGTCAGGGTCAGGGTTAGGATTAGAATCAGGTTCAGTGTTAGGGACAGGGTCAACATCGGGTTTTGGGTCATTGTTTTGAAAAGGTCAGCTTACGTTTATATTCTGGGTTATGATTATAGTCAGGATCATGGTTAACTTTGGGTGAGGGTTCTGCTCAGGCTCCCCATCTGGGTCAGAATTAGGGTTAAAGTTAGGGTCAGGGTTAGGGTTAGGGGTCAGCGTTAGGTTTAGGTTAAGTTTCCTTATTAGGGTCAGGTTAGGGTTACCGTTAGGATTACGTTTAAGTTCAGGCTCAAAATACGGTCAGTGATAGGGTTATGGTCAGGATTTGGTTATGGTCAGGGTTATGATTAGGGTCAGAGTCATGGTCATGGTTAGGGATGAGTCAGGGTTTGAGTAGTTCAGGTTAGATTTAGGATCAGGGTCTGGATCAGGGTCAGCATCAGGCTTAGATTTAGGATTAGGGTTTGGGTCAGGATCTCGGTCAGGGTCAGAGTCAGGGTCAGGGCTAGGGTTAGGTTTTGGATCAGGCTCACAGTCAGGGTCAGGGTCAGGGTCAGGGTCAGAGTCACTGGTTAATGTTAGTGTTAGTCCCACACCTGGGTCATTGACCAGTCCCTTCATGGTCTCAGGATAACACACACACACACACACACACACACACACACACACACACACGGGGAGGAAACCTAGGGCTACACAGGTCAATCAGAAGGTTTGGGACTCTGACTCTGAACCCCTCGTTTTCACCTTGCGATTCTTTTTGCCAATACGGCCAGAGGCGTCAGGGAGGCATGACATGACCTGCCCAGTGAGGGACTTGTCTGGCGGGCGAGCTCTCCTCTGCCTGCATTCTCTGGGCTTCAGTAGACAGCACAAGAACATGTCACTTCCTTCAGGCTGTGCCCAGAAATGAGCTGGGCAGGGTGGTTTTCTCTGGAATGTGGATGCCTGGATACGTGGGTTCCAATTCTGTTGGGCTCTGTCGTCAGGGAAGTAAGGTCACCACTGCCTGGGGGCTCCTTACCGGACTTCCTGCTCCCATCCAGAGCTCTGTGAGGGCGCCCTTACCCCAGCTGCTCAGGGCTGACACTCCACCCCATGGCCTGTCCATCCAGTGACCCACACACAGCCTCCCCCCAAACCCTGGGAGGCCTGGGTGGAGCTATTGTCTCCGCTGGGAGGGAACAGAGCTGGGGTTAGACCGGGTTCCTGCTCCTGCCCAGGACTGTGAGCCCGGACACATCCTGTGACTCTCAGGGTCTCCTCAGTCTCCCCATCTGCACATTGGGGGTGTTCTGGCTTCTTCTTCAGGGGATGCCATCAGGGGTAGGCCCTCTCCATGCGTTCCATCTTCGCTCTCCCAGGATTCTGGTTCACACATTTGGCACGCACGGGTGTGCTTGGTGATGAGAGGGTGAATGGAATATAGCCCACAGAGGCCTGGATCTCAGCTGGGATCCAGCAAAACCACCCTCCTGCTGCCTGTATCCCATCCCCCGTGGCAAGATTGCAGTGCATGGCTTCTGACCTTGTGGACACAGACTTCCCGGGACTTCCATTAGGTTGAGGTCCAAGGGCCTCGTCTGCGCCCATGTACTGGCCATCCCCCATAGTGGTCCGCGGGCATTCCCGCATCCGTCCTCCTAGGAGGGATGGCCCGTGGGACAGATAAGGGCACAAAATGTTTGGCTGTCATTTCCAAACTGATGGAGGAAAGTCTGGCACTCTGCTGGTTCTTTCTCTCCTGTGTTCACTGTGTGTCTCTGTCTCTGTCTTTGTCTTTGTCTTTGTCTCCGGGTCAGGGTCTGTCTCTGTTTTGGTGTGTCTCACAGGAGCAGGATCTGTGTGCTCCAGGGCTAATGGATGAAACCGCCGTTGTCTCCCTTGTCCCTGTTTCCCTCTCCTGTGCTGGTGCTTGGTTCCTTGGTAAGTAAGGCCTTCTCACCCTGAGCAGAGCACGGACACTGGAACCTCTTCCCTATGGAGACGTTGAAACTGCAACAAGGAATGTCCTGACCTTGGTCCCCAGGCCAGGGGCCTAGTGCTCTGCCACATTCTGCAAGCTCACAATGTCAGCCCCCCGATCCTCTAGGCTGTCTTCTGCTCAGAAGGACCTCGAGGGAGTAGAAAGCATGTACCCAATACTGGGAGCACAGTGATCTCAGATAGAGATTCAAGGCCAACAGGCTCTTTTACACGCCTGTGGGAGACTAGGGACACCCTGTCTCTATGGCCCCATTGATAGAAGATTAAGGGGAGGCCTTCGGTGTTGTAGCTTTGTCCACACAGGGTGGTTACCTCTTCCTACTTCCAGTAGTCCAGGGTGGTGATGGACACCAGACCCCAGACACTGTCCCCACCCAGTGCCCTTGCAAAGCCCTTGGGCCCCTTGGGGATGCCTTGACCATCATCTTGTCCTGTCTCCACTCCCCATGCTTTGGATCTCTTTCCTGTCCAGGAGTCCTGATGCCCATAACCCCATGGCCGAGCTGTCTCCAACCTCTTTCTTCTTTCACCCTTTATACCCACCATTTTCCCTTGGTGTCCACCTCTGACGCCTAACTGTGCTGAGCGGTGTGTGTGTGTGTGTGTGTGTGTGTGTGTGCATGGGAGCGCTCAAACACAAACACATATGCCTCTATCTGTCTGGTGATGTCCAAGGTTATGCCCCCACATGGGATGGCGTGAGTAGCTCTCCCCAAGGATCTGAGGAGCTCTCATCCTCCAGGCAAACCGCATGGGAGGGTTAGGGGTAGGGTTAGAGTTAGTTTGAGAGTTAGAGTTAGACAGGGTTTGGTTCAGGGTCTGGGTTAAGGTTATGGGTTTGTGTTAGGGTTAGGGTTTCGTGTCAGGGCCCGTGTTAGGATCAGGGTCAGCTTTACGTTTATAGTTAGATTTAGGGTCTGGCTCACAGTCAGGTTCAGGATTAGTGTAAGGGTCATGTTCTGGGTCAGTGTTAGTGTGAGGGTTGGGTTTAGGGTCAGGGTCAGTGTCAGGGTCAGGTGAAGGTCAGGTACAGTGTCAGATTTTGGGTCAGTGTCAGGTTTTGGTTTACGGGCAAGGTTCGTGTCAGGATGAGGGTTATGTTTTGGTCAGGGTTAGGGTTAGGGTTAGGGTTAGGGTCAGGGTTAGGTTCATGGTAAGGTTAGGGTTTGGTGTTCGGGTTAGTGTTAGAAGTAGGGTTATGGTTAGGGTTAGCTTTAGACGGTGTTAGGGTCAGGGTTAGGATTTGGGTTAGGTACGTTTTAGTTTTACCATTAGGGTCAGCATTAATTTTAGGTCCTGGGTCCGTATAAGGGTCAGGGTTTTGGGTTACATTTATGGTTAGTTTTAGGGTCAGTCTCACAGTCAAGGTCAGGGTTCGGGTTAGGGTCAAGTTTAAGTCTTGTTCAGACTCTCGTTTAGGGTCTGAGTCAGGGTTAGTGTAAGGTCAGGGTTAAGTTTAAGTTCAGGGTCCGAATCAGTGTCAGTGTTAGGCTTTCGTTTAGGTGAGGGTCGTTCTGGCTCATGGTCAGGGTCGTGTTGAAGTTCAGGGCTGGTTAGTTTTGGGTCAGGTTCATATTCAGGGTCAGGGTCAGGGCTATCGGTGAGATTTAGTGTTAGGATTAATGTTAGGGTTAGAGTGAGGGTCAGGGTTATGGTTAGACATTGTTAGGGTCAGGGTTAAATTTAGGCTTAAGGTAGGGGTCAGGATTAGGGTTAGGGTCACACTTAGTACTGGGTCAGGCTTAGGATTAGGGTCAGGGTCAGGGTCAGTTGAAGGTCAGGTCCAGGGTCCGATTTAGGGTCAGGGTGAGGCTTTGGTTTCGGGTCCAGGTTCAGGACAGGGACATGGTTAATTTTGGGTCAGTGTTAGGGTCAGGGTTAGGCTTAGAGTCAGGGTCAGGTTCAGAGTCAAAGTGAAGGTCAGGGCCAGTCAGTTTAGGGTCTGGGTCAGGCTTAGTTTTGGGGTCAAATTACGGTTCAGGGTGAGGGTTTGTTTCAGGGGAATGCTTTGAGCTTTGATATGGGTGTCCAAACCTCAAAGTGGGAGCCAGGTGCATGGCTAAGGATACAATGCCCACTCATGAGGGCTGCCCTGGGCACAAGCAGTCATTGTGACACTCAGCTTGAGCATGCTTTCAAAGAAATGCTCTCAGTTGCACCTCCAGGATCCCACATTGCAGGCCTGGTACGCCCTTCGGACCAAATCCTAACTTGGTGGAATTTTCCATGTGCGCATACCCAGAGCCCGTCACTGGAATCCCTGTTTTGGGGCACCCCTAAGATGAAAAACAGCACTCTTCGCTTCCCTGAGAAAGCCACCAAACTATTGGGAGCCTCCAGTATCCTTGAGAAGAAAAATCTCCCATGGTCCCATGAGTCCACACCTGCATTCCGAGGTCATCGTGGATACACCATCCAGATAAAAGATACTGTGCTACTACCTTCGAGTCACCTGATTTACAGTTTCTAACGTGTTGCCCTCCAGGTCTATGGATTGGGACTGCGAACTCCTCACCACTAATCCTATCATGAGTTTGTGTTTGTAGACTTCTCTCCCCAAACCATGGCTCACATGCCCTCCAGGATGGGGCCCCTAGAGTCACACCACAATACTGTGCCTGCCATCCCCAAGGAAACTGGGCCCATCACAGTTGCCCAAACTCTCCTGATTCGGAGAAACCTGCAAGGCTCCTGAGCCCACCCCAATATTGGAGACTGCTCTGGATGCAAACGCACACTATGAAACACTCTGATCACCTCCATCCTGCAGACACCCAAGTCAAAGGTCCTGAGTCAGATAATTGAACCTGACATGGCCCTAGGACCTCACTGGAAGCCTAGATTAGCTTTTCAGGCATCTGTCCTCAGAGGCCTGTTCTGGAATACCAACTTATGATACAACATGTGGTCCCTGAGCCCCACAACAAAAAAATCTCCTGTCCCCAGATGGAAGCTGTGCTCTTGGACCTATGTCCCACCCTCAGGGTATATAAATTCTGCACAACCCCTTAGCCACCAGAACATTCTAAGACCTCCCTGGTAACAAACCTGCATTGTGACCCATCTTCATGAGGCTCCATGTCAACTCAAGGCTCTGGTACTTCGATTCAGAGACACCAGAACAAACCTGCCATGTTCTTCAGCTGTAATGGGCAATGGAGATGTGCTTTCCAGGCCTCCATATGGGAGTGCTCTGCTGCACAAATTTTCCACATGAGAAACTGGAGCAAACAAACCAGACTCCCCCTGTCCAGTAGAGAGAAACATTGATGTTTGGAGCATCTCACAAGCCCCAGGGTGGGAAAGCCTCCATGGCCTCTTGACGCCACCCCTCCATTTGTTGGTCATCATAGACACAAACTCCAGCCTGAGCAAACATCTGACCACCGCCCATACTCAGATGCTGATATTGGAATCAGCTGCTGCACACTGGAACTGCCTTTCGCTTGGCACTGAATTTAGCCCCAGCTTTGTATTACAATTTTATCCTCACCCTACTGGTCCACCATATCTCTTGATAAAGAATTCTGGAGCACAGCACAACATTCTGCCTTCTGCATAGAAAGAATAACCTAGTGAGTCTTCCCAGAAACTGCGCATGAGGATCAATATACTCATCCCAGGTGGGAACCCCTATTTATAGTTTTCCCTGGCCACTAGAGCTGTGTCTGACAGAGCCTGAGTCCCGATCTCGTTTCAGCCATCCAGAGGGTGGGGCCCGTATCGAGTATGTGAGACTGGCCATGGCCCATGGCCGTCATCACGGCCCTTTGTATTCAGGCATCTGACCCCTAGACCTTAGCTGGAATCCCTACCAATGGGGGAACCTGAAGCACAATAGAGAACTCCTCCTTTCCCATGGCTGGAATCCTGGCTTTCGGATGGGTGTCCAACCCTCAGAATGGGAACTGGCTGCATGGCCAACTAGACAACGCCCACTCCTAACGGCCTTCTGGGCACAAGCAAGCATTGTGACCCTCAGCTTGAGCATGCTTTCAAACAAATGCTCTCAGTTGCACCTCCAGGATCCCTGAAGGCCTGGTATGGCCCTAGGCCCAAATCCTAATCCTTGGTGGGATTTTCCAAGTGCTTAGACCCAGATCCCATCTCCAGAATCTATTTTGGGGCACACCTAAGCTGGAAAACAGCACTCATCCCTTCCCTGAGACATCCACCAAACTATTGGGAACCGCCAGGATCCTTGAGAGGAGAAATCTCCCATGGACCCATGAGACCACACCTGCATTCCAAGGCCATCCTGAAAATTAAATCCAGATACAATAACTGTGATACTGCCTTCGAGTCACCTGATTTACAGTTCCAGACTTTCTGTCCTCCAGGTCTATGGATTGGGACTACGATCACCTCGCCACTAACCCTAACCCAAGTTTGTGTTTGCAGACTTCTCTGTCAAAACCATGGCACACATGTCCTCCAGGATGGGGTCTCTGGAGTCACACCACAGGACTGTGCCTGCAATCCCCAAGGAAACTGACCATCACAGTTGTCCAAACCCTCCAGGTAAGGAGAAGCTTACAAGGACCCTGAGCCTCCCCTAGTATTGGACTCTACTCTGGACGCAAATGCGCAGTCTGAAACACCCTGATCACCTGCATCCAATCAGACATCAGAGACAATGGTCCGGAGTCAGACGATTGAACCTGACATTCCCCTAGGACCTCATTCAAACCTTAGATTAGGTTTTCAGGCTTCTGTCCTCAGAGGCCTGTTCTGGAATACCAACTTATGATACAACATATGGTCCCTGAGCCCCACAATAGAACATCTCCTGTCAAGTAGAAGGAAACCTTGCTGTTTGGAGCAGCTCATAAGCCTAAACGTGAAAAACCCCTCCATGGCTTCTTGACACCACCCCTTCATTTGTCAGTCATCATAGAAACAAACTCCAGTGTGAGCAAATATCTGACATCCACCCTTATTCTGGTGCTAGATGTCTCAAATACACCAATGCACATCGGAACTGACTTCCACATGGCACTAAATTGAACAGTAGCTTTGTTTACAATTCAATCTTCACCTGACTGGTCCACAAGCCCTCTTGACAGAAAATTCTGGAGCCACAATGCAGCATTCGGCCTTCCCCATCGAATGAAGAAGTGTCTGGTGAGTCTGCCCAGAAACCCCACATGAGGATCAATCTGCTCGGCCCTTGAGTCTACCCCGATTTATAGGCTGCCATGGCCACTAGTGCTGTGTCTGACAGACCCTGAGCACCGACCGAGTTTCAGCCTCAAGAGAGCAGACAACATATCTACAATTTGGGATGGTCATGGCCCAAGTACTTCATCTCTACCCATCCTTGGTATTCAGGCCCCTGTCCCCAGACCTTTTCTGGAATACCTGCCAATGGGGAACCTGAAGCACAATAGAGAATGCCTCCTTCCCCATGGCAATAAAGCTGGTAGTTGGGATGGGTGTCCAACTCTCCAGGGGGGAGTCAGTTACAAGACCAATGAGACCACGCCCACTCCTGAGGGCCACCCTGGGCGCAAACAGGCATTGTGACACTCAGCCTGAGCATGCTTTCAAACAATCCCTCTCAGTTGCACAACCATGATCGCACATTGCAGGCCTGGTAGACTCCAGGCCCAAATCCTAACACTTGGTGGGATGTCCCAGACACGCAGAACCAGAGCCCTTCTCTGGAATCCCTGTTTTGGGGCACCCCTAAGATGGAAAACAGCACCCTTCCCTTCCCCAAAATGCCACCAAACTATGGGGAGCCACCAGGACCCATAGAGAGGAAAAGTACCTCATGGACCGATGAGAACACACCTGCATTCTGAGGCCATCGTGGACATACAATCCAGAGAGAAAAGCCTATGCTACTGCCTTCCAGTCCCCTTAATTACAGTTCCAGACGAGCTGCCATCCAGGTCTATGCACTGGGCCTGTGATCTCCTCGCCAATCACCTTAATCCAAATTTGTGTTTGCAGCCTTCTCTACCAAACCATGGCACACATGCCCTCCAGGATGGGGTCTCTGGATCCACACCACAGGACTGTCAGTCCCATCCCCAAGTCAATGTTCCTGAGTCATAATAGTGAACCTAACATGCCTTAAGGATGCCACTGGGACCCTAGATTCGGTATTCAGACATCTGTCCTCAGAGGCCTGTTCTGGAATGCAAACTTATGATACAACATGTGATCCCTTGGCCAAACAACAGAACATCTCCTGTCCCCAGAAGGAAACCGTGTCCTTCACTCTCTGCCAAAGCCCAGGTTAAAAGAGTCCTGCACAGCAAATTTACCACCAGCACAACCCCAGGGTAGGAGAATCCTGCACAGCACCTTAGCCACCAGCACATTCTAAGATCTCCCTGGTAACAAACCAGCATTGTGGCCCATCTGCAATAGATTCCATGTCAACTCAAAGACTTGGTACTTCTCTCCAGAGAAACCAGAACGAACCTGCCATGTTACTCAGCTGCAATGGTAATGGAGTTGACCTTCCAGGAATCCATGTGGTAGAGCTCTGACACCCAAACTTTCCACATGGGGGACAGTTGAGCAAATAAACCAGACTGCACATGTTCAGTAGAATGTAACCCTGCTGTTTGGAGCAGCTCATAAGCCTCAACGTGAAAATACATCCATGGCCTCTTGACACCACCCCTCTGTTTGTCAGTCATCATAGACACAAACTCCAATGTGAAGAAATATCTGACATCCGCCCTTACTCAGGTGCTGGATATCTCGAATAAGCTGCTGCACATAGGAACTGCCTTCCGCTTGGCACTGTATTGAACCATAGCTTGTGTTTACAATTCCATTCTCACCCGACTGGATGCCAAGCCCTTTTGATAGGGAAATCTGGAGCCACAATGCAGCATTGTGCCTTCCCTATAGAAAGAAGTTCCCAGTTAGCCTGTCCAGAAACCCTACATGAGGATCAATCTCTTCGGCCCTCGAGGGAATTCCGATTTATAGGTTGCCCTGGCCACTAGTGCTTTGTCTGACAGAGCCTGAGCCCCGACATAGTGTCAGTCACCAGAGAGTGGGCCCCACATCTAGCATTTGGGATTGCCATGGCCCAGGTACGTCATCTCTACCCATCCTTGGTTTTCAGGCACATGTCCTCAGGCTTTGCTGGAATCCCTGCCAATGCGGGAGCCTGAAGCACAGTAGAGAACGCCTCCTTCCTCATGGCAGGAAACTTGGCTGGTGGGATGGGTGCCCAACCCTCAAAGAGGGAGTCAGTTACAAGACTAATGAGACCACGCCCACTCGTGAGGGCTGCCCTGGGCGCAAACAGGCATTGTGAACCTCAGCCTGAGCATGCCTTCAAACAATCCCTCAGTTGCACAATCATGATCCTGCATTGCAGGCCTCCTATGCTCCTAGGCCCAAATCCTAACCCTTGGTGGAATGTTCCAGATGCCCAGAACCATAGCCCATCTCTGGAATCCCTGTTTTGGGGAACCCCTAAGATGGAAGACACCCCTCTTCTCTTCCCCTAAAAAGCCACAAAACTATGGAGAGCCACAAGGATCCATAGAGAGGAAAAGTCTCCCATGCACCCATGAGACCACACCTGCATGCCTAGGACATCCTGGACAAACAATCCAGAAGGAAAAGTCTGTGCTACTCCCTTCAAGTCAAGCTAATTAAAGTTCTTGATGAACTGCCCTCGAGGTATACGTATTGGGCCTGCGATCACATCGCCACAAAATCACTAACCCCGAATTTGTGTTTCCAGACTTCTCTCCCTAAACCATGGCTCCCATGACGACCAGAATGGGATCTCTGGAGCCACACCACAGAACTCTGGCTTCCATCCCCAAGGACACTGTGCATATCAGAGTTGCCCAAACCTTCCAGATTAGGAGAAACCTGGAAGGTCCCTGAGCCCACCCCAATATTGCCAGCCACTCTGACACAAATGCGCATTCTGAAACACCCTTATCACTACATCCAGGGAGACAGCCAAGTCAATGTTTGTGAATTAGAAGAATGAAACTGAAATGCCCCTAGGCCCTCAATGGAAGCCCATTAGGTTTTCAGGCATCTGTCCTCAGGGGCCTGTTCTGGAATACCAACTTATGACACACCATGTGGTCCCTGAGCCACACAGCAGAACATCTCCTGTCCCTAGAAGGATACTGTGCTCTTCGACCTGGTCCAAACACTCAGTGTAGGAGAATCCTGCATGGCATCTTAGCAACCAGCACATTTTAAGATCTCCTTAGTAACAAACCAGCATAGTGACCCACCTTCAAGAGATTCCATGTCAGCACAAGACCTTGGTACTTCGCCCCAGAGCCACCAGAACGAACCTGCCATGTTCCTCAGCTGCAATGGTCAATGGAGGTGTGGTTTCCAGGCAGCCATTCCAGAGAGCTCTGCTTAACAACTGTCCACATAGGGAACCTAGAGCAAACAAACCAGATTGGCCTGCTCAGTAGAAGAAAATCTCACTGTTTGGAGCAGCTTACAGGCCTCAGTGTGTGACCTCCTCCATTGATTCTTTTTTTTAATTTTTTTTTATTTTTTATAAACACATATTTTTATCCCCAGGGATACAGGTCTGTGAATCGCCAGGTTTACACACTTCACATCACTCACCAAAGCACATATCTTCCCCAATGTCCATAGCCCCACCCCCTTCTCCCAACCCCCTACTCCCAGCAACCCTCAGTTTGTTTTGTGAGATTAAGAGTCACTTTTGGTTTGTCTCCCTCCCAATCCCATCTTGTTTCATTTATTCTTCTCCTACCCACTTAAGCCCCCATATTGCATTCCACTTCCTCATATCAGGGAGATCATATAATAGTTGCCTTTCTCTGATTGACTTATTTCACTAAGCATGATACGCTCTAGTTCCATCCATGTTGTCGCAAATGGCAAGATTTCATTTCTTTTGATGGCTGCATAATATTCCATTGTGTATATATATACCACATCTTCTTTATCCATTCATCTGTTGATGGACATCTAGGTTCTTTCCATAGTTTGGCTTTGAGGACATTGCTGCTATAAACATTCGGGTGCACGTGCCCCTTCGGATAACTACGTTTGTATCTTAAGGGTAAATACCCAGTAGTGCAATTGCTGGGTCAGAGGGAAGTTCTATTCTCAACATTTTGAGGAACCTCCATGCTGTTTTCCAGAGTGGTTGTACCAGCTTGCATTCCCACCAAAAGTGTAGGAGTGTTCCCCTTTCTCCGCATCCTCTCCAGCATCTGTCATTTCCTGACTTGTTGATTTTAGCCATTCTGACTGGTGTGAGGTGATATCTCATTGTGGTTTTGATTTCTATTTCCCTGATGTTGAGTGATATGGAACACTTTTTCATGTGTCTGTTGTGATGTCTTCTTTGCAGAAATGTCTGTTCATGTCCTCTGCCCATTACTTTTTTTTTCCAAATTATTTATTTTCAGAAAAACATTATTCATTATTTTTTCACCACACCCAGTGCTCCATGCAAGCCGTGCCCTCTATAATACCCACCACCTGGTACCCCAACCTCCCACCCCCCCCGCCACTTCAAACCCCTCAGACTGTTTTTCAGAGTCCATAGTCTCTCATGGTTCACCTCCCCTTCCAATTTACCCAAATTCCCTACTCCTCTCTAACGCCCCTTGTCCTCCATGCTATTGGTTATGCTCCACAAATAAGTGAAACCATATGATACTTGACTCTCTCTGCTTGACTTATTTCACTAAGCATAATCTCTTCCAGTCCCGTCCATGTTGCTACAAAAGTTGGGTATTCGTCCTTTCTGATGGAGGCATAATACTCCATAGTGTATATAGACCACATTTTCCTTATCCATTCATCCGTTGAAGCGCATCTTGGTTCTTTCCACAGTTTGGCGACTGTGGCCATTGCTGCTATAAACATTGGGGTACAGATGGCCCTTCTTTTCACGATATCTGTATCTTTGGGGTAAATACCCAGGAGTGCAATTGCAGGGTCAAAGGGAAGCTCTATTTTTAATTTCTTGAGGAATCTCCACACTGTTCTCCAAAGAGGCTTCACCAACTTGCATTCACACCAACAGTGGAAGAGGGTTCCCCTTTCTCCACATCCTCTCCAACACATGTTGTTTCCTGTTTTGTTAATTTTGGCCATTCTAACTCGTGTAAGGTGATATCTCAATGTGGTTTTAATTTGAATCTCCCTGAGGGCTAATGATGATGAGCATTTTTTCATGTGTCTGATAGCCATTTGTATGTCTTGATTGGAGAAGTGTCTGTTCATTCTTCTGCCCATTTTTTGATGTGTTTGTCTGTTTCGTGTGGGTTGGGTTTGAGGAGTTCATTATAGATCCTGGATATCAACCTTTTGTCTGTACTGTCATTTGCAAATATCTTCTCCCATTCAGTGGGTTGCCTCTTTGTTTTTGATTGGATTATTTGTTCTTTGGGTGTTGAGTTTGCTAAGTTCTTTATAGATTTTGGACACTAGTCCTTTATCTGATATGTCGTTTGCAAATATCTTCTCCCATTCTGTCAGTTGTCTTTTGATTTTGTTAACTGTTTCCTTTGCTGTGCAAAAGCTTTTGATCTTGATGAAATCCCAATAGTTCATTTTTGCCCTTGCTTCCCTTGCCTTTGGCGATGTTACTAGGAAGATGTTGCTGCGGCTGAGGTCAAAGAGGTTGCTGCCTGTGTTCTCCTCAAGGATTTTGATGGATTCCTTTCTCACATTGAGGTCCTTCATCCATTTTGAGTCTATTTTTGTGTGTGGTGTAAGGAAATGGTCCAATTTCATTTTTCTGCGTGTGGCTGTCCAATTTTCCCAACACCACTTATTGAAGAGGCTGTCTTTTTTCCACTGGACATTCTTTCCTGCTTTGTCGAAGTTTAGTTGACCATAGAATTGAGGGTCTATTTCTGGGCTCTCTATTCTGTTCCATTGATATGGGTGTTTGTTTTGTGCCAGTACCATGCTGTCTTGATGATGACAGCTTTGTAATAGAGCTTGAAGTCCGGAATTGTGATGCCACCAACTATGGCTTTTTTTTTTTCAATATCCCTTTGGCTATTCGAGGTCTTTTCTGATTCCATATAAATTTTAGAATTATTTGTTCCATTTCTTTGAAAAAGATGGATGGTACTTTGATAGGAATTGCATTAAATGTGTAGATTGCTTTGGGTAGCATAGACATTTTCACAATATTTATTCTTCCAATCCAGGAGCATGGAACATTTTTCCATTTCTTTGCATCTTCCTCAGTTTCTTTAATGAGCACTTTATAGTTTTCTGAGTATAAATTCTGTGCCTCTTTGGTTAGGTTTACTCCTAGGTATCTTATGGTTTTGGGTGCAATTGAAAATGGGATTGACTCCTTAATTTTTCTTTCTTCTGTCTTGTTGTTGGTGTAAAGAAATGCAACTGATTTCTGTGCATTGATTTTATATCCTGACACTTTACTGAATTCCTGTATAAGTTCTAGCAGTTTTGGAGTGGAGTCTTTTGGGTTTTCCACATATATCATATCATATGTGAAGAGTGATAGTTTGACTTCTTCTTTGCCTATTTGGATGCCTTTAATTTCCTTTTGTTGTCTGATTGCTGAGGCTAGGACTTCTAGTACTATGTTGAATAGCAGTGGTGATAATGGACATCCCTGCCGTGTTCCTGACCTTAGCATAAAAGCTTTCAGTTTTTCTCCATTGACAATGATATTTGTGGTGGTTTTCTCACAGATGGCTTTGATGATATTGAGGTATGTGCCCTCTATCCCTACACTTTGAAGAGTTTTGATCAGGAAGGGATGCTGTACTTTGTCAAATGCTTTTTCAGCATCTATTGAGAGTATCATATGGTTCTTGTTCTTTCTTTTATTGATGTGTTGTATCACATTGACTGATTTGCAGATGTTGAACCAACCTTGCAGCCCTGCAATAAATCCCACTTGGTCGTGGTGAATAATCCTTTTAATGTACTGTTGAATCCTATTGGCTAGTATTTTGGTGAGAAATTTCGCATCTGTGTTCATCAAGGATATTGGTCTATAGCTCTCTTTTTTGATGGGATCCTTGTCTGGTTTTGGGATCAAGGTGATGTTGGCCTCATAAAATGAGTTTGGAAGTTTTCCTTCCATTTCTATTTTTTGTAACAGTTTCAGGAGAATAGAAATTAGTTCTTCCTTAAATTTTTCGTAGAATTCCCCGGGGAAGCTGTCTGGCCCTGGGCTTTTGTTTGTTTGGAGACTTTTAATGACTGCTTCAATCTCCTTACTGGTTATGGGTCTGTTCAGGCTTTCTATTTCTTCCTGGTTCAGTTGTGGTAGTTTATATGTTTCTAGTAATGTATCCATTTCTTCCAGATTGTCAAAAATGTTGGCGTAGAGTTGCTCATAGTATGTTCTTATAATAGATTGTTTTCCTTTGGTGTTAGTTGTGATCTCTCCTCTTTCATTCATGATTTTATTTATTTGGGTTCTTTCTCTTTATGTTTTGATAAGTCTGGCAAGGTGTTTATCAATTTTATTAATTCTTTCAAAGAACCAGCTCCTAGTTTCGTTGATTTGTTCTGTTGTTTTTGTTTGTTTGTTTGTTTCTATTTCATTGATTTCTGCTCTGATTTTTATGATTTATCTCTCCGGCTGGGCTTAGGGTTTCTTTATTGTTCTTTCTCCAGCTCCTTTAGGTGTAGGGTATGGTTGTGTACCTGAGACCTTTCTTGTTTCTTGAGAAAGGCTTGTACCGCTATATATTTTCCTCTCAGGACTGCCTTTGTTGTGTTCCACAGATTTTGAACTGTTGTATTTTCATGATCATTTGTTTCCATGAATTTTTTCAATTCTTCTTTAATTTCCCATTTGACCCATTCATTCTTTATATGGATGTTTTTAGTCTCCTGTATTTGGGTTCTTTCCAAACTTCCTCTTTTGGTTTAGTTATAGCTTCAGAGCATTGTGGTCTGAAAATTTGCAGGGAATGATCCCAAGCTTTTGATACTGGTTGAGTCCTGGCTTAGGACCGAGGATGTGATCTATTCTGGAAAATGTTCCATGTGCACTAGAGAAGAATGAATGTTCTGTTGCTTCAGAATGAAATGTTCTGAATATATCTGTGATGTCCATCTGGTCCAGCGTGTAGTTTAAGGCCTTTATTTCCTTGATGTTCTTTTGCTTCGATGATCTGTCCATTTCAGTGAGGGGAGTGTTAAAGTCCCCTACTATTATTGTATTATTGTTGATGTGTTTCTTTGATTTTGTTATTAGTTGGTTTATATAGTTGGCTGCTCCCACGTTGGGGCATAGATATTTAAAATTGTTAGATCTTCTTGTTGGACAGACCCTTTGAGTATGATATAGTGTCTTTCCTCATCTCTTATTATAGTCTTTGGCTTAAAATCTAATTGATCTGATATAAGGATTGCCACTCCTGCTTTCTTATGATGTCTATTAGCATGGTAAATTATTTTCCACCCCCTCACTTTAAATCAGGAGGTGTCTTCGGGCTTAAAATGACTTTTTTGGAGGCAACATATAGATGGGTTTTGTTTTTTTATCCATTCTGATACCCTGTGTCTTTTGATTTGGGCATTTAGCCCATTAACATTCAGGGTAACTATTGAGAGATATGAATTTAGTGCCATTGTATTGCCTGTAAGGTGACTGTTACTGTATATTGTCTCTGTTCCTTTCTGATCTACCACGTGTAGGCTCTCTCTTTGCTTAGAGGACCCCTTTCAATATTTTTGTGAGCTGGTTTGATGTTTGCAAATTCTTTCAGTTTTTGTTTGTCCTGGAAGCTTTTAATCTCTCCTTCTATTTTCAATGATAGCCTAGCTGGATATACTATTCTTGGCTGCATGTTTTTCTCGTTTAGTGCTCTAAAAATATCATGCCAGCTCTTTCTAGCCTGCCAGGTCTCTGTGGATAGGTCAGCTGCCAATCTAATATTTTTACCATTGTATGTTACAGACTTCTTTTCCCGGGCTGCTTTCAGGATTTTCTCTTTGTCACTAAGGGTTGTAAATTTTACCATTAGGTGACGAGGTATGGGCCTATTCTTATTGATTTTGAGGGGCATTCTCTGAACCTCCTGAATTTTGATGTTCGTTTCCTTTGCCATATTGGGGAAATTCTCCCCACTAATTCTCTCCAGTATAACTTCTGCTCCCCTCTCTCTTTCTTCTTCTTCTGGAATCCCGATTATTTTAATATTGTTTCGTTTTATGGTGTCCCTTATCTCTCGAATTCTCCCTTGTGGTCCTTTAGCTGTTTGTCCCTCTTTTTCTCAGCTTCTTTACTCTCTGTCATTTGGTCTTCTATATTGCTAATTCTTTCTTCTGCCTCATTTATCCTAGCAGTGAGAGCCTCCATTTTTGATTGCACCTCATTAATAGCTTTTTTGATTTCAACTTGGTTAGATTTTAGTTCTCTTATTTCTCCAGAAAGGGCTTTTATATGTCCTGAGAGGGTCTCTCTAATATCTTCCATGCCTTTTACGAGCCCGGCTAGAGCCTTGAGAATTGTCATTCTGAACTCTAGATCTGACATATTACTAATGTCTGTATTGATTAGGTCCCTAGCCTTCGGTACTGCCTCTTGTTCTTTTTTTTGTGTGGCGAATTTTTCAGCCTTGTCATTTTGTCCAGATAAGAGTATATAGAGGAGCAAGTAAAATACTAAAAGGGTGGCAACAACCCCAGGAAAATATGCTTTAACCAAATCAGAAGAGATCCCAAACCGTGAGGGGGGAGAAAGGGGATAAAAAGAGGTTCAAAAAGAAAGAAAGGAAAAAAAAAAGAATTAAAAAAGAAAAAGTAGAAGATGGCGGAGAAGTAGCAGGCTGAGACTACCTCAGCTAGCAGGAGATCAGCTAGAGAGCTTATCTAAAGATTGCAAACACCTGCATATCCATCGGCAGGTCAAAGAGAAGAAGAACAGCAATTCTAGAAACAGAAAAACAACCACTTTCTGAAAGGTAGGACTGGCGGAGAAGTGAATCCAAAGCGACGGGAAGATAGACTGCGGGGGGAGGGGCCGGCTCCCGGCAAGCGGCGGAGCAACGGAGCACAAAATCAGGACTTTTAAAAGTCTGCTCCGCTGAGGGACATCGCTCCGGAGGCTAAACCGGGGCGAAGCCCACGCGGGGTCGGCGTGACCTCAGGTCCTGCGGGGTCACAGAAGGATCGGGGGTGTCTGAGTGTCGCAGAGCTTGCGGATATTGGAACGGGAAAGCCGGCTGCAGAGACAGAGCCGACAGTCAGCTCGCAGCTCGGAGTTGCCTTGAACCGGTCGCAAGCTCGGTGAGCTCGGAGCGCGGCCGGAGGATAGGCAGACGCGAGTTACTAGGAGCTGTTCGCTGAGGGCGCACTGGGGAGCGGGGCCCCGGGCTCTCGGCTCCTCCGGGCCGGAGACCAGGAGGCCGCCATTTGTATTCCCGTCCTCCAGAACTCTACGGAAAGCGCTCAGGGAACAAAAGCTCCTGAAAGCAAAGGCCAGCGGATCACTCAGCCCAGCCCCTGGTAAGGGCGGTGCAATTCCGCCTGGGGCCAAGACACTTGAGAATCACTACAACAGGCCCCTCCCCCCAGAAGATCAACAAGAAATCCAGGCAAGACTAAGTTCACCTACCAAGGAGTGCAGTTTCAATACCAAGGAGAGAGCAGCAGAATTCCAGAGGAGGAGAAAACAAACCACGGAACTCATGGCTTTCTGCCTGTGATTTTTTAGTCTTCCACTTAATTTAATTTTTTTCTTTTTCATTTTTTTCTCTTCTTCTGCTAAAATTTTTTATAACTTTTACCCTTTTCTTTTTTAATGTTTTTTAAATAGATTATCTAATATATATATATTTTTCTTTTTTATACTTTTCTTTATTCATTTTCGTTTTTTTCTTTTTTTTTCTTTTTCTTCTTTCTTTATTTTTGAACCTCTTTTTATCCCCAAATCAGAAGAGATCCTAATCTCTTCAATCTTTTTTTTTCTTAATTCTTTTTTAAATTCTTGATTGAATTTTTAATTCAATCTCTTTTTTTTTAATTCTTTTTTTCTTTTTGTTTATTTCTTTCTTTTTGAACCTCTTTTTATCCCAAAATCAGAAGAGATCCCAATCAGAAGAGATTGGGAGATCCCAATCAAAGGAGATCTCAATCAGAGGAGATTTCTCCCCCCTCATGATTTGGGATATCTTCTGATTTGGTTAAAGCATATTTTCCTGGGATTGTTGCCACCCTTTTAGTATTTTACTTGCTCCTTCATATACTCTTAGCTGGACAAAATGACAAGGCAGAAAAATTCACAACAAAAAAAAAGAACAAGAGGCAGTACCGAAGGCTAGGGACCTAATCAATACAGACATTGGTAATATGTCAGATCTAGAGTTCAAAATGACAATTCTCAAGGTTATAGCCGGGCTTGAAAAAGGCATGGACGATATTAGAGAAACCCTCTCCAGAGATATAAAAGCCCTTTCTGGAGAAATAAAAGAACTAAAATCTAACCAAGTTGAAATCAAAAAAGCTATTAATGAAGTTCAATCAAAAATGGAGGCTCTCACTGCTAGGATAAATGAGGCAGAAGACAGAATTAGCGATATAGAAGACCAAATGACAGAGAATAAAGAAGCTGAGCAAAAGAGGGACAAACAGCTACTGGACCATGAGGGGAGAATTCGAGAGATAAGTGACACCATAAGACGAAACAACATTAGAATAATTGGGATTCCAGAAGAAGAAGAAAGAGAGAGGGGAGCAGAAGGTATACTGGAGAGAATTATTGGGGAGAATTTCCCCAATATGGCAAAGGGAACGAGCATCAAAATTCAGGAGGTTCAGAGAATGCCCCTCAAAATCAATAAGAATAGGCCCACACCCCGTCACCTAATAGTAAAATTTACAAGCCTTAGTGACAAAGAGAAAATCCTGAAAGCAGCCCGGGAAAAGAAGTCTGTAACATACAATGGTAAAAATATTAGATTGGCAGCTGACTTATCCACAGAGACCTGGCAGGCCAGAAAGAGCTGGCATGATATCTTCAGAGCACTAAACGAGAAAAACATGCAGCCAAGAATAGTATATCCAGCTAGGCTATCATTGAAAATAGAAGGAGAGATTAAAAGCTTCCAGGACAAACAAAAACTGAAAGAATTTGCAAACACCAAACCAGCTCTACAGGAAATACTGAAAGGGGTCCTCTAAGCAAAGAGAGAGCCTACAAGTGGTAGATCAGAAAGGAACAGAGACAATATACAGTAACAGTCACCTTACAGGCAATACAATGGCACTAAAATCATATCTCTCAATAGTTACCCTGAATGTTAATGGGCTAAATGCCCCAATCAAAAGACACAGGGTATCAGAATGGATAAAAAAACAAAACCCATCTATATGTTGCCTCAAAGAAACTCATTTTAAACCCGAAGACACCTCCAGACTTAAAGTGAGGGGGTGGAAAAGAATTTACCATGCTAATGGACATCAGAAAAAAGCAGGAGTGGCAATCCTTATATCAGATCAATTAGATTTTAAGCCAAAGACTATAATAAGTGATGAGGAAGGACACTATATCATACTCAAAGGATCTGTCCAACAAGAAGATCTAACAATTTTAAATATCTATGCCCCCAACGTGGGCGCAGCCAACTATATAAACCAACTAATAATAAAATCAAAGAAACACATAAACAATAATACAATAATAGTAGGGGACTTTAACACTCCCCTTACTGAAATGGACAGATCATCCAAGCAAAAGATCAACAGGGAAATAAAGGCCTTAAATGATACACTGGATGAGATGGACATCACAGATATATTCAGAACATTTCATCCCAAAGCAACAGAATACACATTCTTCCCTAGTGCACATGGAACATTCTTCAGAATAGATCACATCCTCGGTCTTAAATCAGGACTCAACCAGTATCAAAAGATTGGGATCATTCCCTGCATATTTTCAGACTACAATGCTCTGAAGCTAGAACTCAACCACAAGAGGAAGTTTGGAAAGAACACAAATACATGGAGACTAAACAGCATCCTTCTAAAGAATGAATGGGTCAACCGGGAAATTAAAGAAGAATTGAAAAAAAATCATGGAAACAAATGATAATGAAAACACAACGGTTCAAAATCTGTGGGACACAACAAAGGCAGTCCTGAGAGGAAAATATATAGCGGTACAAGCTTTTCTCAAGAAACAAGAAAGGTCTCAGGTACACAACCTAACCCTACACCTAAAGGAGTTGGAGAAAGAACAAGAAAGAAACCCTAAGCCCAGCCGGAGAGATAAATCATAAAAATCAGAGCAGAAATCAATGAAATAGAAACAAACAAACAAACAAAAACAACAGAACAAATCAACGAAACTAGGAGCTGGTTCTTTGAAAGAATTAATAAAATTGATAAACCCTTGGCCAGACTTATCAAAAAGAAAAGAGAAAGGACCCAAATAAATCAAATCATGAATGAAAGAGGAGAGATCACAACTAACACCAAAGAAATACAAACTATTATAAGAACATACTATGAGCAACTCTACGCCAACAAATTTGACAATCTGGAAGAAATGGATGCATTCCTAGAAACACATAAACTACCAAAATTGAACCAGGAAGAAATAGAAAGCCTGAACAGACCCATAACCAGTAAGGAGATTGAAAGAGTCATTAAAAATCTCCAAACAAACAAAAGCCCAGGGCCAGACGGCTTCCCGGGGGAATTCTACCAAATATTTAAAGAACTAATTCCTATTCTCCTGAAACTGTTCCAAAAAATAGAAATGGAAGGAAAACTCCCAAACTCATTTTATGAGGCCAGCATCACCTTGATCCCAAAACCAGACAAGGATCCCATCAAAAAAGAGAGCTATAGACCAATATCCTTGATGAACACAGATGCGAAAATTCTCACCAAAATACTAGCCAATAGGATTCAACAGTACATTAAAAGGATTATTCACCACGACCAAGTGGGATTTATCCCTGGGCTGCAAGGTTGGTTCAACATCCGCAAATCAGTCAATGTGATACAACACATCAATAAAAGAAAGAACAAGAACCATATGATACTCTCAATAGATGCTGAAAAAGCATTTGACAAAGTACAGCATCCCTTCCTGATCAAAACCCTTCAAAGTGTAGGGATAGAGGGCACATACCTCAATATCATCAGTGTCTTCTATGAAAAACCCACTGCAAATATCATTGTCAATGGAGAAAAACTGAAAGCTTTTATGCTAATGTCAGGAACACGGCAGGGATGTCCATTATCACCACTGCTATTCAACATAGTACTAGAAGTCCTAGCCTCAGCAATCAGACAACAAAAGGAAATTAAAGGCATCCAAATCGGCAAAGAAGAAGTCAAATTATCACTCTTCGCAGATGATATGATACTCTATGTGGAAAACCCAAAAGACTCCACTCCAAAACTGCTAGAACTTGTGCAGGAATTCAGTAAAGTATCAGGATATAAGATCAATGCACAGAAATCAGTTGCATTTCTCTACACCAACAACAAGACAGAAGAAAGAGAAATTAAGGAGTCCATCCCATTTACAATTGCACCCCAAACCATAAGATACCTAGGAGTAAACCTAACCAAAGAGGCACAGAATTTATACTCAGAAAACTATAAAGTACTCATGAAAGAAATTGAGGAAGACACAAAGAAATGGAAAAATGTTCCATGCTCCTGGATTGGAAGAATAAATATTGTGAAAATGTCTATGCTACCTAAAGCAATCTACACATTTAATGCAATTCTTATCAAAGTACCATCCATCTTTTTCAAAGAAATGGAACAAATAATTTTAAAATTTATATGGAACCAGAAAAGACCTCGAATAGCCAAAGGGATATTGAAAAACAAAGCCAAAGTTGGTGGCATCACCATTCCGGACTTCAAGCTTTATTACAAAGCTGTCATCATCAAGAGAGCATGGTACTGGCACAAAAACAGACACATAGACCAATGGAACAGAATAGAGAGCCCAGAAATAGACCCTCAACTCTATGGTCAACTAATCTTCGACAAAGCAGGAAAGAATGTCCAATGGAAAAAAGACAGCCTCTTCAATAAATGGTGTTGGGAAAATTGGACAGCCACGTGCAGAAAAATGAAATTGGACCATTTCCTTACACCACACACAAAAATAGATTCAAAATGGATTAAGGACCTCAATGTGAGAAAGGAATCCATCAAAATCCTTGAGGAGAACACAGGCAGCAACCTCTTCGACCTCAGCCGCAGCAACATCTTCCTAGGAACATCGCCAAAGGCAAGGGAAGCAAAGGCAAAAATGAACTTTTGGGATTTCATCAAAATCAAAAGCTTTTGCACAGCAAAGGAAACAGTTAACAAAACCAAAAGACAACTGACAGAATGGGAGAAGATATTTGCAAACGACATATCAGATAAAGGACTAGTGTCCAAAATCTATAAAGAACTTAGCAAACTCAACACCCAAAGAACAAATAATCCAATCAAGAAATGGGCAGAGGACATGAACAGACGTTTCTGCAAAGAAGACATCCAGATGGCCAACAGACACATGAAAAAGTGCTCCATATCACTCGGCATCAGGGAAATACAAATCAAAACCACAATGAGATATCACCTCACACCAGTCAGAATGGCTAAAATCAACAAGTCAGGAAATGACAGATTCTGGAGAGGATGCGGAGAAAGGGGAACCCTCCTACACTGTTGGTGGGAATGCAAGCTGGTGCAACCACTCTGGAAAACAGCATGGAGGCTCCTCAAAATGTTGAAAATAGAACTTCCCTATGACCTAGCAATTGCACTACTGGGTATTTACCCTAAAGATACAAACGTAGTGATCCAAAGGGGCACGTGCACCTGAATGTTTATAGCAGCAATGTCCACAATAGCCAAACTATGGAAAGAACCTAGATGTCCATCAACAGATGAATGGATCAAGAAGATGTGGTATATATACACAATGGAATACTATGCAGCTATCAAAAGAAACGAAATCTTGCCATTTGCGACAACATGGATGGAACTAGAGCGTATCATGCTTAGCGAAATAAGTCAAGCGGAGAAAGACAAATATCATATGATCTCCCTGATATGAGGAAGTGGTGATGCAACATGGGGGCTTAAGTGGGTAGGAGAAGAATCCATGAAACAAGATGGGATAGGGAGGGAGACAAACCATAAGTGACTCTTAATCTCACTAAACAAACTGTGGGTTGCTGGGGGGAGGGGGGTTGGGAGAAGGAGGGTAGGGTTATGGACATTGGGGAGGGTATGTGCTTTTGGGTAAATTGGAAGGGGAGATGAACCATGAGAGACTATGGACTCTGAAAAACAATCTGAGGGGTTTGCAGTGGCGGGGGGGTGGGAGGTTGGGGGTACCAGGTGGTGGGTATTATAGAGGGCACAGATTGCATGGAGCACTGGGTGTGGTGAAAAAATAATGAATACTGTTTTTCTGAAAATAAATAAATTGGAAGGAAAAAAAAAAGAAAAAGTAAAGAAAAGTTAAAAAAAAGAAATATATATATATATATATATATATATATATATATATATATATTAGATAAACCTGTTAAAACTTTAAAAAGGAAAAGGGTAAAAGTTAAAAAAATTAGCAAAAGAAGAGAAAAAAAAATGAAAAAGAAAAAAATTACTTTAACTGCAAGACTAAAATATCACAGGGGAATGCCATGAGTTCCGTGCTTTGCTTTCTCCTTCTGTGGAATTCTGCTGCTCTCCTTGGTATTGAAACCGCACTCCTTGGTAGGTGAACTTGGTCTTGGCTGGATTTCTTGTTGATCTCTGGTGGAGGGGCCTGGTGTAGTGATTATCAAGTGTCTTTGCCCCAGGCGGAATTGCACAGCCATTACCAGGGGCTGGGCTGAGTAATCCGCTAAGGTTTGCTTTCAGGAGCTTTTGTTCCCTGAGCGCATTCCGTAGAGTTCTGGAGGACGGGAATACAAATGGTGGCCTCCTGGTCTCTGGCCCGGAGGAGCCGAGAGCCTGGGGCCCCACTCCTCAGTGCGCCCTCAGAGAACAGCGCTCAGTAACTCCCGTCTCCTGACCTCCGGGCACGCTCCGAGCTCACCGAGTCTGCAACCAGTTTTAGGTAACCTTGAGCTGTGAGCTTACTGTCAACTCTGTCTCTGTAGCCGGCTTTCCCGTTCCAATACCCGCTAGCTCTGCGACACTCAGACACCCCCAATCCTTCTGTGACCCTGCAAAACCTGAGGCCACGCTGACCCCGCATGGGCTTCACCCCGGTTTAGCCTCTGGAGCAATGTACCTCAGCGGAACTGACTTTTAAAATTCTCGACTTTGTGCTCCGTTGCTCTGCCGCTTGCCAGGGGCTGGCCCCTTCCCCCGGGGTCTATCTTCCCTTCACTTTGGATTCACTTCTCAGCCAGTCCTACCTTTCAGAAAGTGGTTGTTTTTCTGTTTCTAGAATTGCTGTTTTTCTTCTCTTCGTTCTGCCGATGGATTTGCAGGTGTTTTCAATCTTTAGATAAGCTATCTAGCTGATCTCCTGCTAGCTGAAGTAGTCTCAGCCTGCTATTTCTCCGCCATCTTGACTCCTCTCCTCTCCTCCATGGATTCTTGATGCCACCCCCTCCATTGGTTGGTCATCATAGACACAAACTCTAGTGTGATCAAACCTCTGACATGCACCCTTATTCCAGTGCTGGATGTCTTGAATAAACTGCTGCACACTGGAACTGCCTTCTGCTTGGCACTGAACTGAACCATAGCTTGTTTTTAAATTCCATCCTCACCCAACTGGTCCCCAAGCCCTCCTGATTGGGAAATCTGAGCCGCCACAACGCAGCATTCTGCCTTCCACATCGAATGAAGAAGTGCCTGGTGAGAAACCCCATATGAGTTTCAATCTGCTTGGCCCTTGATTCAATGCCGATTTATAGGCTGCCATGTCCACAAGTGCTGTGTCTGACAGAGCCTGAGCCCCGACCTAGTGTCAGTCACCAGAGAGTGTGCCCCACATCTAGCATTTGGGATTGCCATGGCCCAAGTATGTCATCTCTACCCATCCTTGGTATTTAGGCACCTCTGTCCAGACCTTGTTGGAATCCCTGCCAATGGGGAACCTAAAGCACAATAGAGAACTCCTCTTTCCCCATGACAATAAACCTTGCTGTTGGGATGGGTGCCCAATCCTCAAGGGGAAGCCAGATACAAGACCAATGAAACCATGCACACTCCTGAGGGCCGCCCAGGGCAAAATCAGTCATTGTGAACCTCAGCCTGAGCATGCTTTCCAATAATCCCTCTCTGTTGCACCACCATGATCCCGCATTGCAGGCCTGGTACAACACTAGTCAAAAATCCTAAAACTTGTTGGGATTTTCCAGGTGCCCAGACCCAGAGCCCATCACTGGAATCCTTGTTTTGGGGCACACATAAGATGGAAGATAGCACTCTCCCTTCCCTGAAAAAAGCATCAAACTATGGGGAGCCGCCAGGATCCATAGAGAGGAAAAGTCTCCCATGGACCCGTGAGAACACACCTGCATTCCGAGGCCATCCTGGACACACAATCCAGAGAAAAAAGCTTGTGCTACTGCCTTCCAGTCACCCTAATTACAATTCCAGACGACCTGCCCTCCAGGTCTATGCATTGGGAATGCGATGTTCTCTCCACTCACCGTAAACTGAATTTGTGTTTGCAGACTTCTCTACCTAAACCATGGCACACATGCACTCCAGGATGGGGTCTCTGGATCCACACCACAGGACTATCAGTCCCATCCCCAAGGAAACTGTGTCTGTCACATTTGCCCAACCTTCTAGATTAGAAGAAACCTGCAAGTCCCCTGAGCCTACTTCAATAATGGTGGCAGCTCTAAATGCAAATGTGTTGTCTGAAACACCCTGATCACCTACATCCAGGCAGACAGCCAAATCAATGGTTCTGAGTCAGAATAGTGAACCTAACATGCCCTAGGACGTCATTGGAACCCTATATTCACTTTTCAGACATCTGTCCTCAGAGGCCTGTTCTGGAATGTGAATTTACGATACAACATGTGGTCCCTGGGCCATGCAACAGAATATCTCCTGTCTTCAGAAGGAAACTGTGCCCTTCCATCTGTGCCAAAGCCCAGGGTAGTAGAATCCTGCACAGCACCTTAGCCACCAGCACATTCTAAGTTCTCCCTGGTAACAAACCAGCATTGTGGCCCATCTGAAAGAGATTCCATGTCAACTCAAGGACATGGTACTTTGCTCCAGAGACACCAGAACGAACTTGCCATATTCCTTAGCTGCAATGGTCAATGGAGTTGAGCTTTCCAGGCATCCATGCGGTAGAGCTCTGCTTCCCAAGCTTTCCATGTGGAGGACACTGGAGCTAATAAACCAGACTCCATCTGTCCAGTAGAAGGAAACCTTGCTGTTTGGAGCAGCTCATAAGCCTAAACGTGAAAACCCCTTCATGGCTTCTTGATGCCACCCCTTCATTTGTCAGTCATCATAGACACAAACTCCAGTGAGAGCAAATATCTGACATCCACCCTTACGCAGGTGCTGGATATTCGAATAAGCCCCAACACATAGGAACTGCCTTCCAATTGGCACTGAATTGATCCGTAGCTTGTGTTTACAATTCCATCCTCACTCCACTAGTCCCCAAGCCCTCTTGATAGGGAATTTTGGAGTCACAACACAGCATTCTGCCTTCCCTATAGAAAGAAGTGCCTGGTGAGTCTGGCCAGAAATCCCATATGAGGATCAATCTGCTCAGCCCGCGAGGGAACCCCTATTTAAAGTTTGCCCTGGTGCTGTGTCTGACAGAGTCTGAGCCCTGACCTAGTGTAAGTTACCAGAGAGTGAGCCCCACATCTAGCATTTGGGATTGCCATGGCTCAAGTACATCATCTCTAGCCATCCTTGGTATTCGGGCACTTGTTCCCAGACCTTGGCTGGAATCCCTGCCAAGGGGGAACCTGAAGCACAATTGTAAACTCCTCCTTCCTCATGGAAGGACATTTGGCTATTGGGATGGGTGTCCAAACCTCAAAGGGGGAGCCAGTAACAAGACCAATGAAACCACGCCCACTCTGAGGGCCGCCATGGGCGCAAACAATCAATGTGACCCTCAGCCTGAGCATGCTTTCAAATAAACCATCTCAGTTGCAACACCATGGTCCCGCATTGCAGGGCTCATATGCCCCTAGGCCCTAATCCTAACCCTCAGTGGGATGTCCCAGACGCCCAAACCAGAGCCTGTTTCTGGAATCCCTGTTTTGGGGAACCCAAAAGATGGAAAACAGCACTCTTCCCTTCCCAACATAGCCACTAAACTATGGAGAGCTGCCCGGATCCATACAGGGGAAAAGTGTCCCATGGACTCATGAGACCACACCTGCATTCTGAGGCCATCCTGGACACACAATCCAGAGAGAAAAGCCTGTGCTACTGCCTTCCAGTCACCCTAATTAAAGTTCCTGACAAGCTGCCCTCCAGTTGTATGCATTGGGTCTGCGATCACATCGCCACAAATTCGCTAACCCGAATTTGTGTTTCCAGACTTCTATCCCAAAACCATGGCTCACATGCCTGCCAGAATGGGATCTCTGGAGTCACACCACAGAACTCTGGCTGCCATCCCCAAGGAGACTGTTCATATCTGAGGTGCCCAAACCTTCCAGATTAGGAAAGACCTGTAAGGCCCCTGAGCCCACCCCAATATTGCTGACCACTCAGGACGCAAATGCGCTGTCTGAAACACTCTGATCACCTACATCCAGGGAGACAGCCAGGTCAATGATCGTGAGTTAGAAGATTGAACCTGAAATGCCTCTATGCCCTCAAAGAAACACCATTAGGGGTTCAGGCGTCTGTCCTCAGGGGCCCTAACTGAGTTTCAGCCACCAGAGAGTGCGCACCATATCTAGCATTTGGGATGATCATGGCCCAAGTATGTCATCTCTACCTTTCCTTGGTATTCAGGCACCTGTCCCCCAACCTTGGGTGGGATTCCCACCAATGGGGAAACCTGAAACACAATACAGATCTCCACCTTCCTCATGGCAGGAAACTGGGCCCTTGGGAAGGTTGTTCAACCCCCAAAGTGGAAGCCAGCTACATGGACAATGAGACCACGGCCACTCCTGAGGGCCGCCAGGAACAAACAGGCATTGTGACCCTCAGCCTGAGCATGCTTTTAAACAAGCCCTCTCATTTGCACCAACATGATTCTGCATTATATGCCTGGTACGCCCTTAAGCCCAAATCCTAAACCTTGGTGGGATTTTCCAGGGACACTGATCCATAGCTCGTCTCAGGAATCCATGTTTTGGTACACCCCTAAGATGGAAAACTGCACTCTTCCCTTCCCGGGAAAAAGCCACCAAACTATGGACAGCCACCAGGATCCTAAGTGAGGTAACATCTCCATGATGTACACAAGAGACCACACTTGCATTCAGAGTCCATCCTGGACACACAATCCAGATAGAAAAGCCTGTGTTATTGCCTTCCAGTCACACTAATTACAGCTCCTGACGAGCTGCACTCCAGGTGTACGCATTAGGGCCTGTGATCACCTTTTCACTTACCCTAACCTGCATTTGTGTTTGCAGACTTCCCTCCCAAAACCATGGCTCATATTCCCTCAAGGATAGGGTCTCCTGATCCAGGCGACAGGACTGTGCCGGCCATCCACTAGGAAACTCTGCCCGTCAAAGCTGACCAAACCTTCCAGATTAGGAGATACATGCAAGGCCCCTGAGCCCACCTCAATATTTTCGGCAGCGCTGGACGCAAATGCCCGTCTGAAACACTCTGATCACCTACATCCAAGCAGAAAGCCAAGTCAATGTTTCTGAGTCAGAAGATTTAAATTGACATGCCCCTAGGACTTCATGGGAACCCTAGATTAGGTTTTCAGGCATCTGTTTACAGGGTCCTGTTCTGGAATACCAACTTAGGATACAACATGTGGTCCCTGAGCCACACAACAGAACATCTCCTGTCCCCAGAAGGAAACTGTGACCTTCGACCTGTGACAAACCCTCAGGGCTGGGGAATCCTGCACATCACCTTAGACACCAGCACATATGCTAGTTTGTGATTTGCTTCAAACCACAAGGTTTCCATCTGCAGGACAGTTGAATCCTCTTGAATGGCTCCAGGATGTCCCATACGGAATGACTGGAGAGCAGGGTTCAAAGGATTGATGCCTGCACAACATACCTCGCATTCCCATTGGCTATTAGCGACAAGACATGTTTGAACTGCTTGCTCTGGGGCAAGCTACCCAGGGGAATGTGTTGAAATGGACTCTTCTGAGGATGGGTTGTAATGTGGGTTTGTGTTCATGGAGACCGTGGAATGTGCTGGTGGCTCAGGGGCCTTGCAGAATTTGTCTAACCAAAGGGTTTGATATGGCTCCAATAAAAAAAAAAACAACTCCCCCCTGTGGAGATCAGAGAGGTTCTATTTGGTGCCTCAGAAAAGCCCCAGATGCTGGTCTTCAAACCAGTTCTCTGAGGCACCTGGAAACCAAAGCTAGGCTTCAGATTAGTGCCTAGGTGCCAGTCCGTTTGAATCTTCTGTCTCTGGGGACACTGTTTGAGTGTCTAAGTGGAGATATTTTCTCAGCTGGTGTCAGAGTGCCCTTCTTTGTCCAGGTCAGCCTATACTATTGGCATGGTCTCAGAGGCCATGGAGGTTTCTCCTAATCTGTAGGGTTGTGTCCAATGGATTTGGCACATTTTTCTTGTAGAGGACAGGCACAGTCCTTCGGTGTGTCTCCATCGGTCCTAGACTGGAGGGTTTGTGGATCCGGCCTGTGGGCACAGAAGTCTGAAAACACAAATTCGGAATAGGTGTGGCGCCGAGGGTATGGCAGGCCGGATCCACAGACCGTGAGGGGAGCTCCTCGGCTTACGAAAGAAGGGAATGGGAGGCAGTTGCACAAGCATTTGTCTCTGGATGTTGTGTTCCCCATTGCCGTGGAATGTAGGGGTGGCCTCAGGGGCTACAGAAGAGTCTCCCTCTCTGAGGAGTTGGACCAGTTCCAAAGATTTTGGGGTCATTCTGTGGGAAGGGTGGAGTCCTGTTGTCTGTCTCAGGTGTTTCTCCAGGAGAGGGTCTCCAGATCACAGCCCTGGGTATGAGCAACTGGAAAACTCAAACTCTGGTGAGGATTGGGAAAATAGGGGCTTGGCCAGTCCCATATGCAGGCTCTTGGTCCAGGCTGTGAGAGGCCTTACTTCGACATGAGGCTCACGCTGAGGGTCACAATGGGAGTTTGTGCCCAAGGCGGCACTCAAGTTTAGGCTTGGCCTCAGGGGCCATGAAGTTTTCTCTTACCCTGAAGGTGTGATTCCAAGCCAACAGCAAGCTTTAAAGCCATGGGGAAGGAGTTTTGATTTGTGCTTCTAATCCCTGTGCAGGGATTAAATATAATGTCTAAGTTCAGATGTCAGGAAAACCAGGTTGGGAAGAGATGATGGCCTAAGGCCATGGAATGTCAGATGCGTTGGGTGTGAGGCCAGCTGTCTCTCTCCTTGTCTGTCGGGACGTCTGGCCTCAGGCTGTGTCAGACAGAGCATTAGCGCCCAGGGCAGCCTATCCAATTGGGGTGCAGTCGAGGCCCGATCAGGTTGATCCTCATTTGGGGTTTCTGGAGAGCCCCATAGAGCAACGTTTTTCTTCTGGTGGGAGGGAGAGGGCAGGGTTGTGGTTCCGGAATTCCCAGTCTGGAGGGCTTTTATGCCAGGAGTCTGAGGAATGAAGTCTGAAAACACAAGCTAACGTTAGGTTGGGGGCCAAGGGTATGGCAGGCCTACCCTGCAGAGACTGAATTGAGATCTGCATGTGAGGTCAGGGTGAATATCAGACGTTGCCTCAGGCTGGAGTTTGTGTCCATTATTGTCCCTTCCTGAAGGGGTTGGGAGCCTCATGAGGCCAGGGATGTTTCCCTAAGCTGGGAGTTATGAGTTGCTCCAAACCTCAATATTTCCTTCTGCAGGACAGTCGAGTCCTATTTGATGGTTCCAGGACGCCCCATACGGAAAGACTTGAGAGCAGAAGTCTAAGCATGGATGCCTGGAAACGCCACCTCACATTTCCACTGGCTGCTCAGGGCAAGGCGGGCTCAATCTGTGGGCACTTGGGCGAGCTACCCAAAGGGCTGAGTTGAAATGGACTCTCGTGAGGATGAGTCATAATGTGGGTTGTTGGCCATGGAGACCTTGTAATATGGTGGTAGCTCAGGGACTCTGCAGGACTCTCCAACCCAAAGGGTTTGACACAGCTCCAACAAGAAAGCTTCCAATGTGGAGACCCGAGGTGTTCTGTTTGGTGCCTCAGGAAAGCCCCATATGCTGGTCTTCGAACCCAGCCCTCTGAGGAGTGACACCTGGAAACCAAAGAAAGAGTTCAGATTAGGGCCTAGGGGTGTGTCCATTTCAATTTTCTGTCTCTGGGGACATCTGTCTGCATGTCTGTGTGGAGGTAGTTGCTCAGCTTGTGCAGGAAGCCCCTGTTTGTCCAGGGTGGCTGACAGTAGTGGGATGTCCTCGGGGGCCTTCAGGCTTCTCCTATTCTGTGGGGTTGTAGTCAGTGGAATGGGCACAGTCTCCTGGAAGAGAGCAGTCCTGTGGTGTGGCCCCAGAGGCCCCAGCCTGGAGGCTGTGTTTGCCAGGGCTGTGGGGACAGACGTCCAAAAACACAAACTCGGCTGAGGTTTGGGGCCAAGGTTATGGCAGGAGTGACCTACAGTCCGTGAGGGGAGCTCCTCATGATTAGAAAGGAGGGCGAGTGAGAGGCTGTCGTTCAGGTTTATGTCTCTGGATGTTGTATTCACAATGGTCATTTAATGTAGGAGTGGCCTCATGGGCCGTGGATGAGTCTCCCTCTCTGGTGATTTGACCAGGTCCCAAGAGTTTGGGGTCATTCTGAGGGAAGGGAGGAGTCCCGTTTTCTGTCTCATGTGTCCCCCCAATAGAGGGATTCTAGAGCAGAACACTTGGTACAGACAACTGGAATACCCACCCTCTGGTTAGGCCTGGGGGCCTATGGGCATGGCAAGCCCCATATTAAGGCTCTTGGTCCAGCCACTGAGAGGCATTACTTGAATAGGGGACTCACGCTGAGGGTCACAATGTGTGTTTGTGCCCAAGGCGGCCCTCAATCATGGGAGGGGCCTCATTGAGCTTTCAGGTTTCTCCTACACTGAACCTTGGACATACCAACCTCAAGGTTTCTTGCCATGGGGAAGGAGGAGTTCTGATTTCTATATCACATTCTCCTCTGGGTAGTCATTGGAGATAAGGTCTAGGCTCAGAAGCCTGAAAACTGAGGTTTTGGAAGAGATGACAACCTAAGGCAATGGCATGTCCGATGTGTTCAGTTTGCGGCCAGCTTTCTATGTGTCATTCAGGAGGTCTGTGTTCAGGCTGTGCCAGACAGGGCATTAGTGCCCAGATAGGGTGTATAATTGGGGTCAGTCAAGTGGTGTGCAGAAGATAATCATTTGTTGTTTCTTGATAGCCCCATAGGGCAAAGTTTTTCTTTGGAGGGCAGGCAGAGTGATGCATTCTCACTCTGGAATTGCCAAACTGGAGGGCTTTTGGGCCAGGATTGTGAGGACTGAAGTCTGAGAACACAAGCTTGGCTTGGTTTCGGTGCGAGGACATGGCAGGCACACTCTGCAGACCTGAATTTAGATTTCGTGCATCTGATGTCAGGGCGAGGATCAGACGTTGGCTCAGGTTGGAGTTTCTGGCCATGATGGCCCCTTCATGAAGGGGGATCATCACGAGACCATGGGGGTATATCCATGATAGGAGTAGTGAGATGCTCCAAAACACAAGGATTTTCTGCAGGTCAATTGAAACACACTGGATAACTCCAACACATCCCATATGGAACGACTCCAGAGAAGGGTTCTAAGGATGGATGCCTTGGCAGCCCACCTCACATTCCAATTGTCTCCTAGTGACAGGACACGTTTGATCTGCTGGCTCTGGCGTAGCAACCATTGGGTCTGAGTTGAAATGGATTCTCCTGAGGATGGGTCATAATGTGGGTTTGTGTCCATGGAGACCTCGGAATGAGTCGGTGGCACTGGGGCTCTGAAGGGCTCTCCTAACCAGAAGATTTGACACAGCTCCAGTGAGCAAGTTTCCAATGGGGAGACAAGATTTGTTCTCATTGGTGCTTCAGTAATCCCCATAAGCTGGTATTGGAAACCAGAACTCTGAGGAGAGATGCCTGGAAATCAAAGCAATGGATCTGATTAAGACCTAGGGTCCTGTCTGGTTTAATATTCTCCTCTCGGGTCATCTGTCTACGGGTCTGAGTGGACGTAGTTCCTCAGCTGGTTTCAGATAGCCCCTGTTCGTCCCGGGTGGTCTATAATATTGGGATGGCCTCTGTGACATAGGAGGTTTCTTCTAATTTGCAAGTTTGTGGCCAATGAAATGGACAGAATTTCTTTGGGGAGGGAAAGCACAGTCCTGAGGTGTGGCTCCAGGGTCCCTACCGTGGAGGGTGTGTGGACCAACGCTGTGGGGACAGAAGTCGGAAAACAGAAACTTGGCTTAAGTTTGGGGACGTAGTTATGGGAGGCTCAATCTACAGACCTTGAAGAGAACTCTTCAGGGTATGAACAAAGGGTGAGTATGAGGCATTTTCTCAGGATTTTGTCTCTGGATTTTGTGTCACTGATGGCCGTGGAATGTAGGGGTGGCCTCATTGGCCATGGACGAGTCACCCTCTCTGGGGATTTAAACCGATCAAAATATTTTGGGGCCTTTCTATGGGATGGGAGGAGTCTGTTCTGATTTTTTACCTCAGGCATGCCACTAAAAGAGGAATTACAGAGCAGAGCCCTGGCGAGGGGCAAATGGAATGAGGTGGTGGCACTGGGGCACTGAAGGGTTCTCCTAACTAGAGGCTTTGACACAGCTCCAAATGCGCAAGTTTCCCATGTGGAGACGAGATTTGTTCTGATGGGTGCCTCAAGAAACAGCCATATGCTGGTATTGGAATCCAGTCCTCTGAGGACAGATGCCTGGAAACCAAAGCAAAGGATCCGATTAGAGCCTAGGGGCCTAATTGTTCCAATTTACCTTTGGGGACATCTGTCTATGAGTCTGAGTTTAGTTTGGTGCTCAGATGGGCTCAGATTACCCCTGTTTTTCATGGGCAGGCAACACTATTGGGATGGCCTCGGGGACTTTGGGGGTTTATCCTATTTGTAGGGTTGTGGCCAATGGAATGGGCAGAATTCCCTTGGAGAGGGCAGGTACAGTCCTCAGGTTTGGCTCCAGGGGCCTGAGCCTGTAGGGTGTGTGGGCCAGGGCTGTGGAAACAGTTGCCTGAAATCACAAACTCAGCTTAGGTTTCAGGTCATAGGTATGGCAGGACTGATCTACAGACCATGAGGAGAACTCTTTGGGATATGAACAAAGGGCGAGTGTGATGCACTTGTTCAGGCTTTTGTCTCTGGATATTGTGTCACCGATGGCCGTGGAATATCCGGGTGACCTCATAGGCAATGGGCGAGTCTTCCTCTCTGGGGATTTGGCCCGATCCCAAGAGTTTGGGATCATTCTGTGGGATGGGAGGAGTCCGTTTTTTTTTTTTTTTTTTTTTTTTTTTTTTTTTTTTTTTTTATCAAAAGAGGGATTCCAGAGCAGAGCCCTGGGGAGGGGTGACTGGACAACCAGAAATCTGGTTAAAAATTGGGGCCTAGGTGCATGACAAGCCCGTTAGGACGTCTGATGGTCCAGCCACTGAGAGGACTTAATAAAGGACAGGACTCACACTGAAGGTCACAATGCTTGTTTATGCCCTTGCAGCACTCAAGCATGGGCGGGGCCTCATGGTAAATGCTGGATTCTCCTACACTGAATGTTGGACAACATTCCAACCACAAGGTTTCTTGCCATGGGTAAGGAGGAGCTCTGATTTCTGCATCACGTTCACCCCTTTGCATGGTTTGGAGTTAAGGTTTAAGTTCTGAAGCCTGAAAATATAGGTTGGGAAGAGATGACAAGCTAAGGCCATGGCGGGTCCAATGTGGTCAGTGTGCAGTTAGCTGTCAGGGTGTTGGTCAGAAGTTCCGGACTCAGGCTGTGTCAGATAGTGTATTAGTGCCCAGGTAAGACTACATAATTTGGGTACGGTCAGTGCAGTGTAGGTCTATCCTCATTTGGGGTGTCTGGGAAGCTCCATAGGGCAATATTTTTCTTCTGGAGGGCAGGAAGAGTGCTGCATAATGGCTCCGGAATTGCCACACTTGAGGGCTTGGGGGCCAGGAGAGTGACGGTGGAGTCTGAGAACACAAGCTAGACTTAGTTTTCAGGGCGAGGCAAGGCAGGCACATTCTGCAGAGCTGAATCGAGATCTCGTGCATCTGAAGTCAGGGCGAGGATCAGACGTTGGCTCAGGTTGGAGTTCCTGTCCATGATTTCCCCTTCATAAAGGGGGGGTATCACAAAGCCATTGAGGTTTTCCCACATTGGGATTTGTGAGATGCTCCAAAACGCAAGGATTTCTTCTGCAGGACATTTGAGACCTGTTGGATGGCTCCAGGACATCCCATACGGAAAGACACCAGAGCAGGGTTCTAAGGGTGGATGCCTGGGCAGCCCGCCTCGCATTCCAGTTGTCTCCTAGCAACAAGGCAGGTTCGATCTCCTATCTCTGGTGGAGCAACCAAGGGGGCTGCGTCAAAATGGAATCTCCTGTGGATGGGTCCTAATGTGGTTTTGTGTCCATGGAGACCTTGGAATGGGGTCGTGGCACTGGGTCCCTGAAGATTCTCCTAACAGGAGATTGAGACAGCTCCAAACAGCAAGTTTCCCATGTGGAGACAAGATTTGTTCTGATTGGTGCTTCAGGAAACCCCCATATTCTGGTATTGGAAACCCAGCCTCTGAGGAGATACCTGGAAACCACAGCAATGGATCTGATTAGGGCCTATGGGCCTGTCTGGTTCAATCTTCTCCTCTGGTGATATCTGTCTATGGTATGAGTGGTGGTAGTTGCTCAGCTGGTGTCAGACAACCTCTGTTTGTCTGGGCAACCTACACTATTGGGATGGCCTCATCCCAATAGGATGAGGAGGAGGTTTCTCCTAATTTGTACGATTATGTACAATGGAATGGGCAGAATTCCTGTGGAGTGGGCAGGCACAGACCTGATGTGTGGCTCCAGGGCCCCATCCTGTGTGGGCCACGACTCAGTTTAGGTTTGGGGACATAGGTATGGCAGGCCCTATCTACAGGCCGTGAGGAGAACTCTTTGGGATATGAAGAAAAGGCGAGTGTGAGGTGCTTGCTCAGGCTTTTGTCTCTGGATTTAGTGTCAACGATGGCCGTGGAATGTCGGGGAGGCCTCATGGGTCATGGACGAGTCTTCCTCTCTGTGGATTTGGCACAATCCCTAATATTTTGGGTCAATCTGTAGAATGGGAGGAGTCCTTTCAGTTTTGTTACCTCAACATTCCCACCAAAAGAGGGATTCCAGAGCAGAACCCTGGGGAGGGGAGACTAGAAAACCAGAAATCAGGTTAAATATTGGGGCCTAGGGGCATGGCAAGCCCAATATGCCTTCTAATGGTTCAGCCACTGAGAGGCCTTCCTTGAGGACAGAACTCACGTTGAGGGTCAGAATGCGTGTTTATGCTCTCGTGGCGCTCGAGCATGGGCGGGGCCTCTTGGTGCATGCTGGTTTCTCCTATACTGAACGTTGGACAACATACCAAACACGTGTATTCTTGCCATGAGGAAGTAGTAGTACTAGTTTCTGCATCTCATTCACCCCTGGGCTGTGATTGGAGATAAGGTCTAGGCTGTGAAGTCTGAAAACCGAGGTTGGGAAGAGATGATGACCTAAGGCCATGGCGGGTCTGATGTGCTCAGTGTGGAGCCAGCTGACTGGGTGTTGGTCAGGAGGTTCAGGCTCAGGTTGTGTCAGAAACGGCATTAGTGCCCCGGGTAGATTGTATAAATTGGGTACAGTCGAGTGCCGCGCAGGTTGATCCTCATTTGGCATTTCTGGGTAGCCCCAAGGGCAGCGTTTTTCTTCTGGAGGGCAGGAGAGTGCTGCATTGTGGCTCCAGAATTCCCATACTGGATGCCTTGTGGGCAAGGGGTGTGGGGACGGAAGTCTGAGAACACATGTTAGGCATAGGTTTCCGGGCGAGGGCACGGCAGGCACCCTCTGCAGATCTGAATCGGGATTTCATGCAACTGACCTCAGGGCGAGTTTCAGACCTAGGCTCAGGTCCATTATAGCTCCTTCATGAAGGTGGCAGCATCTCGAGGCCATGGAGGTTTTCCCATTATGGGAGTTGTGAGATGCTCCAAACCGCAAGGATTCCTTCTAATCGACAGTTGAGACCTATTGTATCACTCCAGTACATCCAATACGGAACGACGCCAAAGCAGGGATATAAGGATGGATGCCTGGGCAGCCCACCTTGCTTTCCAATTGTCTTCTAGCGAATAGACAGGTTTGATATGCTGGCTCTGGGGGAGCAACCGAGGGGGCTCAGTTGAAATGGAATCTCCTTCGGATGGGTCCTAATTTGGGTTTGTGTCCATGGAAACCTTCGAATGGGGCAGTGGCACACGGGCCCTGAAGGATTCTCCTCACTGGAGGATTTTTAGACATCTCCAAAGGACAAGTTTCCCATGTGGAGAGGAGATTTCTTCTGATTGGTGCCTCAGGAAACCCCCATATGCTGATATTGGTAACCAGGCCTCTGAGGAGAGATACATGGAAACCAAAGCAGTAGATCAGATTAGAGCCTAGAGGTCTGCCCGTTTCAATCTTCTTCCTTGGGGACATCCATCTATGGTATGAGTGGAGCTTGATGCTCAGCTGGTTTCAGACCACCCTTGTTTGTCCTGGGTGGCCTACATTATTGGGGTGACCTCGGGGATTTTGGAGGTTTCTCCTAAATTGTACGATTGTGGACAATGGAATGGGCAGAATTCCCATGGAGTAGGCAGGCCCAGACCAGATGTGTGACTCCAGGGGCCCCAGTCTGGAAGGTGTGTGGGCCAGGATTCTGGGGACAGAAGTCTGAAAACACAAACTCGGCTTAGGTTTGGGGATATAGGTATGGCAGGCCCGATCTACAGACCGGGAGGAGAACTCTTCAGGATATGAAGAAAGAGTGAGTTTGAGGCACTTGCTCAGGCTTTTGTCTCTGGATATAGTGTCAAAGATGGCCATGGAATGTCGGGCAGGCCTTATGGGCCATGGACGAGTCTTCCTCTCTGTGGTATTGGCCCTATCCCAATTCTTTTGTGTCAATTTGTGGGATGATGGGAGGAGTCCGTTCAGTTTTGTTACCTCAGGTGACCCACCAAAGGAGGGATTTCAGCAGAGCCCCGGGGAGGGGCTAATAGACAACCTGAACTATGGTTAAAAATTGGGGCCTAGTGGCATAGTAAGCCCAATATACCGTCTCTTGGTCCAACCACTGAGAGGCCTTACTTGAGAACTGGGCTCATGCTGCTTGTCACAATGTGTGTTTGTGACCGACACGACCCTCAAGCATCAGCGGACCCTCATAGGCCACACTGGTTTGAATGACACTGAACGTTGGACAACATGCCAACCACAAGGTTTCTTGCTGTGGGGAAGGAGTACTGATTTCTGCATCATGTTCAACACTGTGCAGTGATTGGAGATATGGTCTAAGTTCTGAAGCCTGAAAAGCGAGGTTGGGAATAGATGACGACCTATGGCCATGGCGGGTCCGTTGTGCTCAGTGTTCGGCCAGCTGGCTAGGTGTGCGTCGGGAGGTCCAGGCTCAGACTGTGTCAGAAAGGGCATTAGTGCCCAGAGCAGGCTGTATAATAGGGGTACAGTCAAGTGGTGTGCAGTTTGATCCAAATTTGTGGTTTCTAGGTGGCTCCAGAGGGCAATATTTTTCTTCTGGAGGGCATGCAGAGTGCTGCATTGTAGTTCTGGATTTGCAAAACTGGAGGGCTTCTGGGCCAGGAGTGTGAGGACAGAAGCCGAGAACACAAGGTAGGCTTAGGATTCTGGGCGAGGGCATGGCAGGCACACTCTGCAGAGCTGAATCGAGATCTAATGCATCTGAAATCAGGGCGAAGATCAGATGATTGCTCAGGTTGGAGTTTCCGTCTCTGATGGCCCCTTCATTAAGAGGGGAGGGTCACAAGGCCATGGAGGTTTTCCCACGATGGTAGTTGTGAGATGCTCCAAACTGCAAAGATTCTTCTGCGGGACCATTGAGACCTGTTTGTTGGATCCAGGACTTCCTATATGTAATGATTCCGAGCAGGGTTATAAGGATGGATGGCTGGGCAGCCCGCCTCTCATTCCAATTTTCTCCTAGCGACAAGACAGGTAAGATCTGATGGCTCTGGGGTAACAACTAAAGGGGCTGAGTTGAAATGGACTCTCCTGAAAATGTATTCTAAAGTGGGTTTGTGTCCATGGAGACCTTGGAATGAGGCGGTGGCACTGGGGCCCTGAAGGTTCTCCTAACCAGAGACTTTGGCACAGCTCCAACGCACAAGTTTCCTACGTGGAGATGAGATTTGTTCTGATGGGTGCCTCAAGAAACAGCCATATGCTGGTATTGGAATCCAGGCCTCTGAGGACAGATGCCTGGAAATCAAATCAATGGATCTGATTAGGGCCTAGGGGCCTGTCCATTCCAATTTACCTCTGAGGATATCTGTCTACGAGTCTGAGTGCAGGTACGTGCTCAGAAGGGCTCAGATTGCGCCTGTTTGTCTTGGGCAGCCAACTCTATTGGAATGGCCTCGGGGACTTTGGAGGTTTATCCTTTTTGTAAGGTTGTGGCCAATGGAATGGGCAGAATTCCTTCAGAGGGGGCAGGTACAATCCTCAGGATTTGCTCCAGGGGCCTGTGTCTGTAGCGTGTGTGGGACAGGGCTGTGGGTACAGTTGTCTGAAAACACAACCTCGGCTTAGGTTTCAGGTCATAGGTATGGCAGGACTGATCTATAGACCATGAGGAGAACTCTTCAGGATATGAACAAAGGGCGAGTGTGAGGCGCTTGCTCAGGCTTTTGTCTCTGGATATTGTGTCACTGATGGCCGTGGAATCTCCAGGTGACCTCATGGGCAATGGATGAGTCTTCCTCTCTGGGGATTTGGCCCGATCCCAAGAGTTTGGTGTCATTCTGTATGAATGGAGGAGTCCGTTTTGTTGTTGTTGTTGTTGTTGTTTGTTTTGTTTTGTTTTGTTTAACCTCAGGTGTCCCAGCAAAAGAGGAATTCCATAGCAGAGCCCTGGGGAGTGGCAAATGGACAAACTGACCTCTGATTAAGAATGGGAGCTAGGGGTATGGTAGCCCCATATGCGGGCTTTTGGTCCAGTCACTGACTGACCTTACTTGAGGAGAGGACACATGCCGAGGGTCACAATGCATTTTTGTGCCCAATGCAGCACTCTAGCATGCTCATGGGCCATGCTTGTTTCTCCTACAATGAACCTTGGACAACATGCCCACCACAAGATTTGTTGCCAAGGGGAAGGAGGGTTTGATTTCCGCATCATGTTCACCCCTGGGCAGTGATTGGAGATAAGGTATAGGTTCTGAAGCCTGAAAAACTAGGTTGGAAGCGATAATGACTTAAAGCTATGGTGGGACCAATGTTCTCAGTGTGCGGCCAGCTGTCTGATTTTCGGTTAGGAGGTCTGGGCTCAGGCTGTGTTAGACAGGACATTAGTATCCAGGGTAGACTGTATAAATGGAGTCTAGTCGAGTTGAATGCAGGCTGATCTTCATTTGGGGTTTCTGGATAGCCCCATAGGGCAACGTTTTTCTTCGGGAGAGCAGGCAGAGTGCTGCATTGTGGCTCCAGTATTGTCAAACTAGAGGGCTTGTGGGCCAGGAGTGTGAGGATGGAAGTCTGAGAACAGAAGCTAGGCTTATGTTTTGGTGGGGGAGGCAAGGTAGGCACACTCTGCAGAGCTGAATCGAGATCTCATGCATCTGAATCAGGGTGAGGATCAGATGTTGGTTCAGGTTGGAGTTTCTATCCCTGATGGCCCTTTCATGAAGGGGGCTGGGCATCATGGTGCAAAAGAGGTTTTCCCACGACGGGAAATTTTAGATGCTCCATGCAGCAAGGATTTTTTCTGCGGGACAATAGAGACCTGTTGGATGGATTCAGGACGTCTCATACGGAATGACTGCAGAGCAGGGTTCTATGGATTGATGCCTGGGCAGCCTGCATCACATTTCGATTGTCTTCTTGTGACAAGTCAGGTTCGATCGGCTGGTTGAGAGGGAGTAGAGAGGATTCTGCAATTTTCTACAATGTGGGTCTGTGTCCATGGAGACCTTGGAATTTTGGGGTGGCACCAGGGCCTGGAAGATTCTCGTAACCGTATGTTTTGACACAATTCCAATGAGCACGTTTCCCATGTGGAGATTAGATGTGTTCTGATGGGTCTCTCTGGAAACCCCCATATACTGATATTGGAAACCAGGTCTCTGGGGAGAGATGCCTGGAAACCAAAGCAATGGATCTGATTAGGGCCTAGGGCCCTGTCCAGTTCAATCTTCTTCCCTGGAGACATCTATCTATGGGTTGGAGTGGAGGTAGTTGCTCAGCTGGTGTCAGATCGCCCCTATTTGTCCTGGGCAGCCTACATTATTGGGCTGGCCTCGGGGACTTTGGACATTTCTCCTAATTTATATGGTTGTGGCCAATGGAATGGGCAGAATTCCCTTGGAGAAGGCATGCACAGTCCTGTGGTGTGGCTCCAGGGGTCCCAGCCAGGAAGGTGTGTGGGCCAGGGTTGCGGGGACAGAAGTCTGAAAACACAAACTCGGCTTAAGTTTTGGGACATAGGTATGGCAGGTCCGATCTACAGACCATGAGGAGAACTCTTTGAGATATGAACAAAGGGCGAGTGTGAGGTGCTTATTCAGGCTTTTGTCTCTGGATTTTGTGTCAATGATAGCCGTGGAATGTCGGGGTGGCCTCATGTGATATGGACGTGTGTCCCTCTCTGGGGATTTAGCCCAATCCCAAGAGTTTGGGGTCATTCTGTGGGATGGGAGGAGACCGTTCTGAGTTTGTTTGTTTGTTTGTTTTTTGTTGTTGTTGTTGTTGTGTTGTTTTGCTTTTGTTTTTGTTTTTTACCACAGGTGTCCCATCAAAAGGGAATTCCCGAGCAGAGCCCTGAGTGGGGCGACTGGACAACCCAACCTCTAGTTAAGATTGGGGGCCTAGGGGCATGGCAAGCCCCATGTTCGGGCTATTGGTCTAGACACTGAGGGCCCTTACTTGAGGACAGGGCTCACACTGAGTGTCACTATGTGTGTTTGTGCCTAAAGCTACCTTCTAGGATGGACGGACCCTCATGGGCCATGTGGTTTCTCCTACACTGTACATTGGACAACATAACAAACACAAAGTTTCTTGCCATGGGGAAGGAGGAGTTTTGATTTCTGCATCACGTTCACCACTTGGCAGGGTTTGGAGATAAGGTCTAAGTTCTGAAGTCTGAAAAGCTAGGTTGGGAAGAGATGATGAGCTAAGACCATGGCGGGTCCAATGTGCTCAGCGTGCGGTCTGCTGTCTGGGTGTCTGTCGGGAAGTCCGGGTTCAAGCTGTGTCAGCCAGGGCACTAGTGCCCAGGGTGGACTATATAATTGGGGTACAGTCGAGTGGCGTGCAGGTTGATCCTCATTTGGGGTCTCTGGGTAGTCCCAGAGGGCAATGTTTTTCTTCTGGAAGGCAGGTAGAGTGCTGCATAATGGCTCCAGAATTGCCAAAGTGGAAATACCAAGGAGAGCAGCAGAATGCCAGAGGAGGAGAAAGCAAATCACGGAAATCATGGCTTTCTCCCTGTTATTTTTTAGTCTTGCAGTTAAAGTAATTTTCTTCTTTTTCATCTTTTCTCTTCTTTTGCTAATTTTTTTTAACTTTTAACCTTTTCCTTTTTAACGTTTTTTAACTAGTCTATATAATATATATATATATATATATATATATATATATATATATATTTCTTTTTTATACTTTTCTTTATTCGTTTTCTTTCTTTGATTCTTTTCTTTCATTTTTTTTCCTTTTTTTTCTTTTTGAAACTCTTTTTTATCCCCTCTCTCCCCCCTCACGATTTGGGATCCCTTCCGTTTTGGTTAAAGCATATTTTCCTGGCGTTGTTGCCACCCTTTTAGTATTTTACTTGCTCCTTCATATACTCTTACCTGGACAAAATGACAAGGCAGAAAAATTCACCACAAGAAAAAAGAACAAGAGGCACTACCGAAGGCTAGGGACCTAATCAATACAGACATTGGTAATGTCAGATCTAGAATTCAGAATGACAATTCTCAAGGTTCTAGCCGGGCTTGAAAAAGGCATGGAAGATATTAGAGAAACCCACTCGGGAGATATAAAAGCCCTTTCTGGAGAAATAAAAGATCTAAAATCTAACCAAGTTGAAATCAAAAAAGCTATTACTGAGGTGCAAACAATTGTGGAGGCTCTCACTGCTAGGATAAATGAGGCAGAAGAAAGAATTAGTGATATAGAAGACCAAATGACAGAGAATAAAGAAGCTGAGAAAAAGAGGGACAAACAGCTACTGGACCACTAGGGGAGAATTCAAGAGATAAGTGACACCATAAGACGAAACAACATTAGAATAATTGGGATTCCAGAAGAAGAATAAAGAGAGAGGGGAGCAGAAGGTATACGGGAGAGAATTATTGGGGAGGATTTCCTCAATATGGCAAAGGGAGTGAGCATCAAAATTCAGGAGGTTCAGAGAATGCCCCTCAAAATCATTAAGAATAGGCACACACCCCATCACCTAATAGTAAAATTTACAAGCCTTAGTGACAAAGAGAAAATCCTGAAAGCAGCCCAGGAAAAGAAGTCTGTAACATACAATGGTAAAAATATTAGATTGGCAGCTGACTTATCCACAGAGACCTGGCAGGCCAGAAAGAGCTGGCATGATATTTTCAGAGCACTAAACGAGAAAAAACATGCAGCCAAGAATACTATATCCAGCAAGGCTATCATTGAAAATAGGAGAGATTAAAAGCTTCCAGGACAAACAAAAACTGAAAGAATTTGCAAACATCAAACCAGCTCTACAGGAAATATTGAAAGAGGTCCTCTAAGCAAAGAGAGAGCCTACAAGTGGTAGATCAGAAAGGAACAGAGACAATATACAGTAACAGTCACTTTACAGGCAATACAATGGCACTAAATTCATATCTCTCAATAGTTACCCTGAATGTTAATGGGCTAAATGCCCCAATCAAAAGACACAGGGTATCAGAATGGTTAAAAAAATCTACATGTTGCCTCCAAGAAAGTCATTTTAAGCCTGAAGACACCTACAGATTTAAAGTGAGGGGGTGGAAAAGAATTTACCATGCTAATGGACAACATAATAAAGCAGGAGGGGCAATCCTTATATCAGATCAATTAGATTTTAAGCCAAAGACTATAATAAGAGATGAGGAAAGAAACTATAGCATACTATAAGGGCCTGTTCAACAAGAAGATCTAACAATTTTAAATATCTATGCCCCCAATGTGGGAGCGGCCAACTATATAAACCAATTAATAACAAAATCAAAGAAATATATCAACAATAATACAATAATAGTAGGGGACTTTAACACTCCCCTCACTGAAATGGAAAGATCATCGAAGCAAATGATCAACAAGGAAATAAAGGCCTTAAATGACACATTGGACCAGATGGACATCAAAGATATATTCAGAACATTTCATCCCTAAGCAACAGAATATACTTTCTTCTCTAGTGCACATGGAACATTCTCCAGAATAGATCACATCCTCGGTCCTAAATCAGGACTCAACTGGTATCAAAAGATTGGGGTCATTCCCTGCATATTTTCATACTACAATGCTCTGAAGCTAGAACTCAACCACAAGAGGAAGTTTGGAAAGAACCCAAATACATGGAGACTAAACAGCATCCTTCTAAAGAATGAATGGGTCAACCGGGAAATTAAAGAAGAATTGAAAAAAATCATGGAAACAAATGATAATGAAAACACAATGGTTCAAAATCTGTGGGACACAACAAAGGCAGTCCGGAGAAGAAAATATATAGTGGTACAAGCCTTTCTCAAGAAACAAGAAAGGGCTCAGGACACAACCTAACCCTACACCTAAAGTAGCTGGAGAAAGAACAAGAAAGAAACCCTAATCCCAGCAGAAGAAGAGAAATCATAAAGCTCAGAGCAGAAATCAATGAAATAGAAACCAAAAAAAAAACAAAAAAAACAAAAAAAAAACAATAGAACAAATCAACGAAACTAGGAGCTGGTTCTTTGAAAGAATTAATAAAATTGATAACCCCCTGGCCAGACTTATCAAAAAGTAAAGAGAATGGACCCAAATAAATAAAATCATGAATGAAAGAGGAGAGATCACAACTAACACCAAAGCAATACAAACTATTAAAAGAACATATTATGAGCAACTCTACGCCAACATTTTTGACAATCTGGAAGAAATGGATACATTACTAGAAACATATAAACTACCACAACTGAACCAGGAAGAAATAGAAAGCCTGAACAGACCCATAACCAGTAAGGAGATTGAAGCAGTCATTAAAAATCTCCAAACAAACAAAAGCCCAGGGCCAGACGGCTTACCCAGGGAATTCTACCAAACATTTAAAGAAGAACTAATTTCTATTCTCCCGAAACTGTTCCAAAACATAGAAATGGAAGGAAAACTTCCAAACTCATTTTATGAGGCCAACATCACCTTGATCCCAAAACCAGACAAGGATCCCATCAAAAAAGAGAGCTATAGACCAATATCCTTGATGAACACAGATGCGAAATTTCTCACCAAAATACTAGCCAATAGGATTCAACAGTACATTAAAAGGATTATTCACCATGACCAAGTGGGATTTATTGCAGGGCTGCAAGGTTGGTTCAACATCTGCAAATCAGTCAATGTGATACAACATATCAATAAAAGAAAGAACAAGAACCATATGATACTCTCAATAGATGCTGAAAAAGCATTTGACAAAGTACAGCATCCCTTCCTGATCAAAACTCTTCAAAGTGTAGGGATAGAGGGCACATACCTCAATATCATCAGTGTCTTCTATGAAAAACCCACCGCAAATATCATTGTCAATGGAGAAAAACTGAAAGCTTTTCCGCTAAGGTCAGGAACACGGCAGGGATGTCCATTATCACCACTGCTCTTCATCATAGTACTAGAAGTTCTAGCCTCAGCAATCAGACAACAAAAGGAAATTAAAGGCATCTAAATCGGCAAAGAAGAAATCAAACTATCACTCTTCGCAGATGATATGATACTCTATGTGGAAAACCCAAAAGACTCCACTCCAAAACTGCTAGAACTTGTACAGGAATTCAGTAAAGTGTCAGGATATAAGATCAATGCACAGAAATCAGTTGCATTTCTCTACACCAACAACAAGAAAGAAGAAAGAGAAATTAAGGAGTCAATCCCATTTACAATTGTGCCCCAAACCATAAGATACCTAGGAATAAACCTGACCAAAGAGGCACAGAACTATACTCAGAAAACTATAACGTACTCATTAAAGAAATTGAGGAAGACACAAAGAAATGGAAAAATGTTCCATGCTCCTGGATTGGAAGAATAAATATTGTGAAAATGTCTATGCTACCCAAAGCAATCTACACATTTAATGCAATTCCTATCAAAGTACCATCCATCTTTTTCAAAGAAATGGAACAAATAATTCTAAAATTTATATGGAATCAGAAAAGACCTCGAATATCCAAAGGGATATTGAAAAAAAAAAAAAAAAGCCAAAGTTGGTGGCATCACAATTCCGGACTTCAAGCTCTATTACAAAGCTGTCATCATCAAGACAGCATGGTACTGGCACAAAACAGACACCCCTATCAATGGAACAGAATAGAGAGCCCAGAAATAGACCCTCAATTCTATGGTCAGCTAAACTTCGACAAAGCAGGAAAGAATGTCCAATGGAAAAAAGACAGTCTCTTCAATAAGTGATGTTGGGCAAATTGGGCAGCCACATGCAGAAAAATGAAATTGGACCATTTCCTTACACCACACACAAAAATAGACTCAAAATGGGTGAAGGACCTCAATGTGAGAAAGGAATCCATCAAAATCCTTGAGGAGAACACAGGCAGCAACCTCTTCGATCTCAGCTGCAGCAACATCTTCCTAGGAACATTGCCAAAGGCAAGGGAAGCAAGGGCAAAAATGAACTATTGGGATTTCATCAAGATCAAAAGCTTTTCAACAGCAAAGGAAACAGTTAACAAAACCAAAAGACAACAGACAGAATGGGAGAAGATATTTGCAAACGACATATCAGATAAAGGACTAGTGTCCAAAATCTATAAAGAACTTAACAAACTCAACACCCAAAGAACAAATAATCCAATCAAGAAATGGGCAGAGGACATGAACAGACATTTCTGCAAAGAAGACATCCAGATGGCCAACAGACACATGAAAAAGTGCTCCATATCACTCGGCATCAGGGAAATACAAATCAAAACCACAATGAGATATCACCTCACACCAGTCAGAATGGCTAAAATCAACAAGTCAGGAAATGACAGATGCTGGAGAGGATGCGGAGAAAGGGGAACCCTCCTACACTGTTGGTGGGAATGCAAGCTGGTACAACCACCTTGGAAAACAGCATGGAGGCTCCTCAAAATGTTGAAAATAGAACTTCCCTATGACCCAGCAATTGCACTACTAGGTATTTACCCTAGTGATCCAAAGGGGCACGTGCACCCAAAAGTTTATAGCAGCAATGTCCACAATAGCCAAACTATGGAAAGAGCCTAGATGTCCATCAACAGATGAATGGATAAACAAGAGGTGGTATATATACACAATGGAATATTACGCAGCCATCAAAAGAAATGAAATCTTGCCATTGCGACAACATGGATGGAACTAGAGTGTATCATGCTTAGTGAAATAAGTCATGCAGAAAGACAACTATCATATGATCTCCCTGATATGAGGAAGTGGTGATGCAATATGTGGGCTTAAGTGGGTAGGAGAAGAATAAATGAAACAAGATGGGATTGGGAGGGAGACAAACCATAAGTGACTCTTTTTTTTTCCCTTATTTTTTTTTCCAATTTATTTATTTTCAGAAAAACAGCATTCATTATTTTTTCACCCAGTGCTCCATGCAAGTCATGCCCTCTATAATACCCACCACCTGGTACCCCAACCTCCCACCCCCCCGCCACTTCAATCCCCTCAGACTGTTTTTCAGAGTCCATAGTCTCTCATGGTTCACCTCCCCTTCCAATTTACCCAAATTCCCTACTCCTCTCTCTTAATCTCACAGAACAAACTGAGGGTTGCTGGGGGTAGGGGGGTTGGGAGAAGGGGGTGGGGTTATGGACCTTGGGGAGGGTATGTGCTTTGGTGATTGCTGTGAAGTGTGTAAATCTGGTGATTCACAGACCTGTACCCCTGGGGATAAAAATATATGCTTATAAAAAAAAAAAAAGAATTGCCAAACTGGAGGGCTTGTGGGTCTGGAGGGTGAGGACTGAAGTCTGAGAACACAAGCTTGGCATACGTTCAGGGCAAGGGCACTGAAGGCACACTCCACGGAGCTGAATTGAGATCTCGTATAGCTGAATTCAGGGTGAGGATCAGATGTTGTCTCAGGTCCGAGTTTCTGTCCAAGGTGGCCCCTTCATGAAGGGGGTTGGGGCAACACGAGGCCATGGAGTTTTTCCCTCAATGGGAGTTTTGAGATGCTCCAAACCACTAGAATTCCTTCCGTGGGATAATTGAGACATGTTGGATGGCTTAAGGACATCCCATATGGAACAACTTCAGAACAGTGTTCTAAAATTTGATGCCTGGGCAGCCCTCTTCATATTTTAATTGTCTCCTTAGGCCAAGTTTAATCTGCTGGCTCTGGGGTAGCAACCAAGGGGGGTGTGTTGAAATGGACTCTCCTGAGGATGGGTCATAATATGGGTTTGTGTTCATGGAGACCTTGGAATGGGGCGGTGGCACTGGGGCCCTGAAGGATTCTCCTAACCGGAGGTTTTGACACAGCCCCAACGAGCAAGTTTCTAATGTGGAAATGAGATGTGTTCGGATTGGTGCCTCAGGAATCCCCTGTATGCTGGTATTGGAAACCAGTCCTCTGTGGCGATGCCTGGAAACCAAAGCAATGGATCCGATTAGGGCCTAGGGGCCTGTCCGGTTCAATCATCTTCACGGGGGACATCTGTCTATGGGTCTGAGTGGCGGTAGTTGCTTAGCTGGTGTCAGATCACCCCTGTTTGTCCTGGTGTGCCGGCACTATTGGGATAGCCTCAGGCACTTTGGAGATTTCTCCTAATTTGTATGGTTGTGGCCAATGGAATGGGCAGAATACCCTTGGAGAAGGCATGCACAGTCCTGAGGTGTCACTCCAAGGACCACAGCCGGGAGGGTGTGTGGGCCAGGGCTGTGGGGACAGAAGTCTGAAAACACAAACATGGCTTAAGTTTGGGGACGTAAGTATGGCAGGTCGAATCTACAGACCATGAAGAAAACTCTTTGGGATATGAACAAAGGGCGAGAGTGAGGCGCTTGCTCAGGCTATTGTCTCTGGATTTTGTGTCAACGATGGCCATGGAATGTTGAGGTGTCCTCATGGGCTATGGATGAGTCTCCATCTCTGGGGATTTGGTCTGATTCCAGGAGGTTGGGGTGATTCTCTGGGATGGGAGGAGTCCGTTCTGTTTTTTTACCTCAGGTGTCCCACCAAAATAGGGATTCTAGAGCATATCCCTCAGGAAGGCCGAAAGGACAAACCGAACTCTGATTAAAAATGAAGGCCTAGGGGCATGGCAAGCCCCATATGCTGGCTCTTGGTCCAGCCACTGACAGACCTTACTTGAGGACAGGACTCACGCTGAGGGTCACAATGCGTGTTTTTGCCCAATGCAGCTCTCAAGCATGGCTGGGGCCTCATGGGCCATGATGGTTTCTCTTACAGTGAATGTTGGAAAACATGCCAACCACTAGGATTCTTGCCATGGGGAAGGAGGAGTTCTGATTTCTGCATCAAGTTCACCCCTGGTCCTTGATTGGAGTTAAGGTCTAGGATGTGAAGCCTGAAAAACGATGTTGGGAAGAGATGATGACCTAAGGTCATGGTCAGATCCGATGTGCTCAGTGTGTGGCCAGCTGTATGGGTGCACGTTGGAAGTCCGGGCTCAGGCTGTGTCAGACAGGGCATTAGTGCACAGGGTAGACTGTATAATTGGGGTACAGTAGAGTGGCATGCAGGTTGATCCTCATTTGGGGTTACTGAGTAGCCCCATAGGGCAACGTTCATCTTCTGGAATGCAGGCAGAGTGCTGCATGGTGGTTCCGAAATTGCCATCCTGAGGGCTTGTGGGCCAGGAGTTTGGGGACAGAAGTCTGAGAACACAAGCTAGGCATATATTTCGGGGCGAGGGCATGGCAGGCACACTCTGCAGAGCTGAATCGAGATCTCGTGCATCTAAAGTCAGGGCGAGGATCAGACATAGGCTCAGCTTGGAGTTTCTGTCCATGATGGCCCCTTCATGAAGGGGGCGGGGCATCATGAGGCCATTGATGTTTTCCTTTGATGGGAGTTGTGAGATTCTCCAAATTGCAAGGATTCCTTCTGCGGGACCATTGAGACCTGTTGGATGGCTCAAGGACATCCCATAGGGATGACTCCAGAGCAGGGTTCTAAGAATGGATGCCTGGGCTGCCCGCCTAGCATTCCAATTGTCTCCTTGCAATAATACAGGTTTGATCTGCTGGCTCTGGGGGAGCAACCGAGTGCACTGAGCTGAAATGGACTCTCCTTTGCATGAGTCATAATATGGGTTTGTGTTCATGGGGACCTTGGAATTGGGCGGTGGCACCAGGGTCCTGAAGGTTTCTACTAACCAGAGGTTTTGACACAGCTCTCATGTGCACGTTTCCCATATAGAGACGAAATTTGTTCTTATTGGTCCTGCAGTAAAGCCCCATATGCAGCTACTGGAAACCAGGCCTCTGAGGAAAGATGGATGGAAACCAAAGCCATGGATCTTATGAGGTCCTAGGGGCCTGTCCTGTTCAATCTTCTCTGGGGACATCTGTCTCCAAGTCTGAGTGGAGGTAGTTGCTCAACTGGTAGCAAATAGCCCCTGTTTGTTCCGGGTGGTCTACACTCTTAGGATAGCCTTGGGGATATTGGAGTCTTCTCCTAATTTGTTCTGAAGGTGCCACCCCGACATTCCACGGCCATTGTTGACACAAAATCCAGACAAAAACCTGAGCAAGCGCCTCACACTCGCCCTTTGTTCATATCCCAAAGAGTTCTCATGATCTATAGATCAGGCCTGCCATACCTACGTCCCCAAACCTAAGCCGAGTTGCTGTTTTCAGACTTCTGTCCTCACAGCCTTGGCCCACACAACCTCCAGGATGGGACCCCTTGTGCCACACCTCAGGACTGTGCCTGCCCTCTCCAAGGGAATTCTGCCCATTCCATTGGCCACAACTCTACCAATTAGGAGAAGCCTCCAAAGTCCTTGGGGCCATCCCAATAGTGTAGGCCGCCCGGGACAAACAGGGGCGATCTGACACATGCTGAGCAGCTAGCTCCACACAGACCCGGAGACAGATGTCCACGGAGAAAAAGATTGAACCGGACAGGCCCCTAGGCCCTAATCAGATCCATTGCTTTGGTGTCGAGGCATCTCTCTTCAGAGGCCTGGTTTCCAATACAAGCATATGGGGGTTTCCAGAGGCCACCATCAGAACACATCTCGTCTCTACATTGGAAATGTAATCTTTGGAGCTCTGTCAAAACCTCTGGTTGGGAAAATCCTTCAGGGACCCGGATCCACCGCCCCATTCCAAGGTCACCATGGACACAAATGCACAATATGACCCATCCTCAGGAGAGTCCATTTCCACTCACTCCCTTCGGTTGCTCCCCCAGAGTCAGCAGATTGAACCTGCCTTTTCGCTAGGAAATAATTGAATGTGAAGTGGGCATACCACGCATCCATCCTTAGAATTTTGCTCTGGAGTCAATCCGTATGGGACCTCCAGAAGCCATCCAACAGTTCTCGAGGGTCCTACAGAAGGAATCTGTTCTGTAGCAACTCACAACTCCCATCGTGGGAATACCTACATGGACTCTTGAAAACCTCCTCCTTCATGAAGAGGCCATCATGTACAGAAACTCCAACCTGAGTAAAAGACAGATCCACGCCCTTAGTTCAGAAGCACGAGATCTTGATTCAGCTCTACAGAGTGTGCCTGCTGTGCCTTTGCCCCGAAACCTAAGCCTAACTTGTGTTCTCAGACTTCCGTCCTCACAATCCTGGCCCACAAGCCCTGCAGTTTGGGAAATCCGGAGCCACAATGCAGCTCTCTGCCTGCCTCCAGAAGAAAAACGTTGCCCTATGGGGTTACCCAGAAACCCCAAATGAGGATCAACCTACACGCCACTCGACTGTACCCCAATTATACAGTCTACGCTGGGCACTAATGTCCTGTCTAACACAACCTGTGTCTGGACCTCCCGACCTACACCCAGACAGTTGACTGCACACTGAGCACATAGTACCCAACGATGGCCTTATATCATCATTTCTTCCCAACCTCATTTTACAGGCTTCAGAACCTAGACCTTATCTCCAATCACAGCCCAGGGTTGAACCTGATGCGAAATCAGAGCTCTTCCTTCTGCATGGCAAGAAACCATGTGGTTAGCATGTTGTTGGACGTTCAGATTAGGAGGAACCAGCGTGGCCCATGAGGCCCCACCCATGCTTGAGGGCCAGGTTGGTCACAAGCTCACACTATGACACTCAGTGTGAATCCTGTCCTCAAGTAAGGCCTCTCAGTGGCTGGACAAGGAGCCAGAATATGGTGCTTGCCATGCCCCTAGGACCCCATTTTAAACCAGTGGTCGGGTTGTCCAGTCTCCCATCCCCAGGGCTCTCCTCTGGAATCCATCTTTCAGCGGGACACTTGAGGGCAAAAAAAAAAACAAAAAAAAAAAACAAAAAAAAACAGAAAGGACTCTTCCCATCCAAAAGAATGACAACTAACTCTTGGGATCAGGCCAAATCGCCAGAGAGGGATACACGTACATAGCCAATGAAACCACCTCGACATTCAACAGCTATCATTGACACAAAATCCAGAGAAAATCTTGATGAAGCGCTTCACATTCGCCCTTTGTTCAGATCATGAAGAGTTCTCCTCACCATCTGTAGATCATGCCTGCCATACCTACGTCCCCAAACCTAAGCCAAGTTTGTGGTTTCAGACTTCTGTCCCCACAGTCCTGGCCCACACACCCTCCAGAATGGAGCCCCCCCAACCTTCCAGGATGGAGCCCCTGGAGCCACACCTCAGGTGTGTGCCTGTCCTCTCCACAGTAATTCTGCCCATTTCATTGGCCCCAACACTACAGATTAGGAGAAGCCTCCAAAGACCCCGAGGCCATCCCAATACTGTGGGCCACACGGAATAAACAGGGACGATCTGACACAATCTTAGCAACTACCTCCACTCAGACTGGTAGATAGATGTCCCCAGAGAAGATTGAGCCAGACATGCCCTTAGGCCCTAATCAGATCATTGCTTTGGTTTCCAGGCATCTCTTCGCAGAAGCCTGGTTTCACATACCAGCATATGGGGATTTCCTGAGGTACCAAACAGAAAAAATGTCCTCTCCAAATGGGAAACTTGCTCTTCAGAGCTGTGTCAAAACCTCCACTTAGGAGAATACATCAAGGCCCCATAGTCACCGCCCCATTCCAAGGTCTCCATGGACACAAACCCACATTATGACCCATCCTCCAGAGAGTCCATTTTAACTCAGCCTACTCGGTTGCTCCCCCACATCCAGCAGATCGAACCTACCTTGTCGGTAGTAGATAAATAGAATGTGAGACGGGCTGCCCACACATCCATCCTTAGATCCCTGCTCTGGAATCGTTCTCTTTGGGACGTCTTGGAGCCATCCTACAGTCTCAATAGTCCCACAGAAGGAATTCTTGCGGTTTGGAGCATCTCAAATCTCCCATCATGGGAGTATCTCCATGGCTCGTGAGATCCTCCCCTTCATGAATGGGCCATCATGGACGGAAGCTCCAACCTGAGCCAACGTCTGATCCTCGCCCTGACTTCAGATGCACAAGATCTCGATTCAGCTCTGCAGAGTGTGCCTGCCATGCCCTTGCCCTAAAACCTAAGTCTAGCTTGTATTCTCAGACTTCCATCCTCACACTCCTGACCCACAAGACGTCCAGTTCGGGAATTCTGGAGCCACACTGCAGCACTCTGCCTGCCCTCCAGCAGAAAAACATTGGCAGAAACCCCAAATGAGGATCAACTTACACGCCACTCGACTGTACCCCGATTTTACAGTCTACCCTGTGCACTAATGCCCAGTCTGACAGAGCCTGAGCCCAGACCTCCCAACTGAAACCCAGACAGCTGGCCGCACACTGAGCACATCGGACCCACCAAGGCCTTAGGTCTTCATCTCTTCCCAACCTCGGTTAGCTAGCTTCAGAACCTAGACCTTATCTCCAATCACTGCCCAGGGGCGAAGGTGATGCAGATATCAGTACTCTGTCCTCCCAATGGCCAGAAACTTTGGGGTTGGCATATTGTCCAACAATAAGTGTAGGAGAAACCAGCATGGCCCATGAGGCCCTGCCCATGCTTGGGTGCCAGGTTTGGCACAAACATGAATTGTGACCCTCAGTGTCACAATTACTTGAGGAAAGGGATCCTCAGTGTCCCTTTCCTCAAGTAAGACCTCTCAGTGGCTGGAACAAGAGCCTTCATATGGCGCTTTCATGCCCCTAGGCCTCTGATCTTAATCAGAGGTCAGGTTGTCCAGTTGACCCTCTCCAGAGCTCTGTTCTGGAATCCCTCTTTTGGTAGGACTCCTGAGGTGAAAAAACAGGAAGGACTCCTCCCATCCCACAGAATTACACCAAACTCTTGGGATCGGGCCAATTCCCCAGAAAGGGAGACTCTTCCATGGCCCATGAGGCCACCTCGACATTGCACGGCCATCGGTGACACAAAATCAAGAGAGAAAAGCCTGAGTAAGTGCCTCACAGTTGCCCTTTGTTCATATCCCAAAGACTTCGCCTCATGGTCTGTAGATGGGGCCTGCCATATCTATGTCCCGAAACCTTAGCTGAGTTTTTTGTTTTCAGACTTCTGTCCCCACAGCCACACACCCTCCAGGCTGGGGACCCTGGAGCCACAACTCAGGACTGTGCCTGTCCTCTCCAAGGGAATTCTGCCCATTCCATTGACCAAACCATAAAGATTAGGAGGAACTTCCAGTGTCCCCAAGGCAATCCCAATAGTGTAGGCCGACTGGGAGAAACAGGGATGATCTGACAACAGAGGAGCAACTACCTCCACTCAGACCAATGGACAGATTTCCCCAGAGAAATAGATTGAACTAGACAGGCCCCTAAGCCCTAATCGAATCCATTGCTTTGGTTTCCAGGCATCTCTCCTCAGAGGCCTGGTTTTCAATATCAGCATATGGGGGGTTTCCTGAGGCACCGATCAGAACAAATCTCATCTCCACCTGGGAAACTTGCTCATTGGAGCTGTCGCAAAACCAGCCGTTAGGAGAAACTTTCAGTGTCCCTGTCCCACTGCCACATTCCAAGGTCTCCATGGACACAAACTTACATTAGGACCCATGCGCAGGAGAGTCCATTTCATCTCAGCCCCTTCAGTTGCTCCCAGAGCCAACAGATCGAACCTGTCTTGTTGAGAGGACACAATTGGAATGCGAGGCAGGCTGTCCAGGCATCCATCCTTAGAACCCTGCTCTGGAGTCATTCTTTATGAGAGGTACTTGGGCCATTCAACAGGTCTCAATTTTCTCGCAGAAGGAATCCTTGCGGTTTGGAGATTCTCACAACTCCCATCAAAGGAAAATCTCCATGTCCTCGTGATGCCCCACCCCCTTCATGTAGGGGCCATCATGGACAGAAACTCCAACCTGAGCCTACGTCTGATCCTCGCCCTGACTTCAGATGCACGAGATCTCGATTCAGCTCTGCAGTGTGTGCCTGCCGTGCCCTCGCCCCGAAACCTATGCCTAGCTTGTGTTCTCAGACTTCTGTCTTTACACTCCTGGCCCATAAACCCTCCTGTTTGGTAATTCTGGAGCCACAGTATAGCACTCTGCCTGCTCTCCAGAAGAAAAACGTTGCTTTATGTGGCTAACCAGAAACCACAAATGAAGATCAACCTGCACGCCCCTCAACTGTACCCCAATTATACAGTCTAGCCTGGACACTAATTCCCTGTCTGACACAGCCTGATGCCAGACCTCCCGACCGACACCCAGGCAGCTGTCCTCACACTGAGCACATCAGACCCACCATGGCCTTAGTTCGTCCTCTCTTCCCAACCTTGGTTTTCAGCTTCAGAGCCTAGACCTTATCTCCCATCTCTGCCCAGGAGTAAACGTGATGCAGAAATCAGAACTCCTCCTTCCTCATGGCAAGAAACCTTGTGGTTGGCATGTTGTCCAACGTTCAGTGTAGGATAAACCAGGGTCTTCCGTGAGGCACTGTCCATGCTTGAAGGCCCCATTTGGCACAAACAAGCATTGTGACCCTCATAGAGAGCTCTGTTTTCAAATAAGGCCTGTCAGCGCATGGAAAAAGAGCCCACATATGGAGTTTGCCATGCTCCTAGGCCCCCAATCTTAACCAGAGGTCGGTTTGTCCAGTCTCCCCTCCCCAGGGCTCTGTTCTGGAATCCCTCTTTTGGTGGGATACCTGAGGTATAAAAACAGAAATACGTTTCCCATCCCATAGAATGAACCCAAGCTTTTGGGATACTGGCAAATTTCTAGAGAGGGAGACACGTCCATGGCCCATGAGGCCACACCGACATTCCACGGCCATCGTTGATACAAAATCCAGACAAAAGCGTCAGCAAGCGCCTCACACTTGCTCTTTGTTCATATCCCGAACAGTTCTCCTTATGGTCTGAAGATCGGGCCTGCCATACCTTCGTCCCCCAATCTAATCCGAGTTTGGGTTTTCAGGCTTCTTCTGTCACCACAGCCCTGGCCCACACACCCTCCAGGCTGGGGTCTCTGCAGCCACAACTCAGGACTGTGCCTGCCCGCTCCAAAGAATTCTGCCCATTCCATTGACCACAACCATACAAAATAGAGGAACCTCCGAAATCCCCAAAGTTATCGCAATGGTGTGGGTTGCCCGGGACAAACAGGGGCCATCTGTCACCAACTGAACAACTACCTCCACTCAGCACCGTAGACAGATATGACCAGAGAAAAACATTGACCCGACAGGCCCCTAGGCCCCAATCAGATCCATTGCTTTGGTTTCCAGTCATCTCTCCCCAAAGGCCTGGTTTCCAATAAAAGCATATGGGGATGCTTGAGGCACTGATCAGAACAAATGTCATTTCCACATGTTAATCGTGTTCTTTGGAGCCATGTTAAAACCTCTAGTTAGGAAAATCTTTTAGGGCTCTGGTGCCACCGCCCTTCTCCAAGGTCTCCATGGACACAAATCCACATTATGACCCATCCGCAGGAGAGTCCATTTCGACTCAGCCTCCTCAGTTGCTCCCCCAGATGCAGCAGATAGAATATATCTTTTTGCTAGGAGAAAATTGTAATGTGAGGCTTTCTGCCCAGGCATCCATCCTTAGTACACTGCTCTGGAGTCGTTTCCTATGGGATGTCCTGGAGCCATCCAGCAGGTCTCAATTGTGCAACAGAAGAAATCCTTGCAGTTTGGAGCATCTCACAATTCTCATAATGGTAAAACCCTCTTGCCCCGTGATGCCTGCCCCCCCTTCTTGAAGGGGCAATAAGGGACAGAAACTCCAACGTGAGTGAACATCTGATCCTCCCGCTGACTTCACATGCATGAGATCTCGATTCAGCTCTGCAGAGTGTGCCTGCTGTGCCCTTGCCCCAAAACCTATGCATAGCTTGTTTTCTCAGATTTCTTTCCTCACACTCCTGGCCCACAAGCCCTCCAGTTTGGGAATTTCGGACACACAAGGCAGAATACTGCCTGACCTCCAGAAGAAACACGTTGCTTTATTCGGCTACCCAGAAACCCAAATTGAGGATCAACCTGAAGGCCACTTGACTCTATCCCCATTATAGAGCCTACAGTGAGCATTAATGCCCTTTCTGACACAGTCTGAGCCCACACCTCCCATTCGACACACAGAGAGCTGGCCGCACACTGAGCACAATGGACCCGCCATGGCCGTAGGTCGTCCTCTCTTCCCAACCTCAGTTTTCAGGGTTCAGAAACTTGACCTGATCTCCATTCACTGCCCAGTGGTGAACGTGATGCAGAAATCAGAACTCCTCCTTCCCCATGGTGAGAAACCTTGTGGTTGGCATGTTGTCCAATGTTCATTTTAGGAGAAACCAGTGATGCCCATGAGGACCCGCCCATGATTGACGGCCGCGATGGGCACAAATATGCATTGTGACCCTCAGCGTGTGCTCTGTCCTCAAGTAAGACCTCTCAGTGGCTTGAACAAGAGCCCGCATATGGGGCGTTCATGCCCATAGGCCCCCATTCTTAACTGGAGTTCGGGTTGTCCAATTGCCCCTCCCCCATGCTCTGCTCTGGAATCCCTCTTTTGGTGGGACAACTGAGGTATAAAAACAGAAAGGGCTCCTCCCATCCCACAGATGATCTCAAACTCTAGGGATTGGGCCAAATTCCCAGAGAGAAAGACTCGTCCATGGTCCATGAGGCCACCCCGAAATTCCACGCTCACTGTTGACGCAAAATACAGAGACAAAAGCCTGAGCAAGTGCCTCACACTTGCCCTTTGTTAGTAGCCCGAAAAATTCTCCTCACGGTCTGTAGATCGGTCCTGCTATAGCTACATCCCCAAACCTAAGCCTTGTTTGTGTTTTCAAACTTCTGTCCCCACAGCTCTAGCCCACACAGCCTCCAGGCTTGAGCCCCTCGAGCCACACCTCAGGACTGTGCCTGCCCTCTCCAAGGGAATTCTGCCCATTCCATTGGCCACAACCCTACAGATTAGGAGAAACCTCCAAAGTCCCCGAGGCCATGACAATAGTGTCGACCCCCCAGGACAAACAGGGGCAATCTGTCACAAGCTGAACAACTACTTCCACTCAGACCCATAGAAAGATATCCCCAGAGAAGAAGGTTGAACTGGACAGGCACCTAGGCCACAGTAAGATCCATTGCTTTTGTTCCCAGGCATCTCTCCTCAGAGTCCTGGTTTCCATTACCAGCATATGGGGGTTTTCGGAGGTACCAGTCAGAACAAATCTCATCTCCACATGGGAAACCTGCTCTTTGGAGCTGTGTCAAAACCTCCAGTTAGGAGAAACCTTCAGGTCCCCAGATCCTCCGCCCCATTTCAAGGTCTCCATGGACACAAACCCAGACTATGACCCATCTTCAGGAGAGTCCATTTCAACTCAGCTGACTAGGTTGCTCCCCCAGAACTAGGAGATCGAACGAGTCTTGTTTCTGGAGACAATTGGAATGCCAGCTGGGCTCTCCAGGCATCCACCTTAGAACACTGCTCTGGCGTCACTCCGTATTGGACACCTGGAGTCATCCGACAGGTCTCAACTGGCCCGCAGAAGTAATCATTGCCGATTAGATCATCTCACAACTTCCATTGTGGGAAAACCTCCATGGCCTGATGATGCCACCCCCCTTCATAAAAGGGGATCATGGAAAGAAACAACAACCTGAGCCAACGTCTGATCCTCGACCTGACTTCAGATGCTTAAGATCTCGATTCGGCTCTGCAGAGCATGCCTGCCGTGTCCTCGCACCAAAACACTGGCCTAGCTTCTGTTCTGAGACTTCCGTCCTCACAGTCCTGGGCCACAAGCCCTCCAGTCTAGGAATTCTGGAGACAGAGTGCAGCACTCTGCCTTCCCTCCAGAAGAAAAACGTTGCCATATGAGGCTACCCAGAAAACCCAAATGAGGATCAAAATGCACACCACTCACCTGTACCCCAAATATACAGTCTAGCCTGGGTAATAATGCGCTGTCTGACACAGCCTGAGTGCAGACCTCCCGACCGCCACCCAAGCAGCTAGGGCCACACCTCAGGACTGTGCCTGCCCTCTCCATGGGAATTCTGCCCATTTCATTGGCCACAACCCTGCAGACTAGGAGTAACCTCCAAAGACTCTGAGACCATCCCAATCATTTTGGCCGCCCGTGACAAACAGGGGCGATCTAACACGAGCTGAGCAAAAACCTCCACTCAGAACCATAGACAGATGTTCCCAGAGAAGAATATTGAACTCGTCAGACCCTTAGGCCCTAAATGGATCAAATTCTTTGGTTTCCAGGTATCTCTCCTCAGATGCCTGGTTTCTAATACCACCTTATTGTGGTTCCTGAGGCACCAATCATAACAAATCTCGTATCCACATTGGAATCTTGCTCTTTGGAGCTGTCTCAAAACCTCTGGTTAGGAGAATCCTTCAGGGCCCCGGAGCCGCTGCCCATTCCAAGTTCTCCATGGACACAAACCCACATTCCAACCGATCCTCAGGAGAGTCCATTTCAACTCAGCCCCCAGAGTTGCTTCCCCAGAGCCAAGAAATTGAACCTGCCTTGTCTCTAGGGAACAAATGGAATGCGCGTTGGGCTGCCCAGGCATCCATCGTTGGAACCACGCTCTGCATAAGATCCTTATGGGACATCCTGGATCCATCCGACAGGTCTCGGCTGTCCCACAGAAGGAATGTTTGCGGTTTGGAGCATCACACAATCCCACCATGGGAAGACCTCCATGGCCTCGTGATGCCCACCCACTTTCTTTTTTTATTTTTTTAAGATTTATTTATTTATTTATTTGACAGAGACAGATCACAAGTAGGCAGAGAGGCAGGCAGAGAGAGAGAGAGGAGGAAGAAGCAGGCTCCCCGCTGAGCAGGGAGCCCGATGCGGGACTCGATCCCAGGACCCTGAGATCATGACCTGAGCCGAAGGCAGCGGCTTAACCCACTGAGCCACCCAGGCGCCCGCCCACCCACTTTCATAAGGGGCCATCTTGGATAGAAACTCCATTCTGAACCAACGTCTGATCCTCGCCCTGACTTCAGATGCACGAGATCTCAATTCAGCTCTGAAGAGTGTGCCTGCCGTGCCCTCATCCCAAAACCTAAGCCTAGCTTGTGTTCTCAGACTTCCGTCCTCTCACTTCTGGCCCACAAGCCCTATAGTTGGGAACTCTGGAGACACAATGCAGCACTCTGCCTGACCTCCAGAAGAAAAACGTTGCCCTATGGGGCTACCCAGAAACACCAAATGAAGATCAACCTGCACGCCACTTGACTGTACCCCAATTATAGTCTAGCTTGGGCACTGAAGACCTGTCTTACACAGCCTGAGCCCAGACCTCCCGAATGACACCCAGACAGCTGGATGCACACTGAACACATCACACCTGTCATGGCCTTATGTCGTCATCTCTTCCCAACCTCGGTTTTCAGGCTTCAGAACCTAGACCATATCTCCACTCGCTCCCCAGGGGTAGCTGGTGCATCACGTATACGTGATGCAAAAATGAGAACTCCTCCTTCCCCATGCCCAGAACCCTTGTGGTTGGCATGTTGTCCAATGGTCAGTGTAGGAGAAACCAGCCTGCCCAGGTGGCTCCCTCCCATGCTTGAGGGCCACGTTGGGCACAAACAAGCATTGTGACCCTCAGCGGGTGCCCTGTCCACAAGTAAGGCCTCTCAGTGGCTGGAACAAGAGCCCACCTATGGGGCTTGAAATGCCCCTAGTTCCACAATCTTAACCAGAGGTCGAAATGTCTAGTCAACCCTACTCAGGACTCTGCTCTGGAATTCCTCTATAGTGGGACACCTGAGGTAAAAAAAATACCCAAAAGACTCCTCCCATCCACAGAATGACCCAAACACTTGGGATCAGGCCAAACCCCCAGAGAGCAAGACTCGTCCATGGCCCATGAGGCCACATCGACATTCCATGGCCACGGCTGACACAAATTCCAGAGACAAAAGGCTGATCAAGTGCCTCACACTGGCCCTTTGTTCATAGCCCGAAAAATTATTTTCATGGTCTGTAGATCGGGCCTGCCATACCTCATTCCCAAACCTAATCCAAGTTTACGTTTACAGACTTCTGTCACCATAGCCCTGGCCCACACTCCCTCCAGGCTGGAGGCCCTGGAGCCACACGCAAGGACTGTGCCTGCCCTCTCCACGGGAATTCTGCCCATTCCATTCACCACAACCGTACAAATTAGAGGAACGTCCAAAGTCCCCGAAGCTATCCCAATGGTGTAGGTCGCCCGGAAAAAAACAGGGGTGATCTGCCACCTGCTGAACAACTACCTCCACTCAGACAGGTAGGCAGATGTTCCCAGAGAAAAACATTGAACCCGACAGGCCCCTAGGCCCTAGACATATCCATTGCTTTGGTTTCCAGTTATCTCTCCCCAGAGTCCTGGTTTCCAATACCAGCATATGGGGTTTCCTGAGGCACCGATCAGAACAAATGTCATCTCCACATGGGAAACTTGCTTATTGGAGCTGTGTCAAAACCTCAGGTTAGGAGAATCCTTCAGGGCTCCAGTGCCACCAACCCATTCCAAGGTCTCCATGGACACAAGCCCACATAAGGACCCATCTGCAAAAGAGTCCATTTCAACTCAGTCTACTCGGTGGCTCTTCCTGAGCCAGTAATCGAACCTGTCTTTTTGCTAGGAGACATTTGGAATGTGAGGCGGTCTGCTCAGGCATCCATCCTTAGAACCATGCTCTGGAGTTGTTTCCTATGGGACATCCTGGACCAATCCAACAGGTCTCAATTGTACTGCAGAAGGAATCCTTGCAGTTTGGAGCATCTCAAAATTCCCATCATGGGAAAACCTCAATGGCCCCTGATGCCCCCCCCCCTTCATGAATGGGCCATCGTGGACAGAAACTCCAACGTGAGCCAATGTCTGATACTCGCCCTGAGTTCTGATGCACGAGACTTGATTCAGCTCTGGAGGGTGTGCCTGCCCTCCCCTCTCACCTAAACCTAAGACTAGCTTGTGCTCTCAGATTTATGTCCTCACACTCCTGGCCAACTCACCCCGAGTTTAGGAATTCTGGAGCCACAATTCAGCACTCTGCCTGCCCTCCAGAAGTAAATCTTTCCCTTATGAGGCTACCCCAAAACCCCAAAAGAGGATCAACGTGCACGCAACTCAACTGCACCCCAATTATACAGTCTACCCTAGGCCCTAATGAACAGTTTGACACAGCATGAGCCCGGAACTCCCAACCATCACGCAGACAGCATGCCCCACATTGAGCATGCGGGACCACCATAGCCTTGGGTCGTCATATCTTCCCAACCTTGGTTTTCAGGCTTCAGATACTAGACCTTATCTCCAATCACTGCCCAGGGGTTAACGTGATGGAGAACTCCTCCTTCCCCATGCCCAGAATCCTTGTGGTTGGCATGTTGTCCAATGTTAAGTTTAGGAGAAACCAGCGTGCCCAGGTGGCCTCACCCATGTTTGAGGTCCGTGTTGGACACAAGCATGCATTGTGACCCTTAGCGTGTGCCCTGTCCTCAAGTAAGGACTCTCAGTGGCTGGAACAAGAGCCCACATATGGGAATTGACATGGCCCTAGGCCCTGAATTTTAATCAGATGTTAGGTTGTCCACTTGCCCCTCCCCAGGGTTCTGCTCTGGAATCTCTCTTTTGGTGGGACACCTGAGGTAAAAAAATAATAATAAACAGAAAGGACTCCACCATCTCACAGAATGAACCCAAACTCTTGGAGTCTGGCCAAATACCTGAGAGGGAATCTCATTCATGGCCCATAAGGCCACTCCGTCATTCCACGGCCATCGATGACACAAAATCCAGTGACAAAAGACTGAGCAAGCGCCTCACACTCGCCCTTTGTTCATTTCCCAAAGAGTTCTCTTCAAGCTCTGTAGACCATGCCTGTAATACCTACGTCCCTCAATCTAAGCCGAGTTTCTGTTTTCAGACTTCTGTCCCCACAGCCCTGGCCCACACACCCTCCAGGCTGGGACCCCTGGAGCCACACCTCAGGACTGTGCCTGCTCTCTCCAAGGGAATTCTGCCCATTCCATTGGCCACAACCACACAGAGTTGGAGAAACCTCCAAAGATCCCGAGGACTTCCCAATAGTGTAGGCCGTCTGGGACAAACAGGAGTGATGTGACACAAACTGAGGAACGGGTCTAATAAGACCCGTAGACTGATGTCCCCAGAGAATCAGATTGAACCGGACAGGCCCCTAGGCCCTAATAGGATACATTGCTTTGGTTTCCAGACATCTCTCCTCAGAGGCCTGGATTCCAATACCAGCATATAGGGGATTCCAGAGGCACCCATCAGAAAAAATCTTGACTCCATATTGGAATGTAATCTTTGGAGCTCTGTCAAAACCTCCGGTTAGGAGAATCCTTCAGGGCCCCAGATCCACCGCCCCATTCCAAGGTCTCCATAGACACAAACGCACAATATGGCCCAACCTCAGAAGAGTCCATTTCAAATCAGCCCCCTCGGTTGCTCCCCCAGAGCCAGCAGATTGAACCTGCATTGTCGCTAGGAAACAATTGGAATGTGAGGCGGGTACATCACAAATCCATCCCTAGAATCCTGTTCTGTAGTCGTTCCATATGGGACCTCTGGAAGCCATGCAACTGTTCTCGAGGATCCTACAGAAGGAATCCTTGCGGTTTGGAGCATCTCACAACTCCCATTGTGGGAATACTTACATAGCCTCTTGAGACCCTCCCCCTTCATGAAGGGGTGATCATGGACAGAAACTCTAACCTGAGCCAAAGTCAGATGCTCGCCCTGAGTTCAGATGCACAAGATCTCTATTTAGCTCTGCAGAGTGTGCCTGCCATGCCCTTGCCCCGAAACCTAAGCCTAGCTTGTGTTCTCAGACTTCAGTCCTCACACTCCTGGCCCACAAGCCCTCCAGATTGGCAATTCTGGAGCCACAATGCAGCACTTTGCCTGCACTCCAGAAGAAAAACTTTGCCCTATGGGGCTTCCCAGAAACCACAAATCAGGATCAACCTGCACGCCACTTGACTGCACCCCAATTATACAGTCGACACTGGGCACTAATGCCCTGTGTGACACAACCTGAGTCTGGACCCCACGACCGACATCCAGACAGCTGGCCGCACACCGAGCACACATGACCTGCCATGGCCTTAGGATGTCATCTCTTCCCACCCTCTGTTTTTCAGGCTTCAGAACCTAGACCTTATCTCCAATCACTGACCAGGGATGAACATGATGCAGAAATCAGAACTCCTCCTTCTGCATGGCAAGAAACCATGTAGTTGGCGTGTTATAGAACATTCAGAGTAGGAGAAACCAGCTTGGCCCATGAGGCCACATCCATGCTTGAGGGTCAGGTTGGGCACAAACTCGCATTGTGATACTCAGTGTGAGCCCTGTCCTCAAGTAAGGCCTCTTAGTGACTGGACCAGGAGCCAGCATATGGGGCTTGCCATGCCCCTAGGCCCCCATTCTAAACCAGATGTTGGGTTGTCCAGTCGGCCCTCCGCAGTGCTCTCTTCGGGAATCAGCCTTTTGGTGCGACACTTAAGGAAAAAAAAAAAAAAACAGAATGGACACCTCCCATCCCAAAGAATGACCCCAAACTCTTGGAATCGGTCTAAATCCCCACAAAGGGATAATCGTCCATGACCAATGAAGCAACCTCGACATTCAATGGCTATCATTGAAGCAAAATCCAGAGACAAAAGCTTGAGGAAGCACCTCACATTCGCCCTTTGTTCATATCATGAAGAGTTCCCTCACTGTCTGTAGATCGTGCCTGCCAGACCTACAACCCCATACCGAAGCCGAGTTTGCATTTTCAGACTTCTGTCCCCCCAGCACTAGTCCACACACCCTCCAGGATGCTGCCCCTGGAGCCACACTTCAGGACTGTTCCTGCCCTCTCCATGGGAATTATGCCTATTGCATTGGCCCCAACAATACAGATTCAGAGAAACCTCCAATAACTCCGATGTGATCCCAGTACTGTGGGCCACCCGGTACAAACATGGGCGATATGACACCAGCTGTGCAACTACCTACACTCAGACCCATAGGCAGATGTCCCCAGAGAAGCAGATTCAAATGGACACGCCCCTAGGCCCTAATTGGATCCATTGTTTTCTTTCCAGACATCTCTCCTCAGAGTCCTGGTTTCCAATATCAGCATATGGGGCTTTCCTGAGGCACTGATCATAACAAATCTCATCAACACATGGGAAACTTGCTCGATGGAGATGTGTCAAAACCTCCAGTTAGGAGAATCCTTCAGTGCCCCGGTGCCACTGCCCCATTCCAAGGTCTCCATGAACAAAAACCCACATTATGACTGATCCTCAGGAGAGTCCATTTCAATTCAGCCTCCTCGGTTGCTCCCCCAGAGCCAGCAGATCGAACCTGTCTTATCGAGAGGATACAATTGGGATGCGAGACAGGCTGCCCAGGCATATATCCTTAGAACCCTGCTCTGGAGTCATTCCGAATAGGAGCGCCTTGAGCCATCCAACAGGTCTCAATTGTCCCACAGATGGAATTCTTGTGGTGTGGAACTTCTCACAACTCCCATCGAAGGAAAAACTCCATGGCCACATGATTCACCACCCCCCTTTCATGAAGGGACCATCATGGACAGAAACTCCAACCTGAGCCGATGTCTGATCCTCACCCTGCCTTATGATGACGAGATCTCGATTTAGCTCTGCAGAACGTGCCTTCCATGCTCTCACCCCGAAAATCTAGCCTAGCTTGTGTTCTCAGACTTCCGTCCTCACACTCCTGGGCCACAAACCCTCCAGTTTGGGAATTCTGGAGCCACAATGCAGCACTCTGCCTGCCCTCCAGAAGAACAATGTTGCCCTATTGGGCAACCATATATGAGGATCAACCTGCACGCCACTCGACTGTACCTCAATTATAGTCTAGCCTGGACACTAATGCCCTGTCTGACACAGCCTGAGCCCAGATCTCCCGACAGAAACCAAGAGAGCTGAGGCCACACCTCAGGACTGTGCCTGCCCTCTCCAAGAAAATTCTGCCCATTCCATTGGCCACAACCCTACAGATTAGGAGAAACCTCCAAAGACTCTGAGACCATAACAATAGTGTAGGACTCCCTGGAGAAACAGGGGCGATCTGACACCAGCTGAGAAATGCCTGCCAAAAAGGACAATAGACAGATTTTCCCAGAGAAGAAGATTGAAGTGGACAGGCCCCTAGGCCATGATCGCATCCATTGCTTTGGTTTCCAGGCATCTCTCCTCAGAGGCCTGGTTTCCAATACCTGCTTATGGGGGTTCCTGAGGCAACAATCAAAACAAATCTCGTCTCCACAATGGAAACGTGCTCTTTGGAGCTGTCTCAATATCTCCAGTTAGGAGAATCCTTCAGGGCACCGATGCTACTGCCCCATACCAAGTTCTCCATGGACACAAACCCACATTATTAAGGATCCTCAGGAGAGTAGATTTAAACTCAGCCCTCTCCTTTGCTCCCCCAGAGCAAGCAGATCAAACCTGCCTTATCACTAGGAGACAATTGGAATGTGAATTGGGCTGCCCAGGCATCCATCGTTAGAACGCTGCTCATGAGAAGTTCCCTATGGGACATCCTGGATCCATCCAACAGGTCTCGACTGTCCCACAGAAGGAATCCTTGTGGTTTGGAGCATCAGACAATCCCACCGTGGGAAAACCTCCATTGCCTCATGATGCCCCCCCTCTTTCATTATGGGGCCATCATGGAGAGAAACCCAACCTGAGCAAACGTTTGATCCTGCCCTGACTTCAGATGCACGTGATTTCACTTCAGCTCTGCAGAGTGTACTTGTGCCCACGCCTCGAAACCTAGCCTAGCTTGTGTTTTCAGACTTCTGTCCTCATAGTTCTGGCCCACAAGCTTTCCAGTTTCGCATTCCAGAGACACAATGCAGCACTCTGCCTGCCCTCCAGAAAAAAATGTTGCCCTATATGGGTACCCAGAAACGCCAAATGAAGATCAACCTGCACGCCACTTGACTGTTCCCCAATTATATTGCCTAACCTGGGCATTGAACCCCAGTCTGACACAACCTGAGGCCGGACCTTGTGACTGAGACCCAGACAGCTGGACGCACACTGAGCACATAGGACTCGCCTTGGCCTTAGATCATCTCTTCCCAACCTCGATTTTCATGCTTCAGAACCTAGACCATGTCTCCACTCACTGAGCAGGGGTGAACGTGATGCAAAAATCAGAACTCCTCCTTCCCCAAGGCAAGAAACCTTGTGCTTGGCATGTTGTCAAAAATTCAGTGTAGGAGAATCCAGCATGGCCCATGAGGCCCCGCCCATGCTTGAGGGCCAAAATGGGCACAAACACACATTGTGACCCTCACCGTGAGCCCTGTCCTCAAGGAAAGCATCTCAGGGGCAAGAACAAGAGCAGGCATATGGGGCTTGCCATGCCCCTAGTCCCCCAATCCTAACCAGAGGTTGAGATATCTAGTCACCACTACTCAGGGCTCTGCTCTGGAATCCTTCTACAGTGGGACCCCTGAGATAAAAACAAAACAAAATAACAACAACAACAACAACAACAACCACGAAAGGATTCCTCCCACCCACAGAATGAACCCAAACACTTGGGATAGGGCCAAATCCACAGAAGAAAGACTTGCCTATGGCTCCTGAGGCCATCCCGACATTCCATGGCCACTGTTGACACAAAATCCAAAGACAAAAACCTGGGCAAGCGCCTCACACTCGCCCTTTGTTCATAGCCCGAAAAATTCTCCTCAAGGTCTGTAGATTGGGCCTGTCATACATACGTCCCCAAACCTAAGCCGAGTTTGTGTTTTCAGACTTATGTCCCCACAGTCCTGGCCCACACAACCTCCAAGCTTGGGCCCCTGGAGCCACACCTCAGGACTGTGCCTGCCCTCTCCAAGGGAATTCTGCCCATTCCATTGTCCACAACCCTACAGATTAGGAGAAACCTCCAAAGTCCCCGAGGCCATCCCAATAGTGCTGGCCACCCAAAACAAACAGGGGCGATCTATCCCAAGCTGAGCAACTACCTCCATTCATATGTAGGCAGATATTCCCAGAGAAGAAGATTGAACCAGACAGGCACCTAGGCCCTATTCAGATCCATTGCTTTTGATTCCAGGCATCTCTCCTCAGAGGCCTGGTTTACAATACAAGCATATGTAGGTTCCCGGAAGTATCAATCAATATAAATCTCGTCTCCACATGGGAAACTTGCTCTTTAAAGCTGTGTCAAAACCTCCAGTTAGGAGAAACCTTCAGGTCCCTGGAGCCACCTCCCCATTCAAAGGTCTCCATGGACACAAACCCACATTAAGACCCATCCTCAGGAGAGTCCATTTCAACTCAGCACCCTCGGTGGCTTCCCCAGAGCCAGCAGATCGAACTTGCCTTATTGCAAGTAGATAATTGGAATGTGAGGCGGGCTGCTCAGGATTCCATCCTTATAAATTTGCTCTTGTGTCGTTCTGTATGGGAGGTCCTGGAGCCATCCAAAAGGTCTCGAATGTCCCGCAGAAGGAATCCTAGGGGATTGGAGCATCTCACTACTCCCATCTTGGGAAAACTACCATGGCCTCATGATGCATCCCGCCTTTCATGAATGGGGGAAATGAACAGAAATTCCAACCTGAGCAAAAGAGTGATGCTTGCCATGACTTCATATGCACGAGATATCGATTCAGCTCAGCAGATTGTGCCTGCCGTGCCCTCGCTCTGAAACATATGCCTAGCTTGTGTTCTCAGACTTCCATCATCACACTCCTGGGCCCCAAGCCCTCCAGTTTGGGAATTATGGAGCCACAATGCAGCACTCTGCCTGCCCTCCAGAAGAACAACGTTGCCCTATGGGTTTACCCAGAATCCCCAAATGAGGATCAACCTGCATGCCACTCGACTGTACCCCAATTGTACACTGTACCCTGGGCACTAATGTGCTGTCTGACACAACCTGAGCCCAGAACTCCCGACTGACACCCGGAGAGCTGGGGCCACACCTCAGGACTGTGCATGCCCTCTCCAAGGGAATTCTGCTCATTCTATTGGTAACAACCCTACAGATTAGGAAAAACCTCCAAATACCCCAACACCATCCCAATAGTGTAGGCCACCCGGGACAAACAGAGGAGATCTGATGCAAGCTGAGCAACGACCTCCACTCAGAACCATAGACAGATGTTCCCAGAGAAGAAGACTGAAGCGGACAGGCTTCTAGGCCTTAATCGGATCCATTTCCTTGGTTTCCAGGCATCTCTCCTCAGAGACCTGGTTTCCAATACCAGCTTATGGGGTTTCCTGAGGCAACATCAGAAAAAATCTCGTCTCCATATGGGAAACTTGCTCTTTGGAGCTGTGTCAATACCTCTGGTTAGGAGAATCCTTCAGGGCGCAGGTGCCACTGCCCCATTCCAAGTTCCCCATGGACACAAACCCACATTAAGACTGATCCCCAGGAGAGTCCGTTTCAACTCAGCCCCCTCAGTTGCTCCCCTACAGCCAGGAGATCGAACCTGTGTTGTCACTAAGAGACAATTGGAATGCGAGTTGAGCTGCCCAGGCATCTATAGATAGAACCCTGATATTGAGAAGCTCCTCAAGGTACATCCTGGATCCATCCAATCCAACAGGTCTCGAATGTACCACAGAAGGAATCCTTGTGGTTTGTAGCATCAGACAATCCCACCGTGGGAAAACCTCCATTGCCTCATGATGCCCCCCTTCCATTAAGGGGCCATCATGGACAGAAACTCCAACCTGAGTCAGTTTCTGATTTTGCTCTGACTTCAGATGCATGAGATCTCAATTCAGCTCTGCCGAGTGTACCTGCCTTGCCCACACCTTAAGCCTAAGCCTAGCTTGTGTTCTCAGACTTCTGTCCTCACATTCCTGGCCCACAAGGCCTCCAATTTGGGAATTCCAAAGCCACAATGCAGCACTCTGCCTGCCTTCTATAAGAGAAACATTGCCCTATGGGGCTACCCAGAAACGCCAAATGAGGATCAACCTGCACGCCACCCAATTGTACCCCAATTATACAGTCTATCTTGGGTACTAATGCCCTGTCTGACACAGCCTGATCCCGGAATTTACAACCTACACCCAGACAACTGGCCACACACTGAGCACATCAGGCCCGCCATGGCCGTAGGTCATCATCTCTTCCCAACCTAGGTTTTCAAGCTTCAGAACCTAGACCTTATCTCCAATCACTGGCCAGTGCAGAACATGATGCAGAAATCAGAACTCCTCGTTCCCCATGGCCAGAAACCTTGTGGTTGGCATGTTGTCCAACGTTCAGTGTAGGAGAAAACAGCGTGGCACATGAGGACCCGCCCAGGCTTGAAGGCTACCATGGGCACAAAGACCCATTTTGACCCTTAGCCTCATCCCTATCCTCAAGTAAAGCCTCTCAGTGACTGGACCAAGAGCTCGGATATGGGACTTGCCATGAGCCTAGTCCCTCATCTTAACCAGAGCTCAAGATGTCTAGTCACCCCTACTCAGGGCTCTGCTCTGGAATCCCTCTTTGGTGGGACACCTGAGGTTTAAAAAAAAAAAAAAAACAGAAATGACTCTTCCCATCCACAGACTGACCCCAAACTTGGGATTGGGCCAAATCCACAGAGAGAAAGACTCTTCCATGGCCCATGAGGCCAGCCTGACATTCCATGGCCACCGTTGACACAAAATCCAGTGACACCAGCCTGATCAAGAGCCTTACACTCGCCCTTTTTTCATAGCTGAAAAATTTTCCTCACGGTCAATAGATCAGGCCTGTCATACATACGTCCCCAAACCTAAGCCGAGTTTGTGTTTTCAGACTTATGTCCCCACAGTCCTGGCCCACATACCCTCCTGGAGCCACACCTCAGAACTGTGCCTGCCCTATCCAAGGGAATTCTTCCCATTTCATTAGCCACAACCCTACAGATTAGGAGAAACCTAAAATTCCCCAAAGCCATCCCAATTGAGTAGGCTGCCCAGGACTAACAGGGGTGATCTATCAGAAGCTTATCAACTACCTCCATTCAGACCCGTAGACAGATATCCCCCAGAGAAGAAGATTGAACCAGACAGGAACCTAAGCCCTAATTGGATCCATTGCTTTTGTTTCCAGGCTTCTCTCCACAGAGATCTGGTTTCCAATACCATCATATAGGTTTTTTCAGAGTTACTAATCAGAACAAATCTTGTCTCCCCACAGGAAACTTGCTCTTTGGACCTGTGTCAAAACCTCCAGTTAAAAGAAACCTTCAGGTTCCCGGAGCCACCGCCCCATTCCAAGGTCTCCATGGACACAAACATACATTATGACCCATCTTCAGGAGAGTCCATTTCAACACACCCTCCTCGTTGCTCCCCCAGTGTCAGCAGATCGAACCTGCCTTGTCACAAGAAGACAATAGGAATGTGAGTCGGGCTTTTCAAGCATCCATCCTTAGAAACCTGCTCTGGCATCATTCCGTATGGGACGTCCTGGAGCCATCTGACAGGTCTCGACTCTCCCACAGAAGGAATCCTTGCCGATTGGAGCATGTCACAACTCCCATCGTGGGAAAACCTCCATGGCCCCATGATGCCCCTCCACCATCATAATGGGGCCGTCCTGAACAGAAACTCCAACCTGAGCCTACGTCTGATCCTCGACCTGACTTCAGATGCATGAGATCTCAATTTAGCTCTGCAGAGTGTGCCTGCCATGCTCTCGCCCAGAAACCTAAGTCTAGCTTGGTGTTCCAGACTTCTTTCCTCACACTTCTGGCCCACAAGTCCACCAGTTTGGGAATTCCGGAGCCACAATGCAGCACTATGCCTGCCCTCCAGAAGAAAAACTTTGCCCTATGGGGCTACCCAGAAACCCCAAATGAGGATCAATCTGCATGCCACTCTATTGTACCCCAATTATACAGTCTAGTCTTGGTAATAATGCCCTGTCTAACACAGCCTGAGCCCAGACCTCCGGTTCGACACCCAGACAGCTGGGGCCACACCTCAGGACTGTGCCTGCCCTCTACAAGGGAATTCTTAGCATTTAATTTGCCACAACCCTACAGATTAGGAGAAACCTCCAAAGTCCCCGAGACCAGCCAAATAGTGTTGGTCTATCGGGACAAACAGGGGTGATCTGACACAAACTGAGCAATGACCTCCAATCAGAACTGTAGACAGATGTTCTCAGAGGAGAATATTGAAGCGGACAGGCCCATAGACCCTAAAGAGCCATTGCTTTGGATTCCAGGCATCTCTCCTCAGATGCCTGGTTTCCAATACCAGTTTATGGGAGTTCCTGAGGCAACAATCAGAACAAATCTCATCTCCACATGGGGAACTTGCTCTTTGGAGCTGTCTCAAAACCTCAGGTTAGGAAAGTCCTTCAGGGCACTGGAGCCACTGCCACATTCCAAGGTCTCCATGGGCACAAACCCACATTATGACCGATCTTCAGGAGAGTCCATTTCAATTCTGCCGCCTAGGTTTTTTCCCAGTGCCAGCAGATCGAACCTGCCATGTCACTCGGAGACAATTGGAATGCAGGCTTGCCTGTCCAGGCATCCATCGTTAGAACCCTGCTCTTGAGATTCTTATAGAACATCCTGGATCCATCCAAAAGGACTCGACTGTCACACAGAAGGAATCCTTGCGGTTTGTGCATCAAACAATCCCACCATGGGCAAGCCTCCATTGACTCCTGATGCCCCCTCCCACCTTCATGTAGGGGACATCATGGACAGAAACTCCAACCTAAGCCAAAGTCTGATCCTCGCCCTGACTTCAGATGCACGAGACCACAGAGAGCGCCTGCCGTGCCCTCGCTCCGAAACCTAGGCCTATCTTGTGTTCTCAGAATTCTGTCCTCAAACTCCTGGCCAACACGCCCTCAAGTTGGGAATCCTGGAGACACAATGCAGCACTCTCCCTCCCCTCCAGAAGAAAAACATTGCCCTATGGGGCTACGCAGAAACACCAAATGAGGATCAACCTGCACTCCATTCGACTTTACCCCAATTATAGAGTCTAGCCTGGGTACTAATGCCCTGTCTAACATAGCCTGAAATCGGACCTCCCGACCGACACCCAGACAGTTGGATGCACACTGAGCACATCAGACCCTCCATGGTCTTAGGTTGTCATCTCTTCCCAACCTCGGTTTTCAGGCTTCAGAACCTTGACCTTAACTCCACTGACTGCTGAGGGGTGAACATGATGCAGAAATCATAACTTTTCCTTACCCATGGCCAGAAACTTTGTGGTTGGCATATTGTCCAATGTTCAGTGTAGGAGAAACCAGCGTTCACCATGAGGACCCGGTCATGCATGATGATCGTGATGGGCACAAACACGCATTGTGACCCTCAGCGCGAGTACTGTCCTCTAGTAAGTCCTCTAAGTGGCTGGACCATTAGACGTCATATGGGCTTGCCATGCCACTAGGCCCCAATTTTTTACCTGATTTCCGGTTGTCCAGTCGTCCCTCCCCAGGTATCTGCTCTGGAAACCCTTTTTGGTGGGGCACCTGAGGTAAAAAAACAAAACGGACTCCTCCCATCCAACAGAATGACCCCAAACTCTTGGGATCGGGCCAAATCCCGAGAGGAAGACTCCTCAATTGCCCATGAGGCCACCCGGACATTCCATGGCCATCGTCGACACAATATCCAGAGACAAAAGCCTGAGCAAGTGCCTCACACTTGCCCTTTGTTCATATCCTGAAGAGTTCTCCTCACAGTCTGTAGATCAGTCCTGCCATACCTATGATCCGAAACCTAAGCCGAGTTTGTGTTTTCAGAAAACTGTCCCCAAAGCCCTGGCCCACACACCCTACAGGCTCAGGCCCCTGGAGCCAAACCTGAGGACTGTACCTGCCCTCTCCAAGGGAATTCTGCCCATCCATTGGCCACAACCCTACAATTAGGATAAACCTCCAAATCCCCGAGGTCATCCAAATAGTGTTGGGTACCAAGGACAAACAGGGGCAATCTGAGCCCTTCTGAGCACCTACAGCACTCAGACCCGTAGACAGATATCCCCAGAGGTAAACTGGGACGAAAAGGCCCCTAGGCCTTAATCAGATCCATTGCTTTGGTTTCCAGGCATCTCTCCTCAGAGGCCTAGATTCCAATACCAAAATATGGCTGTTTCTTGAGGCACCCATCAGAACAAATCTCATCTCCACATGGGAAATTTGTGCACTGGAGCTGTGTCAAAGACTCTGGTTAGGAGAACCCTTCAGGTCCCTGGTGCCACCAGCTCATTTCAAGGTCTCCATGGACACAAACCCACATTAGGACCCATCTGCAAGACAGTCCATCTCAATTCAGCCCCCTTGGTTGCTCACCCAGATCCAGCACATCTAACCTGTCTCGTCGCTAGGAGACAATTGGAATGAGAGGTGGGCTTCCCAGACATCCATTCTTATAACCCTGCTCGGAATCATTCTTTATGGGAAGTTGTGGAGCCAACCAACAGGTCTCAATCATCCCACAGAAGAATATTTGTGGTTTGGAGCATCTTACAACTCCCATCTTGGGAAAACCTCCATGGCCTCGTGACCCACCCCTCTTCATGAAGGGGCCATCAGGGACAGAAACTCCAACCTGAGTAATCGTCTGATCCTTGCCCTGATTTCAGATGCACAAGATCTCGATTCTGCTCTGCAGAGTGTGCCTGCCGTGCCCTCACCCAGAAACCTAAGTCTAGCTTGTGTTCTCACACTTCCATCCTCACACTTCTGGACCACAAGCCCTCCAGGTTGGCAATTCCAGAACTACAAAGCAACACTCTGTCTGCCCTCCAGAAGAAAATCATTGCACTCTGGAGCTACCCAGAAACCCCTAATGAGGATCAACCTGCACGCCACTTGACTCTACCCCAATTATTCAGGCTGTCTTGGGCACTAATGCCCTTTCTGACACAGCCTGAGACTGGACCTCCTGACTCACACCCAGAGAGCTGGCCGCACACTGAGTACATCGGACCTGCTATGGCCTTAGGTTGTCATCTCTTCCCAACCTCGGTTTTCAGGCTTCAGAACCTAGACCTTATCTCCAAACACTGCCCACGGTTGAACATGATGCAGAAATCAGAACTCCTTCCCCATGGCAAAAACTCTTGTGGTTGGCATGTTGTCCAACGTTCAGTGTCATTGAAACCAGTGTGACTCATGAGGCCCCGCCCATGCTTGAGCGCCGCATTGGTCACAAACATGCATTGTGACCCTCAGTGTGAGCCCAGTCCTCAAGCAAGGTCTCTCAGGGGCTGGACCAAGAGATGGCATATTGGGTTTGCCATGTTCCTAGACCCCAATTTTTAACCATAGTTCAGGTTGTCCATTCATCCCTCCTCAGGGCTCTGCTTTGGAATCCCTCTTTTGGTGGGACACCTGAGGTAACAAAACTGAAAGGACTCCTCCCATCACACAGATTGAACCAAAAAAATTGGGATCGGGCCAAATCTACAGAGAGGAAGACTCATCAATGGCCCATGAGGCCTCCCTGACATTACACAGCCATCGTTGACTCAAAATTCAGAGCCAATAGCCTGAATAAGCACCTCACACTCGCTCTTTCTTCATATCCCGAAGAGTTTTCCTCACGGTCTGTAGATCGGACCTGCCATACCTACGTCCCCAAACCTAAGCCGAGTTTGTATTTTCAGACTTCTGTCCTCACAGTCCTGGCCCACACACCCTCCAGGCTGGGGCCCCTGGGGCCACACTTCAGTTCTGTGCCTGCCCACTCCATGGGAATTCTGCCTATTCCATTGTCCACAATCGTACAAATTAGGAGAATCCTTCATAGTCCCCGAGGCCATCCCAATAGTGTAGGCCGCCCAGGACTAACAAGGGCGGTCTGCCACCAGCTGAGCATCTATCTCCACTCATACCATAGATGGATGTCCCCAGGGAAGAATATTGAACTGGACAAACCGCTAGGCCCTAATCGGATCCATTGCTTTGTTTTCAAGGTATCTCTCCTCAGAGGCCTGGTTTCCAATATCAGAGAGAATCCTTCATGGCTCGTGTGCCACTGCCCCATTTCACGAGTTTGTGTTTTCAGACTTCTGTCCCCACAGCCCTGACCCACACACCCTCCATGCTTGGGCCCTTGGAGCCACACCTCAAAACTTTGCTTTCCCTTTCCAAAGGAATTCTTCCAATTCCATTGGCCACAACCTTGCATATTAAAAGAAACCTTCAAAGAAAGTCACCAAGGCGATCCCAATAGTGTAGGCCGCCCAGGACAAACAGGGGTGATCCAACAACAGCTGAGCAACTACCGACACTCAGACCCATAGACAGATGTCCACAAAGAAAAATATTGAACCGGATAGGACCCTAGGGACATCCCACTACTGTAAGCTACCTGGGCAAACAGGGACATTCTGGCACAAGCTGAGCAACTACATCCATGCAGACATACAGACAGATGTCCGCAGAGACAGAAGATTGAACCAGACGGGCCCCTAGGCTTAATCTGAACTCTTCCTTTGCTTTCTAGGTATCACTCCTTAGAGGCCTTTGTTCGAAGAACAGCATATGGGGCTTTCTTGAGGCACCAAACAGAACCTCTCTCATATCCACATGGGGAGCTTTCTTATTGGAGCTGTATCAAACCCTTCAGGTAGGAGAATTCTGTAGGAACCCTGAAACACCAGCACATTCTAAGGTCTCCATGGACACAAACCCACATTACGACCCATCCTCAGGAGAGTCCATTTCAACTCAGCACCCTGGGTATCTTGCCCCAGAGCCAGCAGATCAAACATGTCTTGTCGCAAATAGCCAATGGAAATATGAGGTATGCTGTTCAGGCATCCATCCTTCAAACCCTGCTCTCCATTCTTTCCGTATGGGACGTCATTTTAGCCATCCAAAAAGACTCGACTGTCCTGCAGAAGGAAGTCTTGTGGTTTGGAACAACTCACAAAAAGTGTGGGAAAATGGCCTTGGCCTCATGAAGCCCCTGCCTCATGAAGGGGCCATCACGGACATAAACTCCAGCATCATCTAACGTCTGATCATCACCCTGCATCCAGATGCAGGAGATCCCGATTCAGCCTCTGCACAGTGGGCCTGCCATGCCCTTAGCTCTAAACCTCACCGTAGCTTGTGTTTTCAGACTTCCGTCCTCACACTCATGGCCCACAAGCCCTCCCTACTGGGAATTCTGGGGCCACAATGAAACACTCTAACTGCACCCCATTAGAAACACATTGTCTATACCGTTGCGCAGAAACCCCAAATGAAGATCAAACTGTTTGGCCCTCGGCAAAACCCCAATTGCATAGGCTACCCTAAGCACTAATGCTCTGTCTTACATAGCCTGATCCCAGACCTTCCAACAGACACCGGAACATCTGGCTGCAAACGCAGCACATTGGACCCGCCACGGCCTTATGCCATCATCCCTTCCCAACCTGGGTTTATAGGCATAGGAACATAGACCTTATCTCCAATCCCTGCACAGGGGGGATCCTGACACACAAGTCAGATCTCCTCCTTCCCCATGGCAAGAAACCTTGCTGTTGGCAGTGAGTCAAACCTTCAGTGTAGGAGAAACCTGCATGGCCCATGAGGCCATGCCCAAGCTTGAGGGCCGCCTTGGGCACAAACACGCATTGCGACCTTCAGCCTGAGTACCTTTTTCAAGTAAAACCTCTCAGTGGCTGGACTAAGAGCACACATCTGGGCCATGCCCATAGGCACCTAGGCCTAACCAGATGGTGTATATTCCAGTTGACAGTACCCACTGCTCTGCTCTAGAATTCCTCTACTGGGGGGACACCTGTGGCAGAAAACAGTACTCTTCCTTTCCCACAGAATGACCCCAAACACTTGGGAGCTTGGCCAATCCCTAGAGAGGGAGATTCTTCCTTGGCCCATGAGGCAACCCCTACATTAAATGGCCATTGTGGACACAACACACAGAGACAAAAGCCTGAGAGACCGCCTCCCACTTGCCCTACTTTCATATCCAAAGGAGCTCCCCTCACGGACTGGAGATCAGGCCTGCCTTAAATTTGGCCCCAAATCTGAGCCAAGTTTGTGTTTTCGGACATCTGTCCCCACAGCCCTGGCAAACACAGCCTCCAGGCTGGGTCCTCTGGAGCCATACCACAGGACTGTGCCTGCTCTCTCCTAGGAAACTGTGCCCATTTAATTGGCCAAACCCTACAGAATAGGAGAAACCTCAAGGCCCCTGAGAACATCCCACTACTCTATGCCACCCTGGACAAACAGGGGCATTCTGGCACAAGCTGAGCAACTACCTCCATGCAGGCATGCAGACATATATCCTCAGAGACAGATGATTGAACCAGACAGGTCCCTAGGCCCTAATCTGAACTCTTGCTTTGGTTTCCAGGTGTCACTCCTCAGAGGCCTGGGTTCGAAGACCAGCATATGGGGCTTTCCTGAGGCACCGAACAGAACACTTCTCGTCTCCACATGGGAAGCTTCCTTGTTGGAGCTGTGTCAAACACTTCGGGTTGGAGAATCCTGCAGAGTCCCTGAGCCACCACCACATTCCAAGGTCTCCATTGCCATCAACACACATTATGACCCATCCTCAGGAGAGTCCATTTCAACTCAGCCCTTTGGGTAGCTCACTCAAGAGCCCACAGATTGAGCCTTCCTTGTGCTGACCAAACAGCGGTAATGTGAGTTGGTGTTTCCAGGCATCCTTTCTTAGACCCCTGCTCTCTAGTCTTTCCATATGGGGCATCCTGGAACCATCCAATAGGACTCGACTGTCCTGTAGAAGGAAACCTTCAGGTTTGGAGTAGCTCACAATTCCCATTGGAGGGAACCTCCCCGGCCTCATGAAGCCCCCAACCCCCTCAGGAAGGGGCCATCATGGACACAAACTCTAGCCTGAGGCAACGTCTCATACTCGTCCTGACCTCAGATGCAGGAGATCCCGATTCAGCCTCTGCAGAATGGGCCTGCTGTTTCTTGGCCCCAAACCTAATGCTAGCTTGTGTTTTCAGACTTCCTTCTTCAGACTCCTGGCAAACAAGCCCTTTAGACTGGGAATTCCGGAACCACAATGCAGCCCTCTGCCTTCCCACTAGAAGAAAAACGTTGCCTCATGGGGCTTTCCAGAAACCCCAAATGAGGATCAACCTGCTCACGCCTCGACCGCACCCCAATTGGATAGGCTGCCCTGGGCACTGATGCTCTGTCTGACACAGCCTGAGGCCAGACGTCCCGACAGACAAGGAGACAGCTGGGCGCACACCCATCACATCGGACACGCCATGGCCTTAGGCTGTCATCTATTCCCAACCTGGGTTTTCAGACATCTGAACCTAGAAATTATATCAAATCCTGGCACACGTAGGTACCTGAAGCACAAATAAGAACTCCTCTTTCCCCATGTCTGTAAAGCTTTCTGTTGGCATGGAGTCACACCTTCAGGGTAGGCGAAACCTTCATGGCCCCTGAGGCCATGCTCAAACTTGAGTGCCGCAGTGGGCACAAACTCGCATTGTGACCCTCGGCGTGAGCCCCATGTCAAAGTAAGGCCTCTCAGGGCCTAGACCAAAAGCCGGCTTATGGGGCTTGCCAAACCCCTATGCTCCCAATCCTCACCAGAGTTCGAGTTTTCAAGTCGCCCATATCTGGGGCTCTGCTCTGGAACCCCTCTCTTGGAGAGACACCAGAGCCAGACAACAGGACTCCACCCTTCCCACAAAATGACCTCAAACTCTTGGGAGCTGGGCCTAATCCCCAGAGAAGGATACTCATCTATAGTCCCTGAGGCCACTCCTACAATCCACGGCTATACTGGACAGAACATCCAGAGACAAAAGCCTGAGGGAACGCCTCCCACTCGCCCTTCTTTCATAAGCTGAGGAGCTCCCCTCATGGTCTGTAGCTCTGGCCTGCCATACCCTTGGCTCCACACCTAAGCCGAGTTTGTGTTTTCAGACTTCTGTGCCATGGCCTGGATGCACAAAACCTCCAGGCTAAGGCCTCTGAAGCCACACCGAAAGACTGTGCCTGTCCTCTCCAAGGAAACTGTGCCCAATCCATTGACCACAACCCTACAGGTTAGGAAAAACCCTCAAGGCCCCTACGGCCATCCTGATAGTGTAGGCTGCCCTGGACTAAAAGGGTCACTCTGAAACCAGCTGAGCAACTATCTCCACTTAGACACTCAGACAGTGTCCCCAGAGACGGAAGATTGAAACGGACAGGCCCTTAGGCCCTAATCTTAACCCTAGCTTTGGTATCAAGGTGTCCCTCCTCAGAGGACTGGTTTCGAAGACCAGGATATGGGGCTTTTCTGAGGTACCAAACCGAACTTCTCTCATCTTCACATGGGGAGATTTCTTATTGGATCTGTATCAAACCCTTCAGGCAGGCGAATTCCGCAGGGCCTCTGAACCACCAGCACATTCCAAGGTCTCCATGGATACAAACCCACATTATGAAGCATCCTCAGGAAAATCCATTTCAACTCAGCCCCCTGCGTAGCTTGCCCCAGAGCCAGCAGATCAAGCATGTCTCTTCACTAATGGCCAATGAGAATGCGAGGAATGCTATACAGGGATCCATCCTTCGAACCTTGCTCTCCAGTCCTTCCGTATGGGACATCCTGGAGCCATCCAACAGGACTCGACTGTCCTGCAGATGGAAACCTTGTGGTTTGGAGCAACCTCCAAACTCAGCATGGGAAAACTTCCGTGGCTTCATCAGGCCCCCACTTCATGAAGGTGCCATCATGGACACAAACTCCAGCCTCAGCCAGCATCTGATCCTCACCCTGACTTCAGATGCAGGAGATTTCGATTCAGCCTCTGCAGAGTGGGCTTGCTGTGCCCTTGGCTCCAAACCTCACCCTAGCTTGTGTTTCCAGACTTCTGTCCTCACACTCCTAGCCCACAAGCCCTCCTGATTGGGAATTCTGGGGCCACAACGAAGCACTCTGCCTGCCCCCCAGAAGAAAAACATTGTCTATGGCATTGCCCAGAATCCCCAAAGGAAAATCAACCTGCTCGGCCCTTGGCAACACCCCAATTGCATAGGCTACACTGAGCACTAATGTTCTGTCTTACATAGCCTGAGCCCAGACCTTCCGACAGACACCGAGACAGCTGGCCGCACACACAGCACTTCGGAACCGCCATGTTCTTAGGCCATTCATCCCTTCCCATTGACCTGTGTGTCTTCCTGGAGGTATGTTCTTAGGCTATGTCAGACTGTGCATTTTTTCCAGGGCGGCCTATGAAATATGGGAGTGCTTAGGGGCCTTGCAGGTTTCTCCTAAACTGGTGGGTTTGGGAAACTGACCCAGGCTGAGATTCCTGGAGAGAGCAGGCCCAGTGATGTGGTGTGGTCCTGGAAGTTCCATCCTGGAGGGCATAAGAGTCAGGACTTTGGGTCCAAAGTCTTTACACACAAACTCAGGTAAGAGTTAGGGGCAAGGTGATGGCAGACCCGATCTGCAAACCTTGAGGGCAGCTCCTCGGGATTTTAAATTTGGACGGCTGGGAGGCAGGAGCACAGGCTTTTCTGTCTGATTTGTTTGTCTAAGATGGCCACGAAATGGAGGGGTGGCCTCATGGGTCCATGTGAGATTCTACCTATCTGGGAATTCTGCCTGGCACCCAAGAGTTTGGTGTCTTTCTGGGGGATGGGGGAGCACGGTTTTCTGTGTCAGGGGTCCCGTTCAAACAGGCATTCCAGTGATGGGTTCTGGGAACAGGAGCCTGGATCACCCCAACAAGGCTTAGGATTTGGGCTTAAGGGCATGACAGGCCTGCTCTATGTTCTCCTGGTACAGCTCCTGAGGGGGTTTTTGGAAATGGGTCTCAGGCTGAGGGTGACAATGCCTGTTTGTGCCCAGATACCAATGCTGAGTGTGCGTGGTCTCGTGGGCCATGCACTTGGCTCCCACTCTGAGGGTTGGACAGCCATCTCAACATTCAGTTTTCCTGCCATTGAGAAGGAGGTGTACTTTTTTGTGCTTCAGGGTCCCCCATGGGCAGGAATTTCAGCTAAGTTCTGGGACAGGTACCTAAATACCCAGGTTCTTCAAGATGAGGTCCTCGGCCAAGGCAGGATCCACCTGCAGGAAATGGGGCCCGCTGTCTGGGTGGCTGACAGGAGGTCGGGCTCAAGCTGTGTCAGACAGAGAATTCGGGCAGAAGGCTGCCTATGATATTGGGGTGCCATTGAGAACTGTGCAACTGGATCCTCATGTGGGGTTTCTGGGCAGACCCTTAGGGCACTTCTTCTTTCTGGTGAGCAGGCAGATGGCTGCATTATGGCTCCAGACTCCAGGTGAGGAGTCTGAGGACAGAAGTCAGAAAACACAAGCTACAGTTAAGCTCAGTGCTGTGCACATGTCCATTCCAATGTACAGCAGTTGTTTAGAGATCTCCAGCACCTGGGCGAGATTCAGATGTCTGCTCACGCTGGAGTTTGTATCCATGATAGCCAACGAATTGTGGGGTGGCCTCAAGAATTCTTGGAGGTTTTTATATGCGGGAGCTTGTGAGCTGCTACAAACACCAAGATGTTCTTCTGTGGGACAGGAGAAGTCGGCTTACAGGGCTCCAGTGTTCCCCATATAGAAGATTCGATAGCAGAGGTCTCTGAAAAAGGCCTGGAAAGCCCATATCATGTTACCATTGCAGCTGAGGAACAGGGAAAGCTTGATCCAATGACACTGATTCCAAGTTCCAAGTGATCTGTGTTGACGGAAGTTCTCAGTCTAACGGGTCCCAATGATGCTTGGTGTCCAAGGAGACCTTAGAATGTAGTAGATGCTCTCGGGCCATGAAGGATTCTCTATCCCGAGGATTAGACCCAGTACCCCGGAGCTAGGTTTCCTTCTCGGGACAGGAGGTGTTCTCTTGTATGGCTCACGGACCACAGGTTGGACCATATGTTGAATTTCCAGAACAGGCCTCTGGGAAGAGAGGTCTCAAAACCTAAGCTAAGGTTCTGATGAGGTTGTAGGGGCATGGCAGGTTCAATCTTCGGACTCAGTGCCATTGGCCTGCGTGTCATCCAAGTGGTAAGTGATGAGGCTGTGTCAGGCTGTGCATGTTTTCCAGAGAGGAAAAAAATTCATTTTTTCCATGAATTTGGGGTGGACTCAGGGGCCTTGCAGTTTTCTCCTAATCTGGACATTTTGGGAAACTGAGATGGGTAGAGTTTCCTTATGAGAGCAGGTCTAGTGATGTCGTGTGGTTCTCGAGGCCACATCCTGGAGGGCATGTGGTTCATGGCTCTGGGACCAAAGTCTTCATATACAGAATTGGTAAGAGTTAGTGGCGAGGTGATGACATGCCAGATTTGTAGACCCTGAGGGAAGCTCCTCGGAATTTGAAATTCAGGTGGCTGGGAGGGAGGAACACAGTCTTTTCTGTCTGGATTTTGTGTCTAGGATGGCCACAAAATGGAGGGGTAACCTCATGGGTCCATGGGATATTCTTCCACTCTGGGGATTCTGCTTGGCACCCAAGAGTTTGATGTCTTTCTGCGGAAGAAGAAAACGTTGTTTTCCGTCTCAGGGGTCCTGTCTAAACAGGGATTCCAGAGATGGGTTCAGGTACAGGCACCTATAAAACCCAACCAAGGCTTTGGTTTTGGGTCTAGGGTCATGACAGGCCCTCTCTGTGGGATTTGGGTCCAGCTCCCAAGGGGACTCTAGGGAAAGGGGTCTCATTCTGAAGGTCACAATGACTGTTTGTGCCTAGCTGCCTATCCTGTGTGGGCGTAGTCTCATGGGTCATGCACTTGGCTCCCACTCTGAGGGTTGGACAACCATCTCAACATTCAGTTTTCTGGCCATGGGGAAGTAGGATTACTCTTTTTTACTTCAGGTTTTCCTATGGGCAGCATTTTGAGCTAAATCTGGGACAGGTACCTGAATACCCAGGTTGCTTCGATATGATGGCTTGGGCCAAAGTTGGACCCACCTGCAGGATATGGGGCCCACTATCTGGGTGGCTGAAAGGAAGTCAGGGATCGGACTGTGTCAGACAGAGCATTTATGCAGAGGTCGGCCTATTATATTGGGGTGCCCTTGAGGGCCGTGCAGGAGGATCCTCATGTGGGTTTCTGCGAAGATCCATAGGGCACTTCTTCTTTCTGGTGGGCAGGCAGAAGGCTGTGTTGTGGCTCCAGAATTCCCAATATGGTGGGCTTGCAGGAGAAGAGTGTGAGGACAGAAGTCTGAAAACACAAGCCACAGATAAGCTCAGTGTCGAGCACATGGCCATTCCAATGAGCAGTGGTTGTTTCGAGATCCCCAGCACCTGAGTATGGGCGAGGGTCAGATGTCTGCTCACGCTGGAGTTTGGATCCATGGTGGTCAACGAATTGTGGGGTGGCCTCAAGAATTCTTGCAGGTTTTCCCAAGCAGGACCTTGTGAGCTGCTCCAAACAGCAAGGTGTCCTACTGAGGGACAGGGGAAGTCCGCATAGAGGGTTCCAGGGTCCCCCATATGGAAAGATTCGATAGTAGAGCTCTCTGAATGGAAGCCTAGGAAGACTTCCTTGCATTACCATTGCAGCCGAGGAACATGGCAGGCTTGATCCCCTGGTTCTGGTTCCAATTTACAAGTGATCTAAGTTGACAGATTTTCTCAGTCTAATGAGTCACAATTCTTCTTGGTGTCCTGGGAGACCTTAGAATGTGGTGGTGGGTCTGCGGCCATGCAGGATTCTCTCACCTGAGGGTTAGACCCAGTTCCTAGGAGCCAGGTTTCCTTCTCGAGACAGGAGGGGTTCTCTTGTATGGCTCAGGGACCACATGTCGAATCATATGTTGAATTTCAAGAACAGGCCTCTGGGTACAGAGTCCTGAATACCTAGGCTAGGGTTCTGATGAGTTTGTAGGGGCATGTCACATTCAACCTTCAGACTCAGGGCCTTAGACCTGCATATGTTTCTGGAGGTAGGTGCTAAGGCTGTGTCAGACAGTACATTTTTTTTCCAGAGTGGCCTATGAAATTGGGCCAGGGCTCCAGGGCCTTGCAGGTTTCTCCTAATCTGGAGGGTTTGAGCAACTGAGACATCAGAGTTTGCTCCAGAGAGCAGGCCCAGTGATGTATTGTGGTTCTGGGGGCCCCATCCTGGAGGTCATGTAGTTCAGGGCTCTGGGATCAAAGTCTTCAGACCCAAAATTGGTAAGAGTTAGGGGCGAGGTGATGGCAGACCAGATCTGCAGACCTTGAGGGCAGCTCTTTGGGATTTGAAATTTGTGTGGCTGGGAGGCAGAAGCAAAGGCTTTTCTGTCTGGATTGTGTCTAGGATGGCTTCGGAATGATGGCGTGTCCTCATGTGTCCATGGGATATTCTACCTCTCTGGGGATTTGCCCGGCAACCAAGAGTTTGGTGTCTTACTGGGGGAAGGAGAGAGCGTGGTTTATCGTGTCAGAGTTCTTGTCAAAATAGGGATTCCAGAGATGGGTTATGGGTCCTTGTGCCTGGATAATCCCACAAAGGCTTAGGATTTGAGCCTAGGCGCATGACAGGACTGCTCTGTGGGGCCCTGGTCCAGCTCCCACAGGGACTTGTTGGAAATGGGTCTCAGGGTGAGGGTCACAATGCCTGTTTGTGCCCAGCTGACCATCCTGAGTGGGCGTTGTCTCTTGTTCCATACACCTGGATCCCAATGTGCGGGTTGGTCCACAATCTCAACATTTAGTTTTCCTGCCATGGGGAAGGAGGAGTACTATTTTGTGCTGCAGATTCCCCCATTCACAGTAATTTGAGCTATGTTCTGGGATAGGTACGTGAAGACCCAGGTTGGTTAGAGATGAAGGACTCAGGTCAAGGCAGGTCACACCTGTTGGATATGGGGGCCTCTATCTGGGTGGCTACCTGGAGGTCGGGTCTCATGCTGTGTCAGACAGAGCATTAGTGCACAGGGTGGAATATGATTTGTGGTGCCATAGAGGGCCGTGCAGTTGGATCGTCATGTGGGGTTTCACGCAGACCCATAGGGCACTTCTACTTTCTGGTGGGCAGGCAGAAGGCTGCATTGTGGCTCCAAATTCCCAATATGGAGGGCTTGAAGGCGAGGAGTGTGAGAAGGGAAGGCTGAAAACACAAGCTACGGTTAAGCTCAGTGCCGACCACAAGGCTGTTCCAATGTGTATCGGTTTTTTTACAGATCTCCAGCACCTAAGTACGGGCGAGGTTCTTATGTCTGCTCGATGGAGTTTGTATCTATGATGGCCAACAAATGAAATATCCAGCACCTGATTAAGGGTGGATGTTAGATATTTGCTCACACTGGAGTTTGTGTCTATGATGACCAAGAAATGGAGGAGTGGCATCAAGAGGCCATGGAGGATTCCCCACGCTGATGCATGTGAGATGCTCCAAACAGCAAGGTTGCTTTTTCTACTGGACAGGTAGAAAAATATCAAACAGGACCCTGTTTGCTCGAGAGTCCCCCATGTGAAAAGTATGGGTAGCAGAGCTCTTCCGCATGGATGCCTGGAAAGCAAACCTCCATTGACCAGTGCAGCAAAGGAACAGGTTCTTTAGCGTGGCTTTGGGGCGAAGTACCAAGGCCTTGAGCTGACATGGAATCTCTTGCAGATCGGTCACAATGCTGGTTTTGTTACCAGGTAGATATTAGAATGTTTTGGTGGCTAAGGTGCCATGTAGGAGTCTCCTACCCTGAGGGTTTAACACAGGTCAAAGAGCATGGTTTCCTTCTGGGGACAGGAGAAGTAGTGTGTGGCTCAGGGACCACATGTTGTATCATAAGTTTGTATTCAAGAACAGGCCTCTGAAGACAGATGCCCGACAAACTAATCTAGGGTTCCAAAGGTCCCAATGGCATGAGAGGTTCAATCTTCAGACTCAGGACACTTGACTTGGGTGTCTGCCTGGATGTAGGTGATCAGGGTGTTTCAGACTGTGCACTTGTGTCCAGAGTAGACTCCAATATTGGCATGGCCTCAGGGGCCTTGAGTGTTTCAACCTACTCTGGAGGGTTTGGATAACTGTGACAGGTAACAGGCACAATTTCCATGGGGATGGCAGGCACAATCCTGTGGTGTGGCTCCAGAGACCCCATCCTGGAAGGCATGTGAGCCATGGATTTGGGAGAGAAGTCTGCAAACACAAACTCGGGTTAGGGTTAGTGGCGAGGTTATCACAGGGCAATGCGTAGACCTGGAGGGCTACTCATCAGGAACAGTAATTCGAGTGACTGGAAGGCGGAAGCACAGGCTTTTATATCTGGATTGTGTGTCCAGGATGGCCTCAGAATCCAGTTGTGATCTCATGGGTCCATGGGAGATGTTTCCTGGTGGCTCCCAATAGTTTGATGGTTTTTCGGGATGGGAAGAGTGCTATTTTCTATCTTAGGGGTGCCCCAAAAATGGCATTCCAGAGACGGGCTCTGGGTCTGGACACCTGGAAAATCCCACCAAGTGTTAGGATTTGAGCCTACGGGCATACCAGGCCTGCAATGCAGGATCCTGGTGGTGGAACTGAGAGGGCTTTTTTAAAAGCAAGATCAGGCTCAGCATCACAACGCCTGTTTGTGCCCTGGGCGGACCTCAGGAGTGGGCGTGGTCCCATTGCCCATGTGCTGGCTCTCACCCTGAGGGATGGACATCCATTCCAATGGCCAGGTTTCCAGCCATGGGGAAGGAGGAATTCTCTATTGTGCTTCAGGTTCCCCCATTGTCAAGGATTACAGCAAAGGTCTGGGGACAAATGCCTAAATACCAATGATGCATAGAGATGACAGATTTGGGCCAAAGCCGTTCTCACATGCTGGATACGGGCCCCGCTCTCTGGGTGGCCGACACGAGGTCTGGGCTCAGGCTCTGTCAGACACAGCGCTAGTGGCCAAAAAGCCTATAAATCGGGGTTCTGTCGAGGACCGGGCAGATTGATCCTCATGTGAATTTTCTGTGCAGACTCATGAAGCACTTCTTTCTATGGGGCACGAAAAATGCTGTGTTTTGTCTCCAGATTTCCCTATCAAGAGGGCTTGGGTGAGAATGCAATTGTAAACATCAGCTATGCCTAAATTGAGTGCCAACCGGAAGTCAGTTCCAATGTGCAGCAGCTTATACGAGATATCCGTCACTTGAGTAAGGGAAGATGTCAGATATTTGCTCACAGTGGTTTTTGTGTCTATGATGACCGATAAATGGAGGGATGGCTTCAAGAGGCCATGGAGAATTACCCACACTTAGGACTATGAGATGCTCCAAACAACAAGGTTTCTTCTAATAGACAGGAGGAGTCTGGTTTGTTTCCTCCAGGGTCCCCCATGTGGAAAGCTTGGGTAGCAGAGCCCTCCCTCATTGATGACTGGAAAGCACACATCCAATGACCATTGGAGCTGAGTAATATGACAGGTTCGTTTTGGCGGTTCTGGGGACAAGTACCAAGGCCTTGATTTGACGTGGAATCTCTTGCAGAGGTGTCCCAATAATGGCTTGTTACAAGGGAGGTCTTAAAATGTGCTGGTGGCTAAGGGGCCATGAAGGAATCTCCTAACCTGAGTGTTTGGCACAGGTCGATGTGCACAGTTTCCTTCTTGGGAGAGGAGATGTTCTGTTTTGTGGCTCAAGGTACATATGTTGTATCCTAACTTGGTATCCAAGAACAGGCCTCTGAGGACATATGCTTGAAACCTATTCTAGGGTTCCAATGATGTCCTAGGTGCACGTCAGGTTCAATTTTCTGACTAAGGACCATTGACATGGGTGACTGTCTGGATGTAGGTGATCAGGGTGTTTCAGTCTGTGCATTTCCATCCAGAATCACTTCCAATCAATATTGTTGGGCTCAGGGGCCTTGCAGGTTTCTCCTAATCTGGAGGCTTTGGACAACTCTGATGGGCACAGTTTCCTTGTGGATGGCAGGCCCAGTCCTGTGGGAAGGCTCCTGAGACCCCATCCTGGAGGGTATGAGAGCCATAGTTTGGGAGGGAAGTCTGCAAACACAAATTTGGGTTGGGGTAGTGGCGAGGTGATCGCAGGTCCAATGCATAAGCAGGTCAGGAACTGTAATTAGGGTGATTTGAAGCTGGTAGCACAGGCTTTTCTATCTGCATTGTGTGTCGAGGATGGGCTCAGAATGTAGGTGTGGCCTCATGGTTCAATGGGAGACTTTTCCTCTCTAAGGATCCTGGTAGCACTCCATAGATAGGTGGCTTTTTCGGAGAAGAAAAGAATGCTCTTTTCCATCTTAGGTGTGCCTCAAAACAGGGAAGAGTGCTTTTTTCCAACTTAGGGGTGCCAAAAACAGGGATTCCAGAAATGGGCTCTGGGTCTCAGAGCCTGGAAAATCCCACCAAGTGTTAAGATTTGGGCCTACGGGCGTTTGAGGCCTGCAATGCAGGGTCATAGTGGTGTAACTGAGAGGGCTTGTTTGAAAACATGCTCAGGCTGAGGGTCACCATGCTTGCTTCTGCCCAGGGGGGCCCTCAAGAGAGGGCGTGGTCTCATTGGCCATAGAGCTGGCTGCCACTTTGAGGGTTGGACACCCATAGCAAGAGCCAGGCTTTCTGCCATGGAAAGAGGAGTTCTCTATTGTGATTCAGGTACCCAACTGGCAGGGTTTCCAGCAAAGGTCTGGGGAAAGGTGCCTGAATACCAAGGATATGTAGACATGATGAACGTGGGCCATGGCCGGTCTCACATGCTGGTAATGGGGCCCATTCTCTTGGTGGCTGACACTATGTCAGGGCTCATGCTATGTCACACATAGCAGTAGTAGCCAGGGCAGTCTATAAATTGGAGTTCCCTTGAGGGTCAAGCATATTTATCCTCACGTGGCATTTCTGGGCAGACTCACCAGGCACCTCTTCTTTCTATGGGAAAGTCAGAATGCTGCGTTGTGGCTCCAGAATTCCCAATCATGAGGGCTTGGGAACTAGTAGGTTGACGATGGATTTGTAAACACAAGCTATGGTTCAATTCAGTCCCAAGTAAAAAGCAGTTCTAATGTGTAGCGGCTTATTCGAGATATCCAGCAGCCAGTAAGGGAAGATGTCAGATCTTTGCTCACAATGAATTTGTGTCTATGATGACTGAGAAATGGAAGGTAGCACCAAGAGGCCATGCAGGATTTCCCACGCCAAAGCTTGTGAGATGCTCCAAACAGCAAGGTTTCCTTCTACAAGACAGTTGGAGTCTGCTTTGTTTGCTCCAGGGTCCCCCATGTGGAAAGTATAGGTAGCAGAGCCCTTCCACTTGGATGCCTGGAAAGCACAACTCCATTGACATTTGCAGCTTAGGAACATGACAGGTTCCTTCTGGTGTCTCTGGGATGAAGTACCCAGGCCTTGAGTTGACAGGAATCTCTTGCATTTTGGTCACAATGCTGGTTTGTTATGAGGGAGATATTAGAATGTGCTGGTGGCTAATGTGCTGTGCAGGATTCTAGTACACAGAGAGTTTGGCACAGGTCAAAGAGCACGGTTTCCTTCCTGGGACAGGAGATGTTCTGTTGTGTGGCCCAGGGACAACGTGATGTATCCTAACTTGCTCTTCCAGAACAGACCCCTGAGCACAGATGCCTAAAATCCTAATCTAGGGTTCCAATACAGTCCTAGGGGAATGTCACGTTCGATCTTCTGACTCAGGACCATTGACTTGGTTGTCTGCCTGGATGTAGGTGATCAGGTTGTTTCAGACTGTGCATTTGCATCCAGAGTGGGTGCCAATATTGGGGCTGGCTCAGGGGCCTTACACGTTTCTCCTAATCTGGAAGGTTGGGACAACTGTGACGGGGACAGTTTCCTTGTTGATAGCAGCACAGTCCTGTTGTCTGGCTGCAGAGACCCCATCCTGTTGGACATGTGATCCATGGTTTTTGGGGAGAAATATGCAAACACAAATTCAGGTTAGGGTTAGTGGCGTGGTGGTTGCAGGCCTAATGTTTAGACCTGGATGGCAGCTCGAGGAACTGTAACTGAAGTGACGGGAAGGCGGTAGCACAGACTTTTCTATCAGGATTGTGTGTCCAGCATGGCCTCGGAATGTAGGTGTGTTCTCATGGGTCTATGGGACACTTTTCCTCTCTAAGGATCCTGGCGGCTTCCCATAGTTTGATGACATTTTCGGGGAAGGGAAGAATGCATTTTCCATCTTAGGAGTGCCCCAAAACAGGGATTCCAGAAATGGTCTCTGGTTCTGGGCGCCTGCAAAAGCCCACCAAGTGTTAGGATTTGGGCTTAGTGGCATAACGGAACTGCAATGCAGGATCCTGGTGGTGTAACTGAGAGGGCTTGTTTGAAAGCATGAAGAAGGGCCTGGTGAGTCTGCACAGAAACTCCCCATGAAGATCAATCTACTCGGCGCTTGAGGGAACCCGGATTTATACTTTGCTCTGGCCTCTAGTGCTGTGTCTGACAGTGCCTGAACCCTGACTTTGTGTCAACGACCCGGAGGGCTGGGTCCATATTCAGCATGTGAGACCACCCGTAGCCCATGGCCATCATCTCTACCGATCCTTGGTATTCATGCAACTTCCCCAAACCTTTGCTGAAATCCCTACCAATGGGGTAACCTGAAGCACAATAGAGAACTCCTCATTCCATATGGCAGGAATCCTGACTGTTAGGATAGTTGTCAAGCCCTCAGAATGGGAATCAGCTGCATGGCCAAGGAGACCATGCCAACTCATGAGGGCTGCCCTGAACACAAGCAGGGATTGTGAACCTCAGTCTGAGCATGCTTTCAAACAAACACTCTCATTTGCAACTCCAGGATCCGGCATTGCATGACTGGTACACACCTAGGCCCAAATACTAACTCTTGGTGGGGTTTTTCATGCGCCCATTATCAGAGTCCGTCACTGGAATCCCTGTTTTTGGGCAACCCTAAGATGGAAAACAGCACTCTTCGCTTCCCTTAGAAAGCAACCAAACTATTGGGAGCTGCCGGGATCCTTCAGAGAAAGAATCTCCCATGGACCCATGATACAACACCTGCATTCCGAGGCCACCGTGGATGCAAAATCCAGGTACAATAGCCTGTGCTACTGCCTTCGAGTCACCTGATTGACTGTTCCTGACTGGCTGCCCTCCAGGTCTTTGCATTTTGCCCGTGATCCCCTCACCACTAACCTTAACCTGAGTTTTTTGTTTGCAGACTTCTCTCCCAAAACCATGGCTCAAAATCCCTTCAGGATGGGGTCACTGGAGTCACACCACAGGACTGTGCCTGCTATCCCCAAGGAAACTGTGCCCTTCACAGTTGCCCAAACCCTCCAGATTAAAATAAACCTGCAAGGCCCCTGAGCCTTCCCCGGTATTGGAGGCTGCTCTGGACGCAAATGCACAGTCTGAAACATCCTGATCACCTCCATCTAGGTAGACACCCAAGTCAATGGTCCTTAGTCACATGATTATACCTGACATGCACCTAGGACCTCATTTGAAGCCTAGATTAGCTTTTTAGACATCTGTCCTCTGAGGCCTCTTCTGGAATAACAACTTATGATAAAATATATAGCCGCTGTGCACCACAACAGAACATCTTCTTTCCCCAAATGAAAGCCGAGCTCAGGACCTTTGTCAAAACCTCAGGGTATATGATTCCTGCACAGCCCCTTACCCACCAGAACATTCTAAGATCTCCCTGGTAACAAACCAGCATTGTGACACATCTTCATGAGACTCCATGTCAACTCATGGTCTTGGTACTTTGACCCAGAGCTACAAGAACAAACCTGCCATGTTCCTCAGATGCAATGGTCAATGCACGTGTGCTTTCCAGGCATCCATGCCAAAGAGTTCTGCTATCTAGACTTTCCACATGGGGGAACCTCGAGCAAACAAACCAGACTCCACCTGTCCAGTAGAAGGACACCTTACTGTTTGGATCATCTCACAAGCCTCATTGGGGGAAATCCTCAATGGCCTCTTGACGCCACCCCTCCATTTGTCGGTCATCACAGACACAAAACACAGCATGAGCAAACATTTGACATCTGCCGTTACTCAGGTGTTGGATATTTGAATCAGTCACTGAACACTGGAAATGCCTTTCACTTGTCACTGTATTCATGCGTAGTTAGGGTTTACAATTCCATCCCCACCCTACTGGTCCACAAGCCCTCTTGATAGGGAATTCTGGAGCCACAACGCAACATTCTGCCTCACGCATAAAATGAAGAAGGGCCTGGTGCATCTGTCCAGAAACTCTACATGAGGACAGATCTGCTCAGCCCTCGAGAGAACCCCAATTTATACGCTGCCTTGGTCACTAGTACTGTGTGACAGTGCCTGAACCCTGACCTCGTGTCAGCCACCCAGGGGTTGGGGCCCATATCCAGCATGTGAGACCGGCCATGGACCAGGACCATCATCTCTACCAATCCTTGGTATTCAGGCATCTGTCCCCAGAAGTTTCATGGAATCTCTACCAATGGGGGAACCTAAAGCACAATAGAGAACTCCTCCTTCCCCATGGCAGGATTCCTAGAAGTTGGGATGGGTGTCCAACCCTGAGTGGGTGCCAGCTGCATGTCCAATGAGACCACGCCCACTCCGGAGGGATGCCCTGGGCACAAGAAGGCATTGTGACTCTCCGCCTGAGCATGCTTTCAAAAAAACGGTCTCAGTTGCACCTCCAGGACCCGCATTGCAGGCCTGGTAGGCCCCTAGGCCCAAACCTTAAAACTTGGTGGGATTTTCCAGGTGACCAGACCAAGAACTCATCTTCGGAATCCCTGTTTTGGGTCACCCCTATGTTGGAAAACATCACTATTCCCTTCCTCAGTTAAGGGACAAAACTATTGGGAGCCACCAGGCTCATTAGAGAGGAATAATCTCTCATGGACCCATGAGACCACACTTGCATTCTGAGGCCTTCCTGGATGCATTATACAGACACAAAAGCCTGTGCTTCTGCCTTCGAATTATCTGATTAACTGTTCCAGACGAATTGCCCTCCAAGTCTACACAATGGGCCTGTGATCACCTTACCATTAACCTTAACCCGAATTTGTGTTTGAAGAATTCTCTCCCAAAACCATGGCTCACATGCCCTCCAGGATGGGGTCTCTGGAGCCACACCACAGAAGAGTGCCTGCCATTCCCAAAGAAAAAGTGTCCATCACAGTTGCCCAATAATCTCCATATTAGGAGAAACCTGCAAAGATCCTGAGCCCAGCCCAATATTGGAGGCCACTCTGGACGCAAATGCACAGTCTGAAACACCCTGATCACCTCCTTCCAGGCAGATGCCGAGTCAATGGTCCTGAGTCAGAAGGTTGAACCTGACATGCCCCTACGACCTCACTGGAACCCTAGATTAGGTTTTAGGCATCTGGCCTGAGAGGCCTGTTCTGGAATACCAATATGATACAACAAATGGTCCCTGAGCCCCACAATAGAACATCTCCTGACCCCAAATGGAATATGTGTTCTTGGACCTGTGTCAAACCCTCAAGATAGATGAATCCTGTATAGCAGCCCCTTTGCCACCAGCGTTTCTAAGATCCCCCTGGTAAAAACCAGCATTGTTACCCATGTTCATGAGATTCTATGTCAAAATAAGTCCTTGGTACTTCTCCCCAGAACCACCAGAATGAACCTGCCATGTTCTTAAGCTGCAATAGTCAGTGGAGGTGTGGTTTCCTGGCATCCATATGGGAGTGATCTGCTATACAAACTTTCCACATGGGGGACCCTGGAGGCAACAAACCAAAATGCCCCTGTCAGGTAAAAGGAAACCATCTGTTTGGAGCACCTCACAAGCCCCAACGTGGGAAATCCTCCATGGCTTCTTGACGCCATTCCTCCATTTGTCGGTCATCATAGACAAAAATTCCAGCATGAGCAAACATTGGACATCCGCCCTTACTCAGGTGCTGGATTTTCGATTCAACCACTGCACACTTGAACTGACATTCTCTTGACTGAATTTAACCATAGCTTTGGTTTACAATTCCATCCTCAACCTCAGGGTCAGCAAGCCATCTTGAGAGGGAATTCTGGAGCTACAACACAACATTCTGCTTTTCCCATAGAAAGAAGGGTGAGTTTGACCAGAAACTCCACATGAAGATCGATCTGCTCGGCGCTCGAGGGAACCCCGATTTATAGGCTGCCCTGGGCACTAGTGCTGTGTCTGACAAAGTCTGAGTCAAAACCTAGTGTCAGCCACCCAGAGGTCCAGGCCAATATCCAGCATGTGAGATCAGCCATGACCCTGGGCCGTCATCTCTAACCATCCTTGGTATCCAGGCACCTGTCGCCAGACCTTTGATGGAATTCCTGCCAATGGGGGAACCTGAAGCACATAGAGAACTCCTCCTTCCCCATGGCAGGAATCCTGACTGTTGGGATGGGTGTTCAACCCTCAGCGTGGGAGCCAGTGGCATGGCCAAGGAGACCACGTGCACTCATGAGGGCATCTCTGTGCACAAGTAAGCATGGTGATCCTCAGCCTGAGCATGCTTTCAAACAAATGCTCTCAGTTGCACCACCAGGATCCCGCATTGCAGGCCTGGTACACAAGTAGGCCAAAATCCTAACTCTTGGTGAAATTTTCCAGGGGCTCAGACACAGAGTCTGTCTCGGAATCACTGTATGGAGCACCCATAATATGGAAAACAACACTTTTCCCTTCCCTGAGAAAGTCACCAAACTATTAGGAGCCGCCAGGATCCTTAGAGAGGAAAAATCTCCCATGGACACATGAGAACAAAACTGCATTCCAAGGCCATCCTGGACACACAATCCAGATAGAAAAGATTGTGCTACTGCCTTTGAGACACCCTATTTACAGTTTCTGACGAGCCGCCCTCCTTGTCTATGCATTGGGCCTGTGATCATCTCGCCACTAACCCTAACCCCAGTTTGTGTTGCAGACTTCTCTTCCAAAACCATGGCTCACATACCCACTAGGATGTGGTCTCTGGAGCCATACCACAGGAAAGTGTCAGCCATCCCCAAGAAAACTTTGACCATCACAGTGGCCTAAACTCTCCAGATTAGGAGAAAGCTGACAAGGCCCTGAACCCAACCCAATATTGGAGACCACTATGGACGCAAACGTGCAGTCTAAAGCACCCTGAGAACCTCCATCCAGGCAGAGAGCCAAGTCAATGGTTCTGAGTCAGATGATTGAATCTGACATGTCACTAGGACTTCACTGGAACCCTGATTAGGTCTTCAGACATCTGTCTTCAGAGTCCTGTTCTGGAATACCAAATTATGATACAACATGTGGTCCCTGATCCCCACAACAGAACATCTCCTGTCTCCAGAAGGAAATGGTGATCTTGGACCTGTGTCCAACTTTCAGGGTAGATGAATCTGGCATGGCACATTAGCCCCAGCACATTCTATGATCTCCCTGGTAACAAATCAGCATTGTGACCCATCTTCATGAGACTCCATGTCAACTCAATGTGTTGGTACTTTGCCCAAGAGTCATGAAACGAACCGGCCATGTTCCTCAGCTACAATGGTTAATGGATGGGTGCTTTCCAGGCATCCATGAGGTAGTTCTCTGCTATCCAAAAATTCCACATGGGGCACCCTAGAGCAAACAAACTAGACTGCCCCTGTCAGGTAGAAGGAAACCTTGCTCTTTGGAGCATCTCACAAGCCCCAGCATGGGAAGTCCTCCATATTCTCTTGACGCCACCCCTCCATTTGTCGGTCATCATAGACACAAATTCCAGCATGAGCAAACATCTGACGTCTGCCCTTACTCAGGTGCGGGACATTAGAATCAGTCTCTGCATACTGAAAATGCCTTTCACTTGACACTGTATTCATGCATAGTTAGGATTTACAAATCCATCCTCACCCTACTGGTCTGCAAGCCCACTTGGGAGGGAATTCGGGAGCCAAAACGGAACATTCTGCCTTCCCATAGAAAGAAGATGGGCCTGGTGAGTCTGCCCAGAAACTCCCCATGAAGATCAATCTACTCGGCCCTCGAGGGAACCCGGATTTATACTTTGCCCTGGCCACTAGCGCTGTGTCTGACAGAGCCTGAGCCCCGAACTCATGTCAGCCACACAGAGTGTGGGGCCCTTATCCAGCATGTGAGACCATCCGTGGCACATGTCCATCATCTCTACCCATCCTTGGTATTCAGGCAACTATCCCAGACCTTTGCTGGAATCCCTACCAATGGGGGAACTTGAAGCACAATTGAGAAATCCTCTTTCCTCAAGGTAGGAAGCCTCACTGTTGCAATGGGTGCCCAAACCTAAGAATTGGAACCAGCTGCATGGCCAATGAGACAACGCCCAGTCCTGATTGCCCCGCTGGGCAAAAGCAGGCATTGTGTCCCTCAACTTTAGCATGCTTTCTTACAAATGCTCTCAGTTGCATCTCCAGGATCCCGCATTTCAGGCCTGGAATGCCCCTAGTACCAAATCCTAACACTTGGTGGGATTTTCCATGCCACCATACCTAGAGTCCATCTCTGGGATCTCTGTTTTGGAGCACCCCATGATGGAAAACAGCATTCTTCCCTTCCCCAAGAAAGTTTCCAAACTATTGGGAGCCGCCAGGATGCTTAGAGAGGAAAAATCTCACATGGACCCGAGACCACACCTGCATTCCGAGGCCATCCTGGACACACAATCCAGATACAAAAGCCTGTGCTATCGCCTTCGAGTCACCTGATTTACAGTTCCAGATGAGCTGCCCTACAGACCTATGCATTGGGCCTGTGATCACCTTGCCATTAACCCTAAACCAAGTTCATGTTTGCAGCATTCTCTCCCAAAACCATGGCTCACATGCCTTCCAGGATGGGTTCTCTGGAGCCACACAACAGGAAAGTTCCTGCCATCCCCAAGGAAACTGTGTCCGTCACAGTTGGCCAAACCCTACAGATTAGGAGAAACCTGCAAGTCCCCTGAGCCCAGTCCTGTATTGGAGGACGCTCTGGATGCAAATGCACAGTCTGAAACACCGTGATCACCTCCATCCAGGCAGACACCCATGTCAATGGTTCTGAGTCAGATGATTGAACCTGACATGCCCCTAGGACCTCATTGGAAGACTAGACTAGCTTTCCAGGCATTTCTCCTCAGAGGCCTATTCTGGAATACCAATATGATACAACACATGGTCCCTGAGCCCCACAATAGAATATCTCCTGTCACCAGACCAAATACGTGCTCTTCGACTTGTGTCAACCCTCAGGGTATATGAATTCTGCACAGCCCCTTAGCCACCAGCACATTCTAAGATCTCCCTGGTAACAAACCAGCATTGTGACCCATCTTCATGAGATTCCATGTCACATCAAGTCCTTGATAATTCGCCCCAGAACCACCAGAATGGAGCTTCCATGTTCCTAAACTGAAATTGTCAGTGGAAGTGTGCTTTCCAGGCATTCTTGTGGGAGTGCTCTCTACCCAGTCTTTCCACATGTGAGACCCTGGGGCAAACAAACCAGACTGCCACTGACTGGTAGAAGGGAAACTTCTGTTTGGAGCATCTCAGAAGCACCAGTGTAGAAATCCTCCATGGCCTCTTGACACACCCCTCCATTTGTCGTTCATCATAGACACAAACTCCAGCATGAGCAAACATCTGACATCCGCCCTTATTTAGGTTCTGGATTTTCTTTTCCACGACTGCACACTGAAACTGTGTTTTGCTTTGCACTGAATTTAACCATAGCTTGGGTTTAGCATTCCATCCTCAGCCTCCTGGTCTGCAAGCCCTCTTGAGAGGGAATTCGGGAGCTGCAAAGCAACATTCTGCATTCCCAATAGAAAGAAATAGGGCCTGGTGACTCTGCCCAGAAACTCTACATGAGGATCAATCTACTTGGCTCTCAGGGAAACCTTGGTTTATAGGCTGTCCTAGGCACTAGTTCTGTGTCTGGATGAGCCTGAGCCAAGACCTAGTTTCAGCCACACAGAGATCTGAGCCCATATCCAGCATGTGAGATAGGCCAGGGCCCAAGTCCATCACCTCTACCCATCCTTGGTATTCAGGCATCTGTCCCCAGACCTTTGCTAGAATCCCTGCCAATGGGGGAACCTGAAGCACAAAAGAGAACTCCTCCTTCCCCATGGCAGGAATCCTGGCTGATGATATGGGTGTCCAAACTTCAAAGTGGGAGCCAGCTGCATGGCGAAGGAGACAAGGCCCCCTCATGAGGGCTGCCCTGGACACAAGCAGCCATTGTGATCCTCAGCTTGAGCATGCCTTCAATCAAACGTTCTCAGTTGCACCTCCAGGATCCCGCATTGCATTCCTGGTACGCCCCTAGGACCAAATCCTAAACCTTGGTGGGATTTTCCATGTGCCCATACCCAGAGTCCGTCACTGGAATCCCTGTTTTGGGGCACCCCTAAGAGGGAAAACAGCACTCTTCGCTTCCCTGAGAAAGCCACCAAACTATTGGGAGCCCCCAGGATCCTTGAGAAGAAAAATCTCCCATGGTCCTATGAGTCCACACCTGCATTCAGAGGCCATGGTGGATACACAATCCAGATACAAGAGACTGTGCTACTGCCTTCGAGTCACCTGATTTACAGTTCCTGATGTGCTGCCCTCCAGGTCTATGGATTGAGACTGGGAACACCTCGCCACTAACCCTATCCTGAGTTTGCGTTTGCAGACTTCTCTCCCAAAACCATGGCTCACATGCTCTCCAGGATGGGGCCCCTAGAGCCACACCACAGGACTTTGCCTGCCATCCTCAAGGAAACTGGGCCCATCTCAGTTGCCCAAACCCTCCTGATTAGGAGAAACCTGCAAAGCTCCTGAGCCCACCCAAATGTTGGAGGCCGCTGTGGATGCAAATGCAAAGTCTGAAACACCCTGATCACCTCCATCCTGCAGACACCCAAGTCAATGGTCCTGAGTCAGATAATTGAACCTGACATGGCCCTAGGACCTCAAAGGAAGAGGGATTAGCTTTTCAGGTATCTGTCCTCAGAGACCTCTTCTGGAACACCAACATATGATACAACATACAGTCCCTGAGCCCAACAACAGAAAATCTCCTGTCCCCAGACTGAAGTCGTGTTCTTGGACCTATGTCCAACCCTCAGGGTATATGAATTCTGCACAACCCCTTAGCCACCAGAACATTCTAAGATCTCCCTGGTAACAAACCTGCATTGTGACCCATCTTCATGAGGCTCCAAGTCAACCTAAGGCCCTGGTACTTCACCCCAGAGCCACCAGAACAAACCTGCCATGTTCCTCAGCTGCAATGGTCAATGGAGATGTGACTTCCAAGCCTCCATATGGGATTGCTCTGCTGCACAAATTTTCCATATGAGAAACTGGAGCAAACAAACCAGACTCCCCCTGTCCGGTAGAAAGAAACCTTGCTGTTTGGATCATCTCACAAGCCCCAGGGTGGGAAATCCTCCATGGCTGCTTGATGCCACCCCTCCATTTGTCAGTCATCATAGACACAAACTCCAGCCTGAGCAAACATCTGACAACCGCCCATACTCAGGTGCTGATATAGGAATCAGCCGCTGCACACTGGAACTGCCTTTCGCTTGGCACTGAATATAACCCTAGCTTTGGATTACAATTTCATCCTTACCCTACTGGTCCACCATATCTCTTGATAGGAAATTCTGGAGCCACAACGCAACATTCTGCCTTCCACATAGAAAGGAGGACCTGGTGAGTCTGCCCAGAATCTGAACGTGAGGATCAATATACTGAGCCCAGGAGGGAACCCCTATTTAGAGTTTGCCCTGGCCACTAGTGCTGTGGCTGACAGAGCCTGAGCCCTGACCTCGTGTCAGCCACCTAGAGGGTGGGGCCCATATCGAGCATGTGAGATTGACCATGGCCCAAGGTTGTCATTACTATCCATCCCTGGTATTCAGGCATCGTTTCCCTAGACATTTGCTGGAATCCCTACCAATGGGGGAACCTGAAGCACAATAGAGAACTCCTCCTTTCCCATGGCAGGAATCCTGGCTTTCGATGGGTGTCTAACCCTCAGAATGGGATCCAGCTGCATGGCCAAGTAGACATTGCCCACTCCTGATGGCCTCCTGGGCACAAGCAGTCATTGTGACCCTCAGCTTGAGCATGCCTTCAAACAAATTCTCTCAGTTGCACCTCCAGGATCCCGCATTGCAGGCCTGGTATGGCCCTAGGCCCAAATCCTAACCCTTGGTGTGATTTTCCAAGCACTTAGACCCAGAGCCCATCTCTGGAATCCCTGTTTTGGGACACACCTAAGCAGGAAAACAGCATTCGTCTCTTCCCCGAGAAATCCACCAAACTATTGGGAACCGCCAGGATCCTTGAGAGGAAAAATCTACCATGGACCCATGAGACCACACCTGCATTAAAGGCCATCCTGGAAATTAAATCCAGATACAATTGCCTGTGCTACCACCTTTGAGTCACCTGATTTACAGTTCCAAACTTGCTGTCCTCCGGGTCTATGGATTGGGTCTACGATCACTTCGCCGCTAACCCTAACCTGAGTTTGTGTTTTCAGACTTCTCTCTCAAAACCATGGCGCACGTGCCCTCCAGGATGGGGTCTCTGGAGTCACACCACAGGACTGTGCTTGCAATCACCAAGGAAACTGCCCATCACAGGTGTCCAAACCCTCCATATAAGGAGAAACCTGCAAGGACCCTTAGCACACCCTAGTATTGGACGCCACTCAGACGCAAATGCGCAGTCTGAAACATTCTGATCACCTGCATCCAGTCAGACACCAGAGTCAATGGTCCTGAGTGAGAAGATTAAACTTGACATTCCCCTAGGACTTCATTGGAACCCTAGATTAGGTTTTCAGACATGTGTCCTCAGAGGCCTGTTCTGGAATAACAACTTATGATACAACATATGGTCGCTGAGCCCCACGACAGAACATCTCCTGTCCCCAGAAGGAATCCAGGCCCTTGGACCTGTGTCAAATCCTCAGGCTGATCAATCCTGCATGGCCTCTTAACCACCAGCACATTCTAAGATCTCCCTGATAACAAACCAACATTTTGACCCATCTTCATGAGGTTCCATGTCCAATCCAGTCCTTGGTTCTTCGCCTCAGTGCAACCAGAATGAACCTGCCATGTTCCTCCGCTGCAATGGTCAATGGAGGTGTGCTTTCCAGGAATCCATGCAGGAGAGCTATGCTATCCAATCTTTCCACATGGGGAACCCTGGAGCAAACAACCCAGACTGCTCCTGTCCGTTAGAAGGAAACCTTGCTGTTTGGAGCATCTCACAAGTCTCATCCTGGGAAATCCTCCATGGCTTCTTGACGCCACCCCTCCATTTGTCAGTCATCATAGACACAAACTCCAGCATGAGCAAATATCTGACATCCGCCCTTACTCAAGTGCTAGATATTCGATTCAACCACTGCACACTGGAAGTGCCTTTCACTTGACATTGAATTTAAACATAGCTTGGGTTTAAAATTCCATCCTCAGCCTCCTGGTTCACAAGCCCTATTGATATGGAATTCTGGAGCCACAACTCAGCATTCTGCCTTCCCAGTAGAAAGAAAAAGGGCCTGGTGATTCTGTCCAGAAGCCCCACATGACAATCAATCTGCTCGGTGCTCAAGGGAACCCCAATTTATAGGCTGCCCTGGGCACTAGTGTTGTGTTTGACAGAGCCTGAGCAAAGACCTTGTGTCAACCACCCAGAGATCAGTGCCCATATTCAGCATGTGAGACCGGCCATGGCCCAAGTCCGTCACCTCTACCCATCCTTGGTATTCAGGCAAGAGTCGCTAGACCGTTGCTATAATCCCTTTCAAGGAGGAACCTGAAGCACAATAGAGAACTCCTCCTTCCCCATGGCAGGAATCCTGGCTTTTGAGATGGGTGTCCAACCTCACAATGGGCACTGGCTGCATGGCCAAGGAGATTACGCCCACAGATGAGGGCAGCCCTGGGCACAAGCAGGCAATGTGAGCCTCAGCCTGAGCATGCTTTCAAACAAGTCATCTCAGCTGACCCAAAATTATCCCACAATGCAGGCCAGGTATGCCCCTTGGCCCAAATCCTAACACGTAGTGGGATTATCCAGGGGCCCAGACCCAGATCCAGTCTCTGGAATTCCCTATTTTGGGGAACCTCCAAGAGGAAAACAGCACTTTACCCTTCCCCGAGAAAGCCACCAAACTATTGGGAGCCACCAGGTAACTTAGACAGGAAAAACCTCCATGGACCCATTAGACCACACCTGCATTCCGGAGCCATCCTGGACACACAATGAAGATATAAAAGCCTGTGATATCCCTCTTGAGTCATCTAATTTACAATTCCTGGCGAGTTGCTTTCCAAGTCTATGCATTGGGTTTGTGATCACCTTGCCACTAACCCTAACCTGAGTTTGGGTTTGCAGACTTCCCTCCCAAAACCATGGCTCACATGCCTTCCAGGATGTGGTATCTGGAGCCACACCTGAGGACTATGCCTGCCTTCCTCAAGGAAACTGTGCCCGTCACTGTTGCCCAAAATCTCTAGATTAGGAGAATCCTGTAAGGCCCCTGATCCCACCTCAATATTGGAGGCCACTCTGGACTCAAATTCTCAGTCTGAGACACCCTGATCACCTCCATCAGTCAGACACCCAAGTCAATGATCCTAAGTCAGAAGATTGAAGCTGACATGCCCCGAGGACTTCATTGGAACACTAGATTAGGTTTTAAGGTATCTGTCCTCAGAGGCCTGTTCTGGAATACCAACTTATGATACAACATGTGTTCCCTGAGCCACAGAACAGAACATCTCCTGGACCCAGAAGGAAGCCTTATTGTGGATCTGTTTCAAACCCTCAGGGTAGATGAATCCTGCACGGCCAATTAGCAACCACCACATTCTAAGTGTTCCTTGGTAACAAAGCAGTATTGTGGCCCATCTGCAAGAGTTTATATGTCAACTCAAGGCCTTGATACTTCTCCCCCAGAGCCACCAGAATGAACCTGCCATGGTCCTCAGCTGCTATGGTCAATGGAGTTGTGCTTTCCAGGCATCCATGCCGGAGAGCTCTGCTTCACAAACTTTCCACATGGGGAAACCTTGAGCAAACATACCAGACTTCACCTGCCCAGTAGAAGGAAAACTTACTGTTTGGAGCAGCTCACAGGTCTCAGTGTGTGAACTCCTCCATGGCCTCTTGACGTCACCCCTCCATTAGTCGGTCATCATACAAACAAAATCAAGTGTGAGCAAACATCTGAAAACCGCCCTTATTCCGGTGCTGGATGTCTCGAATAAACCGCGACACACTGGAACTGCCTTCTGCTTGGCACTGAATTGAACCGTAGCTTGTGTTTACAATTCCATCCTCACCCGACTGGTCCCCAAGCCCTCTTGTTAGGGAAATCTGGAGCCACAACACAGCATTCTGCCTTCCCTATAGAAAGAAGTGCCTGGTGAGTCTGGACAGAAATGCCACCTGAGGATAAATCTGCTTGGCCCTCAAGGGAACCCCGATTTATAGGTTGCCCTGGCCACTAGTGCTGTGTCTGACAGAGCCTAAGCCATGATCTAGTGTTAATCACCAGAGAGTGGGACCCACATCTAGCATTTGGGATTGCCATGGCTCAAGTACGTCATCTCTAGCCATCCTTGGTATTCAGGCTTCTGTCCCCAGACCTTTGCTGGATTCCCTGCCAATGGGGGAACCTGAAGCACAATAGAGAACTCCTCCTTCACCATGGCAATAAACCTGGCAGTTGGGATGGGTGTCCAACCCTAAAAGGGGGAGCCAGTTACAAGACCACTGAGAATATGCCCTGTTTTGAGGGCCGACCTGGGCACAAACAGGCATTGTAATCCTCAGTCTGAGCATGCTTTCAAACAATCCCTCTCAGTTGCACCACCATGATCCCGCATTGCAGGCCTCATACACCCCTAGACTGAAATACTTACACTTGGTGTGATGTCCCAGATGCCCAGAACCAGAGCTCTTCTCTGGAATCACTGTTTTGGGGCACCCATAAGATGGTAAACAGCACTCTTCCATTCTCTGAAAAAGCCACCAAACTATGGAGAGCCTCCAGGATACATAGAGAGGAAAGTCTCCCATGGACCCATGACACCACACCTGCATTCCCAGGACATCCTGGACACACAATTCAGAGAAAAAAGCCTGTGCTACTGACTTCCAGTCACCCTAATTAAAGTTCCTGACGAGCTGCCCTCCAGGTCTATGCATTAAGCCTGTGATCACATCGCCACAAAGTCAGTAACCCGAATTTGTGTTTCCAGACTTCTCTTCCAAAAGTATGGCTCACATGCCCACCAGAATGGGATCTCTGGAGCCTCTGCCTGCCATCCCCAAGGACACTGTCCATATCAGAATTGCCCAAACCTTCTAGTTTAGGAGAAACCTGTATGACACTTGATGTCACCCCATTATTGCCGGCCACTCTGGATGCAAGTGTGCAGTCTGATACACCCTGATCACCTACATCCAGGGAGACAGCCAAGTCAATTATGGTGAGTTAGAAGATTGAACCTGAAATGCCCCAAGGCCCTCAGTGGAACCCCATTAGGTTTTCAGGCATCTGTCCTTAGGAGTCCCTGACTGAGTTTCAGCACCAGAGAGCAGGCCCCATATCTAGCATTTGGGATGGTCATGGCCCAAGTACGTCATCTCTACCCCTCCTTGGTATTCAGGCACCTGTCAGCAGACCTTGGAGGGGTCCCTGCCAATGGGGCAACCTGAAGCACAATAGAGAACTCTTCCTCCCTCATGGCAGGAAACTTGGCTGTTGGGCTAGGCATCCAACCCTCAAAGGGGGAGCCAGTTTCAAGACCAATGAGACCGTGCCCACTCCTGAGGGCCACCCTGGGCTCAGACATGCATTGTGACCCTCAGCCTGAGCATGCTTTCAAACAATCCCTCTCAGTTGCAACAACATGATCCCACATTGCAGAACTCGTACTCTTCTACGCCCAAATCCTAACCCTTGGTGGGATGTCACCAATGCCCAAACCAGAGCCTGTCTCTGGAATCCCTGTTTTGGGGCACCCCTAAGATGGAAAACAGCACTCTTCCCTTCCCCCAAAAAGCCAACAAACTATGGAGAGCCAACAGGATCCTAAGTGAGGTAACGTCTCCCATGGACCCAAGAGACCATACCTGCATTCAGAGTGCATCCTGGACACACAATCCAGATAGAAAAGCCTGTGTTATCGCCTTCCAGTCACCCTAATTACAGTTCCTGACGAGCTGCACTCCAGGTCTACGCATTTAGCCTGTGATCACCTTTCCACTAACCCTATCCCGCATTTGTGTTTGCAGACTTCTCTCCCAAAACCATGGCTCATATGCCCTCCAGGATAGGGTCTCTGGATCCACACCACAGGTCTGTGCCTGCCATCCCCAAGGAAACTGTGCCCGTCAAAGCTGCCCAAAACTTCCAGTTTAGGAGAAACATGAAAGCCCCCTGACCTCACTCCAATATTGTCAGCAGCGCTGGACACAAATGCCAGTCTGAAACACCCTGATCAACTACATCCAAGCAGACAGCCAAGTCAATGTTCCTGGGTCAGAAGATTTAACCTAACATGCCCCTAGGATGTCGTTGGAATCCTAGATTAGGTTTTCAGGCATCTGGCCTCAGGGGCCAGATGTTCTGGAAAACCAAATTAGGATACAACATGTGGTCCCTGAGCCACACAACATAACATCTCCTGTCCCCAGTAGGAAACCGTGCCCTTCGATCTGTGCCAAACCCTCAGGGTTGGAGAATCCCGCACAGCACCTTAGACACCAGCACATACGCTAGTTTGTGCGTTGCTCCAACCAACAAAGTTTCCATCTGCAGGGCAGTCGAGTCCTGTTGAATGGCTCCAGGACGTCCCATACAGAAAGACTGGAGAGCAGGGTTCGAAGGATGGATGCCTGTACAGCATACCTCGCATTCCCATTGGCTCTTTGCGGCAAGATATGTTTGAACTACTGGCTCTGGGGCAAGCTAACCAGGGGACTGAGTTGAAATGGACTCTCCTGAGGATGGGTTGTAATGTGGTTTTGTGTCCATGGTGACCTTGTAATGTGCTGGTGGCTCAGGGGCCTTGAAGAATTCGCCTAACGGAAGGGTTTGATATGGCTCCAATAAAAAAGCTCCCCATGTGGAGATGAGAGAGGTTCTGTTTGGTGCCTCAGAAAAGCCCCACATTCTGGTCTGAAAACTAGTTCTCTGAGGAGATACACCTGGAAACCAAAGCTAGGGTTCAGATTAGGGCCTAGGGACATGCCCGTTTCAATCTCCTGTCCACCGTAGGTTTCTGGGGACACTGTCTGAGTGTCTAAGTGGAGATACTTGCTCAGCTGGTGTCAGAGTGCCCCTCTTAGTCCAGGGCAGTCTACACTGTTGGCATGGCCTCGGAGGCCTTGGAGATTTCTCCTAACCTGTAGGGTTGTGTCCAATGGATTTGGCAGTTTTCTTGGAGAGGACAGGCACAGTCCTTCAGTGTGTCTCCATAGGCCCTAGCCTGCAGGGTGTGTGGGTCTGGGCTGTGGACACAGAAGTCTGAAAACACAAACTCAGCTTAGGTGTGGCACCTAGGGTATGGCAGGTCGGATCCACAGACCATGAGGGGAGCTCCTTGGTTTATGAAAGGAGGGCGAATGGGAGGCAGTCACACAAGCTTTATTCTCTGGATGTTGTGTCCCCAATAGCCGTGGAATGTTGGGGTGACCTCAGAGGCTATGGAAGAGTCTCCCTTTCTGAGGAGTTGGGCCAGCTCCAAAGATTTTGGGGTCATTTTGTGGGAAGGGTGGAGTTCTGTTGTCTGACTCACGTGTTCCTCCAGGAAAGGGACTCCAGATCACAGCCCTGGGTACGAGTGACTGGAAAACTCGAACTCTGGTGAGGATTGGGAGCATAAGAGCTTGGCCAGTCCCATATGTGGGCTCTTGGTCCAGGCCCTGAGAGGCCTTATTTCGACATGGGGCTCATGCTGAGGGTCACAATGCGAGTTTGTGCCCAAGGAGGCACTTAAGTTTGGGCTTGGCCTCAGGGGCCATGAAGGTTTCTCCTACCCTGAAGGTATGACTCCATGCCAACAGCGAGCTTTCCAGCCATGGGGAAGGAGGAGTTTTGATTTGTGCTTCAGATACCCACGTGTGCCAGGATTTGATATAATGTATAGGTTCAGATGCTGAAAACCCAGGTTGGGAAGAGAAGACGGCCCAAGGCCATGGCGTGTCTGATGTGCTGGGTGTGCGGCCAGCTGTCTCCTTGTCTGTTGGGACGTCTGGCCTCAAGCTGTTTCAGACAGAGCATTAGTGCCCAGGGCAGCCTATCTAATTGGGGTGCGGTCGAGGTCCAATCAGGTTGATCCTCATTTGGGGTTTCTGGAGAGCCCCATAAGGCAACGTCTTTCTTCTGGTGGACAGGCAGAGGGCTGTGTTGTGGTTCCGGAATTCCCAGTCTGGAGGGCTTGTTTGCCAGTAGTGTGAGGAAGGAAGTCTGAAAACACAAGCTAGCATTAGGTTTGGGGCCGAGGGCATGGAAGGCCCATTCTGCACTTGATCCTAGCCAAAAGGCCAATTCTGTAGAGACTGAATCAAGATCTCCTGCATCTGAGGTCAGGGCGAGTATCAGACATTGCCACAGGCTGGAGTTTGTGTCTATCATGGCCCCTTCCTGAAGGTGTGTGTGCGTCATGAGGCCAGGGAGGTTTCCCTATGCTGGGAGTTGTGAGCTGCTCCAAACCTCAAGGTTTCCTTCTGCAGGACAGTCAAGTTCTATTGGTTGGTTCCAGGACACCCCATACAGAAAGACTCGAGAGCAGGATTCTAAGCATGGATGTCTGAAAACGCCACCTCACATTCCCATTGGCTGGTCGGGGCAAGGCAGGCTCAATCTCCGGGCTCTTGGGAGAGCTACCCAGCGGGCTGAGTTGAAATGGACTCTCGTGAGGATGAGTCATAATGTGGGTTGGTAACCATGGAGAACTTGGAATGTGGTGGTGGCTCAGGCACTCTGCAGGATTCTCCAACCCGAAGTGTTTGACACAGCTCCAACAAGGAAGCTTCCCATGTGGAGGTGAGAGGTGTTTTGTTCGGTGCCTCAGGAAAGCCCCATATGCTGTTCTTCGAACCCAGGTCTCTGAGGAGTGACACCTGGAAACCAAAGTAAGAGTTCAGATTAGGCCATAGGGGCCTGTCTGGTTCAATCTTCTGACACTGTGGACATCTGTATGCATGTCTGTGTGGAGGTAGTTGCTCAGCTTGTGTCAGCCTGCCCCTTTTTGTCCAGGGTGACTTACAGTAGTAGGATGTCCTCGGGTCCTTGAGGTTTTTCCTATTCTGTGGGGTTGTGGACAATGGAATGGGCACAGTCTCCTAGGAGAGAGCAGGCACAGTCCCGTGTTGTGGCTCCAGAGGCCCCAGCCTGGAGGTTGTGTGGGCCAGGACTGTGGGGACAGACGTCCAAAAACACAAATTCAACTGAGGTTTGGGGCTGAGGTTATGGCAGGAGTGATCTACAGTCCGTGAGAGGAGCTCTTCAGGATTAGAAAGGAGGGCGAGTGAGAGGTGGTCATTCAGGTTTATGTCTATGGATGTTGTATTGATGATGGTTGTTTAATGTAGGGGTGGCCTCATGTACCAAGGAAGAGTATCCCTTTCTGGTGATTTGACCAGCTCCCAAGAGTTTGGGGTCATTCTGTCTGAAGGGAGTCGTCCTGTTTTCTGCCTCATGTGTCCCCCCAATAGAGGGATTGTAGAGCAGAACACTGCGTACAGACAACTGAAATACCCACCCTCTAGTTAGGCCTGGGGGCCGATGGGCATGGGAAGCCCCATATGCGGGCTCCTGGTCTAGCCACGGAGGGGCGTTACTTGAAAAGTGGACTCACGCTGAGGGTCACAATGCGTGTTTGTGCCCAAGGCGGCCCTCAATCATGGGTGGGTCCTCATTGAGCATGCACTTTTCTCCAACACTAAACCTTGGACATGCCAACCTCAAGGTTTATTGCCATGGGGAAGGAGGAGTTCTGATTTCTGCATCACGTTCAACTCTGGGCAGTGTTTGGAGATAAAGTCTAGGTTCTGAAGCCTGAAAACCGAGGTTGGAAAGAGATGAGGACCTAAGGCCATGTCAGGTTTAATGTGGTCAGTGTGCAGCCAGCTGTCTGGTGTCCGTCGGGATTTCCGGGCTCAGGCTGTGTCATACAGAGCATTAGTGCCCAGAGTTAGACTGCATAATTGGGGTAGAGTCTAGTGGCATTCAGGTTTAGAGTCACTTGGAGTTTCTGGGTAGCCTCAGAGGGTAGCATTTTTCTTCTGGAGGGCAGGCAGAATGCTGCATTGTGGTTCCAGTACTGCCAAACTGGAGCGCTTGAGGGTAAGAAGTGTGAGGACAGAAGTCTGAGAACACAAGCTAAGCTTAGTTTTCAGGGAGAGGGCAAAGAAGTCACCCTCTGCAGAGCTGAATCGAGATCTCATGCATCTGAAGTCAGGGCGAGGATCAGACGTTGGCTCAGTTTAGTGTTTCTGTCCATGATGGCCCATTCATGAAGGGGGAAGCATCACGAGGCCATGGAATTTTTCCCAGGATGGAACCTGTGAGATGCTCCAAACCCCAAGTATTCCTTCTGGGGGACAATTGAGACCTGTTGGAATGCTCCAGGACGTCCCATATGGAAGGACTCCAGAGCACGGTTCTAAGGATGGATGCCTGGGCAGCCTGCCTTGCATTCCAATTTTCTCCTAGTGATAAGACAGCTTCAATCTGCTGGCTAAGGGGGAACAACTGAGGGGTTGAGTTGAAATGGACTCTCCTGCAGATAGGTCCTAATGTGGGTTTGGGTCCATGGAGACATTGGAATGGGGAGAATTTCCTCAGAGGAACAGGAGATGTTCTGTTGTGTGACTCAGGGAACAGATGTTGTATCATAAGTTGGTTTTAGGGAACAGCCATCTGAGGACAGATGCCTGAAAACCTATTCTTGGGTTCCATTGATGTCCTAGGGGCACGTCAGGTTCAATTTTCTGACTCAGGATCATTGACTTTGGTGTCTGCCTGATTGTAAGTGATCAGGGTGTTTCAGACTGTGCATTTGCATCCAGAGCGGCTTCCAATATTGCGGTGGCATTAGGGGCCTTGGAGGTTTCTCCTAATCTGCAGGGTTTGGGCAATTGTGATGGGCAAAGTTTCCTTGGGGATGAAAGGCACAGTCCTGTGGTGTGGCTCCAGAGACCCCATCCTGGAGGACATGTGAGGCATGGTTTTGGGAGAGAAGTCTGCAAACAAAAACTAGGTTTAGGCTTAGTGGCATGATGATCGCAGCCCTGTGTGTTGGCTTGGAGGGCAGCTCTTCAGGAACTGTAACTAGGGTGACTCGATGATGGTAGCACAACCTTTTCTATTGTAATTGTGTGGCCAGGATGACTTCGGAATGGGAGGTTTTTCCTCTCTAGGCATCCCAGTGGTTCCCAATACTTTGTTCGCTTTTTCAGGGAACTGAAGAGTGCTGTTTTCCACCTTTCCATCACTGCTGCAAAACGGTGATTCCCAAGAAGGGTTCTGGGTTTGGGCACCAAGAAATTCCCACCAAGGGTTAGGATTTGGGCCTAGGGACATACCGGGCCTGCAATGTGGGATCCTGGTGGTGCAATAGAGAGGGCTTGTTTGAAAGCATGCTCAGGCTGAGGGTCACAATGCCTGTTTGTTCTTAGGGTGCCCCTCAGGAGTGGGCATGGTCTCAATTCCCATGCAGCTGGCTCCCTCTATGAGGGTTGGATAACCATCCCAAGCGCTAGGTTTCCTGCCATGGGGAAGGAGCAGTTCTCTATTGGACTTCAGGTTCCCCCATTGGAAGGGATTACAGCAAAGGTCTGGAGACAGATGCCCAAATACCAAGGATGTGGAGAGAGTACGGATTTGGTCATGACCAGTCTCACATGCTGGATATGGTGCCCGCTTTCTGGGTGGCTGACACGAGGTTGGGTGTCAGAATCTAGCAGACACAGCACTAGTGGACAGGGCAGCCTATAAATCGGGATCCTCGAGGGCCGAGCAGATGATCTTCATGTGGGTTTTTTGGGCAGTCTCACCAGGCACTTCTTCTTTCTATGGGGATGGCAGAATGCTGCGGTGTGGCTCCCGAATTCCCTATCAAGAGGGCATAGGGAAGAGTACGGTGAGGATGGAATTGTAAACACCAGTTATGGTTAAATTCAGTGCCAAGCAGAAGGCAGTTCCAATATGCAGCAGCTTATTCGAGATATCCAGCACCTGAGTAAGGGCAGATGTCAGATGTTTGCTCACACTAGAGTTTGTGTCTATGATGGCCAACAAATGGATGGGTGGCTTCAAGAGGCCATGGAGGATTACCCATGCTTAGGATTGTTAGATGCTCCAAACAACAAGGTTTCCTTCTACTGGACAGGAAGAGTCTGGTTTGTTTGCTCCGGGGTCTCCCATGTGGAAAGTTTGGGTAACACTTTCTCATGCATGGATGCCTGTAATGCTCATGTCCAATGAACATTGCAGCTGACAAACATGACATGTTAGTTCTGGTAGCTCTGGGGCCAAGTGCCAAGGCCTTGAGTTGACATGGAATCTCTTACAGATGGGTCCCTATGCTGGTTTGTTACATGGAGATTTTAGAATGTGCTGGTGGCTAAGGTGCAATGCAGGATACTCCTACCCTGAGGTTTTGGCACAGGTCGAAGAGCACAGTTTCTTTCTTGGGACAAGAGATATTCTGTTGTGTGGGTCAGGGTCCTCATGTTGTATCCTTACTTGGTATTCCAGAATAGGCCTCTGAGGACAGATGCCTGAAGCCTAATCTAGGGTTCCGAGTATGTCCTAGGGGCATGTCAGGTTCAATTTTCTGACTCGGCATCATTGACATGGGTGTCTGCCTGGATGTATGTGATCAGGATGTTTCAGACTTAGCATTTGCATCCAAAGAGGTTTCCTATATTGGGGTGGGTCAGGGACTTTTGAGGTTTCTCCTAATCTGGAGGGTTTGGGCAAATGTGATGGGAAAAGTATCTTTGGGGATGGTAGGCACAGTCCTGTGGTGTGGCTCCAGAGACCCCATCCTGGAGGACATGTGAGGCATGGTTTTGGGACATAAGTCTACAAACAAAAACTAAGTTTAGGCTTAGTGGCGCGGTGATTGCAGTTCAATGAGTCAACCTAGAGGGCAGCTCGTCAGGAACTATAATTAGCGTGACTCAATGGCGGTAGCATAGCCTTTTCTATCGTCATTGTGTGTCCAGGATGGCCTTGGAAAGCAGGTGTGGCCTCATGGGTCCATGGGAGATTTTTCTTTTCTAAGAATCCTGGAGGATTCCCATAGTTTGGTGGCTTTTTCAGGGAAGGGAAGAGTGGTGTTTTCCATCTTAGGGGTGCCCAAAAACAGGGATACCAGAGATGGGCTCTGGGTCTGGGCACCAAGAAATTCCCACCAAGGGTTAGGATTTCGGCCAAGAGGTCTACGTGCCTGCAATGAAGGATCCTGGTGATGCAACTGAGAGTGCTTTTTTGAAAGCATGTTCAGGCTGAGGGTCACAATACCTGTTTGTGCCCAGGACACCCTTCAGGAGTTGGAATGGTCTCATTGCCCATGCAGCTGGCTCCCTCTCTGAAGGCTGGACACCCATTCTAACAGCTACGTTTCTGCCATGGGGAAAGAGCAGTTCTCTCTTGGGCTTCAGGTTCCCCCATTGGCAGGGATTCCAGTAAAGGTCTGGAGACAGATGCCTGAATACCAAGAATGGGTAGGGAGAATGGACTAGGCCATGGCCGGTCTCACATGCTGGATATGGGTCCTGCTCTCTGGGAGGCTGACACAACGTCGGGGCTCAGGCTCTGTCAGACACAGCATTAGTGGCCGGAGCAGCCTATAAATCGGGGATCCGTGAGGGCCGAGATGATGATACTCATGTGGGTTTTTGTGCAGTCTTACCAGGCACTTCTTTCTATGGGGAAGGCATAATGCTGAATTTTGGCTCCAGAATTCCCTATCAAAAGGGCTTCGGGACCAGTAGAGTGAGGATGGAATTGTAAACACAAGCTAGGGTTAAATTCAGTTCAACAGAGAAGGAAGTTCAAATATGCAGTTACTCATTCGAGACATCCAGCACCTGATTAAGGGCTAATCAAAGATGTTTGCTCACACTCGAGTTTGTGTCTATGATGACCGACATATGGAGAGGTGGTGTCAAGAGGCCATGGAGGATTTCCCATGCTGAGGCTTGTGAGATTCTCCAAGTAGCAAGTTTTCCTTCTACTGGACAGGTGGAGTCTCATTTGTTTGCTCCAGGTCCCTCATGTGGAAAATTTTGGTAGCAGAGTCCTTCCTCATGGATGCCTGGAATGCACAAGTGCAATGACCATTGCACCTGACGAGCGTGACAGGTTTGGTGGCTCTTGGGCCAAGTGCCAAGGCCTTGACTTGACATGGAATCTCTTACAGATGGGTCCCAATACTGGTTTGTTACCCAGAAAGTCTTAGAATGTGCTGATGGCCCTGGGGCCATGAAGGATTCTCATATGGCTTTGACACAGGTCGAATGCACGGTTTCCTTCTGGGGACAGGAGATGTTCTGTTGTGTGGCTCAGGGTTCACATGTTTTATCCTAACTTGGTATTCCTGAAGAGGCCTCTGAGGTCAGATATTGGAAACATAATCTAGGATTCCTATGATGTCCTAGGTGCACGTCAGGTTCAATTTTCTGACTCAGGACAATTGACGTGGGTGTCTGCCTGGATGTAGGTGGTCAGGGTGTTTGAGACTGTGCATTTTCATCCAGAGAAGCTTCCAATATTGGGGTGGGATCGGGGGCCTTGGAGGTTTCTGCTAATCAGGAGGGTTTGGGGAAATGTGATGGGAAAGTTTCCTTGGGGATTGCAGGCACAGTCCTGTTGTGTGGCTCCAGAGACCCCATCCTGGAGGGCATGTGAGCCATGGTTTTGGGAGAGAAGTCTGCAAACACAAATTCGGTTTAGTGTTAGTTGCAAGGTGGTTGCAGCCCCAATCTGTAGACGTTGAGGGAAGCTCATCAGGAATTGTAATTAGGGTGATTGGAAGTCAGTAGCATAGGCTTTTCTATCTGGATTGTGTTTCCAGGATGGCCTCAGAATGCAGGTATGGTCTCATGGGTCCATGGGAGACTATTCCTCTCTAAGGGTGCTGGGAGCTCCCCATAGTTTGGTTACATTTTTGGGGAACAGAAGAATGCTGTTTTCCATCTTAGGGGTGCCCAAAACAGGGATTCCAGGGGCAGGCTCTGAGTCTGGGTGCCTGGAAAATCCCACCAAGGGTTAGGATTTGGGCCTAGTTGTGTACCAGGATTACAATGCGGGATCCTGGTAGTGAAACTGAGAGGGCTTGTTTGAAATCATGCTCAGGCTGAGGGTCACAATGCCTGTTTGATCCCAGGCCCTCAGGATTGGGCGTGGTCTCATTGGTGATACTGCTGGCTCCGACTCTGAGGGTTGCACACCCATTCCAACAGACAGGTTTCCTGCCATTGGAAGGAGGAAATCTCTATTGTGTTTCAGGTTCCCCCATTGACTGGGATACCAGCAAAGGTCTAGGGACAGATTCCTAAATACCAAGGATCTGTAGAGATGACGGAGTTGAGCCATGGCCGGTCTCACATGCTGGATATGGTTCCCTGTTTCTTGGTGGCTGACACGAAATCGGAGCTCAGGCTCTGTCAGACACAACACTATTGGCCAGGGAAGCCTACAAATTGGGGTTCCCTCGAGGGTCGAGTAGATGGATCCTCATGTGAGCTTTTTTTGAAGACTGACCAGCACATCTTCCTTCTTTGAGGAAGGCAGAATGCTCTGATGTGGCTCCAGAATTACCTATTAAGAGGCTGTGGAGTCCCTGAGGGTGAGGATAGAATTGTAAACACAAGCTATGGTTAAATTCAGTGCCAAGCAGAAGGCAGCTCCAGTGTGCAGTGACTGATTCGAGATATCCAGCACTTGAGTAAGGGTGGATGTCAGATGCCTGCTCACACTGGAGTTTGTCTCTATTATGACCGGCTAAAGGAAGGGTGGCGTCAAAAAGCCATGGAGGATGTCCCACACTGGCGCTTGTGAGATTCTCCAAACAGCAAGGCTTTCTTCTACTGGAGCTGTGGAGTCTCGTTTGTTTGCTCCAGTGTCCTCCATGTGGATAGTTTGAGTAGTACAACTCTCCCACATGGCTGCCTTGAAAGCCCATCTCTATTGTCCATTGCAGGTGAGGAATATGGAAGGTTTGTTCTGGTGGCTCTGGTGTGAAATATCAAGGGCGATGAATTAACATGGAATCTCGTTCAGATGGGTCACTATGCTAGTTTGTTACCAAGGAAATCTTAGAATGTCCTTGTGGCTAAGGGGCCTTGCAGGATTCTCCCACCCAGAGGGTTTGATACAGGATGAAGGGCATGGTTTCCTTTTGGGGACAAGAGATGTTCTGTTCTGTGGCTAAGGAACCACATGTTGTATCATAAGTTGGTATTCCAGAACAGGCCTCTGAGGACAAATGCCTGAACACCTAATCTAGGGTTCCAGTGAGGTTCTAGGGGCCTGTCAGTTTCAATCTTTGACTCAGGTCCATTAACGTGAGTGTCTGCTGGATGTAGGTCATCAGGGTGTTTCATAATACGCATTTACTTCCAGAGCGGCCTCCAGTATTGTGGTAGGCTCAGGGGCCTTGCAGGTTTCTCCTAATCTGGAGTGTTTGGGAAACTGTGACGGGCAAATTTTTCTTGGGGATGACAGGCACAGTCCCGTGGTTTGGCTCGAGAGACCCCATCCTGGAGGTCATTTGAGCAATTGTTTTGGGAGAGAAATCTGCAAATATAAACTCGGGTTAGGGCTAGGGGCGAGGTGTTCACAGGCTAAATACATAAACCTGGATGGCAGCTCGTCAGGAACTGTACTTAGGGTGACTTGAAAGAAGTAGCACAGGCTTTTTTATCTGCATTGTGTGTCCAGGATGGCCTCGGATTGCAGTTCTGGTCTCATGGGTCCATGGGTTACAATGCTGGCTTTTTAACCAAGGAACGGTTAGAATGTCCTGGTGTTAAGGGGCCAAGCAGGATTCTAATACCCAGAGGGTTTGACAGAGGTCGAAGAGCATGTTTTCTTTCTAGGGACAGGAGATGTTCTTGTTATATCATGTTATATCATAAGTTGGTATTCCAGAACAAGCCTTTGAGGACAATACCTGTAAACCTATTCTAGGATTCCAGTGAGGTCCTAGGGACATGTCAGGTTCAATCTTCTGACTCAGGACCATTGACTTTGGCGTCTGGCAGATGTAGGTGATCAGGGTGTTTCAGACTGTGCATTTGTGTACAAAGCAGCGACCAATATGGCGGTGGGCCCAGGCGCCTTTGAGGTTTCTCCTAATCTAGATGGTTTGGGAAACTGGGACGGGCAAATTTTCCTTGGGGATAGCAGGCACAGTCCTGTGGTGTGGCTCCGAAACCCCATCCTGGAGGACATATGTGCCATGGTTTTGGGAGAGTAGACTGCAAACTCAAATTTGGGATAGGCTTAGTGGTGAGGTGATCACAGGCCCAAATCGTAGACCTGGAGGAGAGCTCGTCAGGAACTGTAATTAGGGTGACTGGAAGGCAGTAGCACAGGCTTTCCTATCTGGATTGTGTGTTTGGATGGCCTCAGAATGCAGGTGTGGTCTCATAGGTGCATGGGAGATTTTTCTTCCTTAAGGATCCTGGTGGCTCCCAATAGTTTGGTGGCTTTCTCCGGGAAGGGGAGAAGGCTGTTTTCCATCTTAGGGGTGCCCCAAACAGGGATTCTGGAGACGGGCCTGGGCACCAGGAGATTCCCACCAAAGGTTAGGATTTGGGCCTATGGGCATACCAGCCCTGAAATGCGGGATCCTGGTGGTGCAATAGAGAGTCATTATTTGAAAGCATGCTCAGGTTGAGGGTCACAGTGCCTGTTTTTCCCAAAGGCGAGCCATAGGAGTGGGCATGGTCTCATTGCCCATAAAGCTGGTTCCCTCTCTGAGGGTTGGACACCCATCCCAACAGCTAGGTTTCATGCCATTGGGAAGGAGCTGTTCGCTATTGGGCTCAGGTTCCCACATTGGCAGGGATTCCAGCAAATGTTTGGGGACAGATGCCCAAATGCTAAGGATAGGTAGAGAGAAGGGATTGAGCCATGGCTGGTCTCACATGCTGGATATGGGAACCACTCTCTGAGTGGATGACACGCAGTCATGGCTCAGGCTCTGTCAGACACAGGATTACTGGTCAGGGCAGCTGACAAATCGGGGATGCTCGAGGGCTGAGCAGATGATCCTCATGTGGGGTTTCTGGAAAGTCTCACCAGACAATTCTTCTTTCTATGGGGAAGGCAGAATGCTGCGTTGTGGCTCCAGAATTCCCTATCAAGAGGGCTTGGGGACCAGTCAGGTGAGGATGGAATAGTAAACACTAGCTACGGTTCAATTCAGTGCCAAGCGGTAGGCAGTTCCAAAGGGCAGCAGCTTATTCAAAATGCCAGCACCTGAGTAAGGGGGGATATCAGATACTTGCTCACACTGGAGTTTGTGTCTATGATGTCTGACAAATGGAGTGGTAGTGTCAAGAGGCTACAGAGAATTCCTCATGCTGAGGCTGTGAGATGCTCCAAACAGCAAGGTTTCCTTCTACTGGACAGGTGGAGTCTGCTTTAGTTGCTCCTCAGTCCTCCATGTGGAAAGTTTGGGTAGCAGAGCTCTCCAGTATGGATGCCTGGAAAGCACACGTCTTTTAATCATTGCACCTGAGGATCATGGCATGTTCCTTCTGTTGCCTCTGGGGTGAAGTATCAAGGCCTAGAGTTGACATGGAATCTCTTGCAGATGTTTCACTATGCTGGTTTGTTACCAGAGAGATCTTAGAATGTGCTGGTGGCTAAGGGGCCATGCAGGATTCTCCCACCTTGAGGGTTTTATACAGGTCCAAGGGTACAGTTTGCTTCTAGGGACAGGAGAAGTTCTGTTGTGTGCCATAGGGACCACATGTTGTACCTTAAATTGGTATTCCAGAACAGACGATAAATGCCTGAAAACCTAATCTAGGGTTCAAATGAGGTCCTAGGGGCATGTCAAATTCAATCTTCTGACTCAGGCCCATTGACTTGGGTGTCTGCCTCGATGGAGGTCATCATGGTGTTTCAGACTGCGCATTTGCAACTAGACCGGCCTCCAATACTGGGATGGGCTCAGGGGCCTTCCAGGTTTCTCCTAAACTAGAGGTTTTGGGCAAATATGATGCCCATAGTTTCCTTGGGAAATGCAGACATGGTCCTCTGGTGTGGCTACAGAGACCCCATCCTGGAGGGCATGTGAGCAATGGTTTTGGGCGAGAAGTCTGCATACACAAACTCGAGTTAGGGTTACTGGAGAGGTGATCACAGGCCCAATTCATAGACATGGAGGGCAGCTTATCATGAACTGTAATTAGGGTGCCTCGAAAGCAGTAGCACAGTCTTTTATATCTAGATTGTGTGTCCAGGATGGCCTCGGAATGCAGGTGTGGTCTCATAGGTCCATGGGAGACTTTTCCTCTCTATGGAACCTGCTGGCTCCCTACAATTTGGTGGCTTTTTCGTGGAAGGGAAGAGTGATATTTTCCAACTTATGTGTGCCCCAAAATAGGGAATTCAGAGATGGGCTCTGGGTCTGGGCTCCTGAAAAATCCCACCAAGGGTTAGGATTTGTGTCTAGGGGCGTACCAGGCCTTCAAAACCCGATCCTGGTGGTGCAACTGAGAAGCCTGGCTTGAAATCATGCTCAAGCTGAGGGTCACAATGTCTGTTTGTCCTCAGGGCAGCCCTCAGGAGTGGGCGTGGTCTCATTGGCCATGCACCTGGTTCCCACTCTGAGGGTTGGAAACCCATACCAAAAGCCACATTTCCTGCCTTGGGTAAATAGGAGTTTTCTATTGTGCTTCAGGTTCCCCCATTGTCAGGGATTCCAGCAGAAGTCTGGGGACAGATGACTGAATACTAAGGATGGGTAGAGATGATGACCATGGGCCATCTCTGGTATCACATCCTGGATATGGGCCAGGCTCTCTGGGTGTCTGACAAGAGGTCGGTGCTCAGGCTCTGTCAGACACAGCAGTAGTGGCCAGTGTACCTATAAACTGGGTTTCCCTTGAGGGCCGAGCAGACAGATCCTCATGTGGGATTTTCTGGCAGTCTCACCAGGCACATCTTTCTATGGGGAAGACAGAATGCTGTGTGTGGCTCCAGAATTCCTCATCAAAAGAGTATGAGGACGAGTATGGTGAGGATGGAATTGTAAACCCAAGCCATGGTTATATTCAGTGCCAGGTGGAAGACAGTTCCAATGTGCAGAGTCTTATTTGAGATATTCATGGCGTGAGTAAGGGCGGATGTCATATGTTTGCTCACACAGCAGTTTGTGTCTATGATGACCAAAAAATGGAGGGTGGCGTCAAGCGGAAGATTTCCCACGCTGAGGCTTGTGTGATGCTCCAAACAGAAAGGTTTCCTCCTACTAGACAAATGGAGTCTGGTTTGTTTGCTCCAGTGTCCCCCATGTGGAAAGTTTGGGTAGCAGATCTCTCTGTATGGATGCCTGGAAAGCATACCTCCATTGAGCATTGCAGCTGAGGAACATGACAGCTTCATTCTGGTGGCTCTGGGGCGAAGTAACAAGGCCTTGAGTTGACATTGAATGTTTTGCTGAAAGGCCACAATGATGGTTTGTTATTAGGGAGATATTCAAATGTGCTGGTGGGTAAGGTGCCATACAAGATTCTCCTACCCTGAGGGATTGGCACAGTTCGAAGAGCACGGTTTCCTTCTGGGGACAGGAGATGTTCTCTTGTGTGTTCCAGGGCCCAAATGTTGTATCATAACGTGGTATTCCAGAACAGTCCCCTGAGGACAGATTCCTGAAAACCTAAATGAGGGTTCCAATGTGGTCCTAAAGGCATGTCAGGTTTAATATTCTGACTCAGGACCATTGACTTGGCTGTCTGCCTGGATGTAGGTGATCAGGTTTTTTCAGACTGTGTGTTTCTGTCCAGAATGGCTGCTGATATAGGGGTGGGATCAGGGCCTTGCAGCTTTCTCCTAATCTGGAAGATTTGGGCAACTGTGACGGGCATAGCTTCTTTGTAGATGGCAGGCACAGTCCTGTGGTGTGTCTCCAGAGACCCCATCCTGGAGGGCATGAGAAACATGGTTTTGGGATTGAAGTCTACATACAAAAATTCAGGTTAGGGTTAGGGAGTGGTGGTCGCAGGCCCAATGCATAGACCTAGAAGGAAACATGTCAGGAAAAGTAAATAGGGTGACTGGAAGGTGGTAGCACAGGGTTTTCTAACTGAATTGTGTGTCCAGAATGGGTTGGGAATGCAGGTGTGGTCTAATTGGTCCGTGGGAGACTTTTCCTCTCTAAGGATCTTGGTGGCTCTCCACAGATTGGTGTCTTTTTCAGAGAAGGGAAGAGTGCTCTTTTCCATCTTCAGAGTGGCACAAAAACAAGGATTCCCATTACGGGCTCCGGGTCTGGGCTCCTGCAAAATCTCACCATATGTTAGGATTTGGGCCTAAGCTGTACCAGGCAACCAGGTAGTGCAACTGAGAGGGCTTGTTTGAAAGCATGCTCAGGCTGACAGTCACAATGCTTCTTTGTGCCTAGGGCGGCCCTCAGGAGTGGGTTGTGGTCTCATTGTCCATGCAGCTTTCTCCCACTTTAAGGGTTGGGCACCCATCCCAACAGCCAGGCTTCCTGCCATGAGAAAAAAAGAATTCTCTGTTGTTCTTCAGGTACCCTCATTGGCAGTGTTTCCGGCAAAGGTCTGGGAACAAGTGCCTGAATACCAAGGATGTATAGAGATGACAGACTTGGGCTATGGCCTTTCTCACATGCTGGTAATGGGGCCCACTCTCTGTGTGGCTGACACTCTTTCGGGGCTCATGCTCTGTCAGACACAGCACTAGTGGCCAGGGCACCCTTAAATTGCGGTTCCCTCGAGGGCTAAGCAGATGATCCTCATGTGGGGTTTCTGGGTAGATTCACCAGGCAATTCTTCTTTCTATATGGCTGGCAGAATCTTACGTTGTGGCTCAAGAATTCCCTATCAAGAGGACTAAAGAACCAGTAGGGTGAGGATGGATTTGTAAACACAAACTATGGTTCAATTCAGTGCCATGCGGAATCACTTACAATGTGCAGCTGCTTATTTGAGATATCCAACAGCCGAATAAGGGTGGATGTCAGATGTTTGCTCACACTGGAGTTTGTGTCTATGATGACCTTCAAAAGGAGGGGTGGCGTCAATATCCCATGTAGGATATCCCACGTTGAGGCCAGTAATATGCTCCAAATCGCAAGGTCCTTCTCCTTGACAGGTGGAATGTTGTTTGTTTGCTCCAGGGTCCCCCATGTGGAAATTTTGGGTAGCAGAGCTCTCCAAAAGGGATGCCTGGAAAGCACACCTCCATTGACCTTTGATGCTGAGGAACATGACAGGTTCATTCTGGTGGCGCTGGGGCGAAGTTCCAAGGCCTTGAGTTGACATGGATTCTCTTGCAGATGGGTCACAATGCTGGATTGTTACCAGGGAGATCATCAAATGTGCTGGTGTCTAAGGTGCTGTGCAGGATTCTCCTACCCTGGGTGTTTGCAAAGGTCGAAGATCACAGTTTCCTTTTAGGGACAGGAGATGTTCTGGGGTGTGGCTCAAGAGAAAACCTGTTGTATCATTAGTTGGTATTCCAGAACAGGCCTCTGAGGACAGATGCCTGAACACCTAATCTATGGTTCCAATTAGGTCCTAGGGGTATGTCAGTTTCAATCTTCTGACTCAGGACCATTGATTTGGTTGTCTGCCTGGATGTAAGCAGGGTGATTCAGATTGTGCATTTGCGTCCAGAGCCGACAATATTGGGGAGGGCTCAGGAGCCTTGCAGGTTTCTCCTAATTTGGAATGTTTTGGCTACTGCGACGGGCACAGTTTCCTTGGGGATGGCAGGTGTAGTACTGTGGTCTGGCTCCAGGGACCATATCCTAGAGGGCATGCAAACCATGGTTTTGAGAGCAAATTCTGTAAACAAAAAATCGGTTTAGGGTTGGTGGTGAGGAGATCACAGGTCCAATGCATAGACATGGAAGGCAGCTCGTCAGGAACTGTAAATCGGATGACTCGAAGGTGGTAGCACAGGCTTTTGTATCTTGATTGTGTGTTTCCAGGATGGCCTCTGAAGGCAGGTGTGGTCTCTTGGGTCCATGGCAGATTTTTCCTCTCTATGTTTCCTGGAAGCTCCCAATAGATTGGTGGGTTTCTCTGGGAAGGGAAGAGTGCTGTTTTCCACTTAGGGGTGCCCCAGAACAGGGATTCAAGGAAGGGCTCTGGGTCTGGGCCCTTGGAAAATCCCATCACGTGTTAGGATTTGGGTCAAGGGGCATAACAGGCCTGCAATGCGGGATCCTGAAGGTGCAACAGAGAGCGTTTGTTTGAAAGCATGCTCAGGCTTTGGGTCACAATGCCTGTTTGTGCCCAGGGCGGCCCTTATCAGTGGGTGTGATCTCATTGGCCAGGCAGCTGGCTCCCACTCGGAGGGTTGGACACCCTTCCCAACAGCTAGGATTCATGCCATGGAGAAGGAGGAGTTCTCTATTGGGCTTCAGGTTCCCCCATTGGCAGGGATTCCAGCAAAGGTCTGGTGACAGATGCCTGAATACCAAGGATGGGTAGAGGTGATAGTGTAGGGCCATGGCTGGTCCCACATGATAGATATGGGTCCCGCTCTCTGGGTGGCTGAGACTAGGTCGGGGCTCAGGCTCTGTCAGACACAGCACTAGTGGCCAGGGAAACCTATAAACTGGGGTTCCCTCGAGGTCTGAGCAGATTGATCCTCATGTGAGGTTTGCGGGCAGACTCACCAGGCACTTCTTCTTTCATGGGGGAGGCAGAATGCTGCGTTATGACTCTAGAATTCCCTATCCAGAGGCCTTTAGTACCAGTAGGGTGAGGGTGGTACTGTGAACACATGCTATGGTTCAACTCAGTGCTAAGCTGAAAGCAGTTCCAATGTGCAGCAGCTTATTTGAGATATTCAGCACCTGAGTAAGGGTGGCTGTCAGATATTTGCTCACAATGGAGTTTGTGTCTATGGTGACTGAGAAATGGAGGGGAGGCGACAAGATGTCTTGGAGGATTTTCCATGCCAAGGCTTGTGAGATGCTCCAAACAGCAAGGTTCTTCTCCTGGACAGGTGGAGTCTGGTTTGTTTTCTCCAGTGTCCCCCATGTAGAAAGTATGGGTAGGAGAGCTCTCCCACATGGACGCCTGGAATGTACACCTCCATTGTCCTTTGCAGCTGAGGAACATGACACGTATGTTATGATGGCTCTGGGGCAATGGACCAAGGACTTGAGTTGACATGGAATCTCTTGAAGATGGGTCACAATGCTGGTTTGTTACCAGAGAGTTTTTAGAATATGCTGGTAGCTAAGGTGCCTTACAGGATTCTCCTACACTTAGGGTTTGGTACAGGTCAAAGAGTACGGTGTCCTTCTGGGGAAAGGACATGTTCTGTTGTGGCTCAGGGACAACATGTTGTATCCTAAGTTGGTATTCCAGAAAATACCACTGAAGACAGATGCCTTAAATCTTAATCTAGGGTTCCAGTGCGTTCCTAGGGGCATGTCAGTTTCAATATTCTGACTCAGTACCATTGACATGGGTGTCCGTCTGGATGTAGGTGATCAGGTTGTTTCAGACTGTGCATTTGCATTCAGAGTGGCCGCCAACATTGAAAGGGCTCAGGGCACTTGGAGGTTTCTCATTATCTGGAAGGTTTGGACAACTGTGACGCACACAGTGTCATTGGGGTTGGCAGCAGTCCTATGGTGTGACTCCAGAGACCCCATCCTGGAGGTCATATGAGCCATGGTTTTTGGAGAGAAATCTGCAAACACATATTTGGGTTAAGGTTAATGGTGTGGAGGTCTCAGGCCCAATGCATAGACCTGGAGGGGACCTCATCAGGAACTGTAATTAGGGTGATGGGAAGGTGGTAGCACAGGTTTTCCTATCTGGATTGTGTGTCCAGGATGGCCTCGGTATGCAGGTGTGGTCTCATGGGGCAATGGGACACTTTTTCTCTCTAAGGATCCTGGTGGCTCCCCAAAGTTTTGTGGCTTTTTTGGGGAAGGGAAGAATGCTGTTTTGCATCTTAGTGGTGCCCCAAAGCAGGAGTTCCAGAGATGTGCTCTGGGTCTGGGGCCCTGGAAAATCCCACCCTATCTTAGGATTTAGGCATAGGGGCATACCAGTACTGCAATGCGGGATCATGGTGGTGCAACTGAGAGGGATTGTTTGAAAGCATGCTCAGGCTGAGGGTCACCATGCCTGTTTGTGCCCAGGGGGGTCCTCAGGAGTGGGAGTGGTCTCATTGGCCATGCAGCTGGCTCCCACTTTGAGGGTTGGACACCCATCCCAGCAGCCCGGTTTCCTGCCATGGAGAAGGAGGCTTTCTCTATGGGGCTTCAGGTCCCCCCATTGGCAGGGATTCCAGCAAAGTTCTGGGGAAAGAAGCCCAAATTCCAAGGATGGGTAGAGATCAGGAAGTAGGGCCATGGCCCGTCCCACTTGCTAGATATGGATCTAGTTCTGTAGGTGGCTTACACTAGGTTGGGGCTCATCCTCTGACCAACACAGCACTAGTGGCTAGGGCAGCCTATAAATCGGGGCTCCCTTGAGGGCTGAGCAGATTGATCCTCATGTGCGGTTTCTGTCCAGACACACCAGGCACTTCTGCTTTCTATAGAGAAGGCAGAATGCTGCATTCTGGCTCTAGAATTACCTATCAAGGGGCCTTGCAGACCAGTAGAGTGAGGATAGCATTGTTAACACAAGCTATGGTTCAATTTAGTGCCAAGCGGAAGCTAGTTCCAATGTGCAGCGGTTTATTCAAGATATCCAGCACCTGAGTAAGGGCAGATGTCAGATATATGCTCACACTGGATTTTGTGTCTATGATGACTGACAAATGGAGTGGTGGAATCAAGAGGCCATGAAGGGTTTTCCACGCTGAGGATCCTTAGAGAGAAATGTCTCCCATGAACCCATGAGACCACACTGCATTTGGAGTCCATCCTGGACACACAATTCAGATAGAAAATCCTGTGCTACCACCTTCCCATAACACTAATTACAGCTCCTGATGAGCTACCCTCTAGGTCTATGCATTGGGCCTGCAACCTCCACTCCACTAACCCTATCCTGAATTTGCATTTTCAGATTTCTCTCCAAAAACCATGGCTCACATACCCTCCAGGATATGGGTCTCTGGATCCACACCACAGGACTGTGTTGACCATCCCCAAGGAAACTGTACCCATCACAGTTGCCCAAACCTTCCAGATTAGGAGAAACCTGCAAGGCCTCTGAGCCCACGCCAATACTGTCGGCCACTCTGGACGCAAATACACAGTCTGAAACACCCTGATCACCTACATCCAGTCAGACAGCCATGTCAATGATCCTGAATCAGATGATTGAACCTGACATGCCTCTGTGACCTCATTAGAACCGGTATTAGGTTTTCAGGCATCTGTCCTCAGGATCCTGTTCTGGAATACCAACTTATGATACAACAAGTGGTCACTGAGACACACAAAAGAACATCTCCTGTCCTCAGAAGAAAACCGTGCTCTTCGACCTGTGCCACATACTTAGGTTAGCAGATTCTTGCACAGCACCTTAGCCACTAGAACATTTTATGATCTCTCTGGTAACAAACCAGCATTGTGGCCAATCTGCAAGAGATTCCATGTCAACTCAAGGCATGGTACTTCGCCCCAGAGCCAAAAGAATGAACTTGCCATGTTCCTCAGGTGCAATGGCCAATGGAGGTGTGCTTTCCAGAGATCCTTGCAGGAGAGCTCTGCTACCCAAACTTTCCACATGGGGGACAATGGAACAAACAAACCAGACTCCACCTGTCCAGTAGAGGGAAACCTTGCTGTTTGGAGCATCTCACAAGCCTCAGCGTGGGAAATCCTCCATGGCCTCTTGACAGCATCACTCCATTTGTCGGTCATCAAGACACAAACTCCAATGTGAGCCAATATCTGACATCCGCCCTTATTCTGGTGCTGGTTATCTCGAATAAGCCTCTGCACATTGGAACTGCCTTTTGCCTAAAACTGAATTAGACCATAGCCTGTGTTTACAATTCCATCCTCATCCTACTGGCCCCCAAGGCCGCTTGATAGGGAATTCTAGAGCCACAATGCCTCATTCTGCCTTCCCATAGAAAGATGTGCCTGGTGAGTCTGCCCACAAACCCCATATGAGAATCAATATGCTCAGACCTCGAGGAAAACCTGATTTGTATGCTGCCCTGGACACTAGTGCTGTGTCTGACAGAGCCTGAGCCTCGAACTAGTGTCAGCCACCCAGTGAGTGGGCCCCATATCTAGCATGTGGGACCGGACATGGCCTTACTCCATCATCTCTACCCATGCTTGGTATTCAGGCACCTGTCACCAGACCTTTGCTGGAATCCATGCCAATGGGGGAACCTGAAGCCCAAGGGAGAACTCCTCCTTCCCCAAGGAAGGAAAACCTGGCTATTCGGATGGGTGTCCAACCCTCAAAGTGGAAGCCAGCTGTATGGCCAAAGAGACCACGTCCTCTCCTGAGGGCCGCCCTTAAAACAAAGAGGCATTGTGACACACACCTTGAGTATTTTTCAAACAAGCCATCTCAGTTGCCCCAGCATGATCCTGCATTGCAGGCCTGGTACGCCCCTCTGCCCAAATTCCAAACCTAGGTGGGATTTTCTAGCCACCCAGACCCAGAGCCATTCTCTGGCATCCCTGTATTGGGGCACCCCTAAAATGGTAAACAGCACTCTTCCCTCCCCCGAGAAAGCCACCAAACTATGGAGAGTCACCAGGATCCTTAGAAAGGAAATGTCTCCCATGGACCCAAGAGACCATACCTTGGGCTGAGGGTCACATAATGTCCACATTATGGCCACATAATCCAGATAGAAAAGCCTGTGCTATGGCCTTCCAGTCACCCTAATTACAGTTCCTGATGAGCTGCCCTCCAGGTCTACACATTGGGCCTACGATCACCATGCCACTAACCCTAATCCAAATTGGTGTTTACAGAATTCTCTCCCAAAACAATGGCTCACATGCCCTCCAGGGTAAGGTCTCTGGATCCATACCACAGGACTGTGCCTGCCATTCCCAAAGAAACTGTGCCCATCACAGTTTTCCAAACCTTCCAAATTAGGAGAAACATGCAAGGCCCCTGAGCCCACAACAATATTGGGGGCTGCTCTGGACTCAAATGTGCAGTCTGAAACACCCTGTTCACCTACATCCAGGCAGACATCCAAGTCAACGGTCCTGAGTCAGAAGATTGATCCTGACATGCCCTTAGGACCTCAATGGAACCCTAGACTAGGTTTTCAGGCATCTGTCCTCAGAGGCCTGTTCTGGAATACCAACTTATGATAGAACATGTGGTCCCTGAGCCACACAACAGAACATCTCCTGTCCCCAGAAGGAAACCGTGCTCTTCGACCTTTGCCAAACCCTCAAGATAGGAGAATCCTGCATGGCACCATAGACACCACCACATTCTAAGATCTCCCTGATAACAAACCAGCATTGTGACCCATCTACAAGAGATTCCATGTCAACTCACGGCCTTGGTACTTGGCCCCAGAGCCAGCAGAACGAACCTGCCATGTTCCTCAGCTGCAATGATCAGTGGAGGTGTGCTTTCCAGGCTTCCATGCGGAAGTGCTCTGCTACCTAAACTTTCCACATGGGGAACCCTGCAGCAAACAAACCAGGCTCCACCTGTCCAGTAGAAAGAAGCTATGCAGATTGGAACATCACACAAGCCTCAGAGTGGGAAATCCTCTAAGGCCTCTTGACACCACCCCTCCATTTGTCCTTCATCAAAATCACAAACTCCAGTGTGAGAAAATATCTGACATCCGCTCTTTACTCAAGGGCTGGATATCTCAAATAAGCCACTGCACATGGGAACTGCCTTCCGCTTGGCACTGAATTGATCCATACTTGCGTTTACAATTCCTTCCTAACCCTACTGGTCCCAAAGCCCCCTTGATAGGGAATTCTGGAGCCACAACACCGCATTCTGCCTTCCCCATAGAAAGATCAAGTGCCTGGTGAGTCTGACCAGAAACACCACATGATAATCAATCTGCTCTGCCCACGAGGGAACCCTGATTTATAGGCTTCCCTGGCCACTAGCACTGTGTCTGACATTGCCTGAGTCCCGACCTAGTGTCATCAATCCAGAGAGGGGGCCCCATTCGGTCATGTGAGACCCGCCATGGGACAAGTCCATCATCTCTACCCATCCTAGGTATTAAGGCACATTTTCCCCAGACTTTTGATGGAATCCCTGCCAATGGGGGAACATGAAGCACATAGAGAACTCCTCCTTCCATATGACAAGAAACCTGGATATTGGGATGGGTGTCCAAACCTTAAAGTGGGAGATGGCTGCATGGCCAAAGAGACCATGCCCCCACTTGAGGGACGCCCTGGGTACAAACAGGCATTGTGACCCTCAGCCTGAGTGTGCTTTCAAGCAAGCCCTCTCAGTGGCACCATGAGGACCCCTCATTGCAGACCTAGTTAGCCCCTAGACCCAAATGCTAACCCTTGGTGGTTTTTCCAGTCCAAGAGACTGAAAGCCCATCTCTGGAATCCCTGTTTTGGGGTACCCCTAAGATGCAAAACAACACTCTTCCCGTCCCCGAAAAAGCCACCAAATTATGGGAAGCCACCTGTATCCTTAGAGATGAAAAATCTCCCATGGACCCATGAGACCACAACTGCATTCCGAGGCCATCCTGGACAAGCAATCCAGATAGAAAAGCCTGGGCAACCGCCTTTCAGTCACCCTAATCACAGTTCCAGATGAGCTGCCCTCCAGGTCTCCTCATTGGGCCTCCAATCACCTTGCCACTAACCCTAACCAAATTTGTGTTTTCAGACTTCTCTCCCAAAACCATGGTTCACATGTCCTCCAGGATGGGGTCTCTGGTGCAACACCACAGGACTGTGCCTGCCATCCCCAAAGAAACTATACCCATCACAGTTGCTTAAACCTTCCAGATGAGGAGAAACCTGCAAGTCCCTAGAGCCCACCTTAAGATTGGCGTCTGCTCTGGACACAAATTCGCAGTCTGAAACACCCTGATCACCTACATGAGGGAGACATCCAAGTCCATGGTCCTGAATCAGAAGATTTAATCTGACATGCCCCTAGGACCTCATTGGAACCCTAGATTAGGTTCTCAGGCATCTGTCCTGAGGGACCTGTTCTGGAATACCAACTTATAATACAACATGTGGTCCCTGAGCCTCAAAACACAACATCTCCTGGACCCAGAAGAAAACTGTTCTCTTTGTCCTGTGCCAAACCATCAGTGTAGGAGACTACTGCACAGCACCTTAGCCACCAGCACATTCTAAGATGTCGCTGGTAACAATCCAGCATTGTGACCCATCTTTATGAGATTCCATGTCAACTCAAGGCCTTGGTACTATGCCCCAGAGCCACCAAGACATACCTGCCATGCTCCTCAGCTGCAATAATCAATGGAGGTGTGCTTTCCAGGTATCCTTGCGGGAGAGCTCTGCTCCCAAACTTTCCACATGGGGAACCCTGGAGCAAAAAATCCAGGCTCCACCTGCCCAGTAGAAGAAATCCTTGATGTTTGGAGCATCTCACAAGAAATCCTTGCTGTTTGGACCATGTCACAAGCACCTCACATCCCTCAGCGTGGTAAATCCTCCATGGCATCTTGAAGACACCCCTCCATTTGTAGGTCACCATCGACACAAACTTCAGTGTGAGCAAACATCTGACATGCGTCCTTACTCAAGTGATGGATATCTCTAATCAGCCACCTCACATTGGAACTGATTTCCGCTTGACACTGAATTGAACCGTAGCTTGTGTTTACAATTCCAACCTCACTCTGGTAGTCCCCAAGCCCACTTGATGAGGGATTCTGGAGTCGCAAGGCAGCATTCTGCCTTACACATAGAAAATTGAAGTCCCTGGTGTGTCTGCCCAGAAACCCCACATGAGGATCAATCTGCTCGGCCCTCGAGGGAACCCCGATTTATAGGCTGCCCTGACCAGTAGTGCTGTGTCTGTTAGAGCCTGAGTACCAACTTAGTGTCAGCAACCCAGAGTGGGACCCATATCCATCATATGAGACCCGCCATGGGACAAGTCTGTCATCTCTACCCATCCTTGGTATTCGGGCACCTTTCCCCAGACTTTTGGTGGAATCCATGCCAATGGAGGAACCTGAAGCACATAGAGAACTCCTCCTATCCCCTGGCAGGAAACCTGGGTATTGGGATGGTTGTCCAACCCTCAACATGGGAGACAGCTACATGGCCAATGAGACCATCCCCACACTTGAGGGACGCCCTGGGTAAAAACAGGCAATGTGACCCTCAGTCTGAGCAGGTTTTCAAACAAGCCCACTCATTTGCACCTCCAGGATCCCGCATTGGAGGTCTGATATGCCCCAGGCCCAAATCCTAACCCTTGGTGGGATTTTCCAGGCAAGCACACCCAGAGCCCTCCTCTGTATTCCCTGTTTTGCAGCACCCCTAAATTGGAAAACAGCAGTCTTCCCTTCCTGAAAAAGCCACCAAACTATGGGGACCTGCCAGGATCCTTAGAGAGGAAATGTCTCCCATGAATCCATAAGACCACACCTGCAATCTGACGCCAACCTGGACACACAATTCAGATAGAAAAGCTTGTGCTACATTCTTCCAGGCCCCAAAATTACAGTTCCTAATGAGCTGCCCTCCTGGTCTATTCATTGGACCTGTGATCACCTTGGCACTCACCCTAACCTGAATTTGTCTTTGCAGACTTCTCTCACAAAACCATCGGTCACATGCCCTCCAGGATAGGGTCTGTGGATCCACACCACAGTACTGTGCCTGCCATCCCCAAGGAAACTGTCCCCTTCACAGTTGCTCAAACCTTCCAGATTAGGAGATAGCTGCAAGACGCCTGAGCCCACCCCTATATTGGCGGGCTCTCTCTACGAAAATGTGCAGTCTGAAACTCCCTGATCACCTACATCAAGGCAGACAGCCAAGTCAATGTTCCTGAGTCAGAAGAATGAACCTGACATGCCCCTAGGACCTCAATGGAACCCTAGATTAGGTTTTCAGGCATCTGTCCTCAGGGGCTTGTTCTGGGATACCAACTTAGGATACAACCTGTGGTCCCTGAGACACACAACAGACCATCTTCTGTCCCCAGAATGAAGACATGCCCTTCAGTCTGAGCCAAACCCTCAGGTAGGAGAATCCTGCACAGCACCTTAACTACCAACACATTCTAAGATCTCCCTGGTAACAAACCAGCATTGTGGCCCATCTGCAAGAGATTCCATGTCAACTCAAGGCCTTTGTACTTCACCCCAGAGCCACGAAAACGAACATGCCATGTTCCTCAGATGAAATGGTCAATGGAGGTGTGTTTTCCAGGCATCTATGTGGGAAAGCTCCGCCATCTAAACTTTCCATATGGGGGACCCTGGAGCAAAAAACCAGACTCCACCTGTCCAGTAGAAGGAAACCTTGCTGTTTGGAGCATCTCACAAGCCTCAGCATGGGAAATACTCCATGGCCTCTTGACGCCACCCCTGCATTTGTCCGTCATTATAGACACTAACTCCAGTGTAAGCAAACACCTGACATCTGCCCTTACTGAGGTGCTGGAAAGCTCAAATCAGCTGCAACACATTGGAACTGACTTCTGCTTGCCACTGAATTGAACCATAGGTGGTGTTTACAATTCCGTCCTCAACCTACTGTTCCCCAATCCCTCTTGATTGGGAATTCTGGAGCCACAAGGCAGCATTATGCCTTCCTCATAGAAAGAAGAAGCTCCTGGTGAGTATACCCAGAAACCACACATGAGAATTAATCTGCTCGGCCCTCGAGGGAACCCCAATTTATAGGCTGCCCTGGCCACTATTGCTGTGTCTGATAGAGCCTGAGCCCAACCTAGTGTCTGCCACACAGAGAGAGGGACCCATATCTAGCATGTGAGACCAGTCATGGCCCATGTCCGTCATCTCTACCCATCTTTTGGTATTCAGGCACATATCCCCAGACTTTTGTTGGAATCCCTGGCAATGGGGGACCTGAAGCACAACAGAGAACTCCTCCTCCCCATGGCAGGAATGCTGGTAGAGGCAATGGGTGTCCGATCCTCAAATAGGGAGCCAGCTGCATGGCCAATGAGACAACGCCTACTCCTGAGAGCCGCCTTACGCACAAACAGGCATTGTGATCCTTATACTGAGCATGCTTTCAAACAAACCCTCTCAGTTGCACTATCAGGATGACACATTGCAGGCCTGGTATGCCCCTAGGCCCAAATCCTAACCCTTGGTGGGATTTTCCAGAGGCCACGACCCAGTGCCCATCTCTGGATTCCCTGTTGTGGGGCGCCCCTAAGATAGAAAACAGCACTCTTCCCTTCCCCAAAAAAGCCACAAAACTATGGGAGCCACCAGGATCATTGGAGAGGAAAAGTATCCATGGACTCATGAGACCACATCTGCATTTCGAGGCCATCAAGAACACACTATCTAGATATAAAAGCCTGTGCTACTCCCTTTCCATTACCCTAATTATAATTCCTGATGATGTGCCATCCAGGTCTATGTATTGGACCTGAGATCACCTCGACACTAACCCTAACCCGAATTTGTGTATGTAGACTTTTCTCCAAAACCATGGGTCACAGACACTCAAGGATGGGGTCTGTGGATCTACACTACAAGACTATTCCTACTATCCTCAAGAAAACTGTGCCTATCACAGTTGCCCAAACCTTCCAGATTAGGAAAAACCTGGAGGATGCATGAGCCCACCCCAATATTGGCAGATGCTCTCTACAAAAATGCGCAGTCTGAAACACCCTGATCACTTACATCCAAACAGAGAGCCAAACAAATGGTCCTGAGACAGAAGATTTACTCTTAATGCCCCTAGGAACACATTGGAACACTAGATTAAGGTCTCAGGCATCTGTCCTCAGGGTTCAGTTCTTGAAGATCAACTCATGATACAACATGTGGTCCCTGAGCCACACAACAGAACATCTCCTGTCCCCAGAAGGAAACTGTGCTCTTTGACCTGTGTCAAACCCTCAGGATAGGAGAATCCTGCATGGCACCATAGCCACCAGCACATTCTAAGATCTCCCTAGTAGCAAACCAGCATTGTTGCCTATCTGCAAGAGATTCCATGTCAACTCAAGGCCTTGGTCCTTCGCCCCAGAGCCACCAGAACGAACCTGCCATGTTCCTCAGTTGCAATGGTCAATAGAGGTGTGCTTTCCAGGCATCCATGCCGGAGAGCTCTGCTAACCAGACTTTCAACATGGGGGGCCCTGGAGCAAACAAACCAGACTCCACCTGTCCAGTAGAAGGAAACCTTGCTGTTTGGAGCATCTCAAAAGCCTTAGAGTAGGAAATCCTCCATGACCTCTTGAGGCCACCCCTCCATTGGTCCGTCATCATAGACACAAACTCCAGTGTGTGCAGACATCTGACATCTGCCCTTACTCAGGTGTTGGATATCTAGAATAAGCCAATGCACATTGGAACTCTCTTCCGCTTGGCACTGATTTGAACTGAAGCTTGTGTTTAGAATTCCACCCTCACCCCACTGGTCACCAAGCCCTCTTGATAGGGAATTCTGGAGCCACAGTGCAGCATTCTGCCTTCCCCATAGAAAGAAGAAATGCCTGGTGAGTCTGTCCAGAAACCCCACATAACGATCAACATGTTTGGCCCTCGAGGAACCCTGATTTATTGGCTATCCTGGCCATTAGTACTGTGTCTGACAAAGCCTGAGCCCTGACCTACTGTAAGCTACCCAGAGATCTGACTCCTTATCCAGCATGTGAGATCTGCCATTGCCCAAATCGGTCATCTCTACCCATCCTTGGTATACAGGCACCTGTCCCCAGTCCTTTGCTGGAATCCCTGTCAATGGGGGAACCTGAAGCACAATAGAGAACTCTTCCTTCCCCATGGAAGAAAACCTGGCTGTTGGGATGGAGGTACAACTCTCAAAGTGGGAGCCAGTTGCATGGCCAATGAGACAACGCCCACTCCTGAGGTCCACCCTAGGCACAAACAGGTATAGTGACCCCCAGCCTGAGCATGCTTTCAAACAAGCCCTCAGTTGCACCACCAGGATCCCGCATTGCATGTCTGGTATGCCCGTAAGCCAAAATCCTAACCCTTGGTGTGATTTTCCAGACACCCAGACCCAGAACCCTTCTCTGGAATCCCTGTTTTGGGGCACCCCTAAGATTGAAAACAGCTCTCTTCCCTTCCCGGAACAATGACCTAACTATGGGGAACCACCAGGATCCTTAGAGAAGAAAAATCTCCAAGGACACAGGAGAACACACCTGCATTCTGAGGCTATCCAGGACACACAATCCAGATAGAAAGGCCTGTGCTATCCCCTTCAAGTCACGTTAATTACAGTTCCTGATGAGCTGCCCTCTAGGTCTAAACCTTGGCCCAGCAATCACCACGCCACTAACCCTAACCTGAATTTGTCTTTGCAGACTTCTCTCCCAAAAGCATGGCTAATATGCCCTCAAGGTTGGGGTCTCTGGATTCACACCACAGAACTGTGCCTGCAACCCCAAGGAAACTATGCCCATCACAGTTGCCCAAACCTTCCAGATTAGGAGAAACCTACAAGACCCCTGAGCCCACCCCAACATTGGCTCCACTCTGTATGCAAATACAGTCTGAAACTCCCTGATCATCTATATCCAGGCATACAGCCAATTCAATGGTCCTAAAACAGAAGATTGAACCTGACATGCCCTTGGACCTCATTGGAAACGTTGATTAGGTTTTCACACATCTGTCCTCAGAGTTCTGTTCTGGAACACCAACTTATGATAGAGCATGTGGTCCCTTAGCCACACAACAGCACATCTCCTGTCCCCAGAAGAAAACCGTGCTCTTCGTCCTGTGTCAATCCCTCAGGATAGGAGAATCCTGCACGGAGCCTCACCCACCAGGACATTCTAAGATCTCCCTTGTAACAATGAAGCATTGTGGCCCCTCTGCAAAAAAAAAAAAAAACTCCATTTCAACTCAAGGTCTTGGTCCTTCACCCCAGAGCCACCAGAACTAACCTGCCATGTTCCTCAGCTGCTGTGGTCAATGGAGGTGTGCTCTCCAGGCATCCATGCCGAAAAGTTCTGCTATCCAGACTTTCCACATTGGGGACCCTCATGCAAACAAACCAGACTCCACCTATCCAGTAGAAGACACCTTACAGTTTGGAGCATCTCACAAGCCTCATTGGGGGAAATACTCCATGGCCTCTTTACACCACCCCTCCATTTGTGAGTCATCAAAATAGAAACTCTAGTGTGAGCAAAAATCTGACAACTGCCTTACACAGGTGCTGGATATCTTGGAAAAGATGCTTCACATTGGAACTGCGTTCCACTTGGCACTGAATTGAACCTTAGCTTGTGTGTACAATTCCATCCTCACCCTACTGGTCCCCAAGGCCTCTTGATATTGAATTCTGGAGCCACAATGCAGCATTCTGCCTTGCCCATTGAAAGAAGAAGTGCCTGCTGAGTTGGTCCAGAATCCCCACATGAGGATCAATATGCTCAGCCCTGGAAGAAACCCCGATTTATAGGCTGCTCTTGCCACTAGTGTTGTGTCTGACAGAGCTTGAGCCATGAACCAGTGTTGGCCACTCAGAGAGTAGGCCTTAATCCAGCATGTGAGATTGGCCATGGCCCAAGTCTATCCTCTCTACCCATCCTTGATATACTGGCACCTTTCCCAAGACTTTGCTGGAATCCTTCCAATGGGGGAACCTGAAGCACAATTGAGAACTACTCCTTCTGCATGGAAGGAAACCTGACTGTTGAGATGGGTGTGCAACACTCAGCGTGGGAGCCAGGTGCATGCATAAAGTGACCACGCCCACCCCTTCAGTCCGCCCTGGGCACAAACAGGCATTGTGACTTTCAGCCTGAGCATGCCTTCAAACAAACCCTCTCTTTTGCACAACCACGATCCCGCATTGCAGGCCTAGTATGCCCCTAGGCCCAAATCCTAACCCTTGGTGGGATTTTCCAGGCACCGAGATCCAGAGTCCGTCTCTGGAATCCCTGTTTTGGGGCACCCTTAAGATGGAAACAAACACTTTTCCCTTCCCCGAAAAAAACACCAAACTATGGGGAGTCACCAGGATTCTTAGAGAAGAAAAATCTCCCATTGATGCAGGAGACCATGTCTGCATTCCGAGGCCATCCTGGACACACAATCCAGATAAAAGAGCATCTACTACTGCCTTCCAGTCACCTTTACATATCCTGACAAGCTGCCATCTAGGTCTACGCATTGGCCCTGCGATCATCTCTCCAATAACCCTAACACGAATTTGTTTGCAGACTTCTCTCCCAAAAACATGTGTCACATGACCTCCAGAATGGGGTCTCTGGCTCAAACCACAGGATTCAAACCACAGGACTGTGCCCGCCATCCCCAAGGAAACTGTGCCCATAACAGTTGCCCAAACTTTCCAGATTAGGAGAAACCTGCAAGGCCCCTGAGCCCACCCTAATATAGGGGGCTGCTATGGACGCAAATGTGCATCTGAAAAACCGTGATCACCTACATCTAGGCAGAAATCCACGTCAATGGTGCTAAGTAGGAGATTGAAACTGTCATGCCACTAGGACTTCATTGGAACCCTAGATTAGGTTTTCAGTCATCTGTCCTCTGGGGTCTGTTTTGGAATACCAGTTATGATACAACAGGTGGTCCCTGAGCCTCACAAAAGAACATCTCACGTCCCCTGAAGGAAATCACGCTCTTCGATCTGTGCCAAACCCTCAGTGTAGGAGTATCCTGCAGGGCACCTTAGCAACCAGCACATTCTAAGATCTCTCTAGTAACAAACCAGCATTTTGGCCCATCTGCAAGAGATTCCATGTCAACTCAAAGCCTTGGTCCTTCGACCCAGAGTCACCAGAATGAACCTGCCATGCTCCTCAGCTGCAATGGGGAATGGAGGTGTGCTTTGCAGAAATCCATGCCGAAGAGCTCTGCTACCTGAACTTTCCACATGGGGTACCGTAGAGTAAACAAACCAGACTCCATCTGTCCAGGAGAAGGAAACCTTGCTTTTTGGAGCGTCTCACAAGCCACAGCGGGGGAAATCCTCCATGGGCTTTTGATTCCAACTCTCCATTTATTGGTCATCATAGACACAAACTCTAGTGTGAGCAAACATCTTACATTTGCCCTTACTCAGGTGCTGGATATCTCAAAAAAGACGCTTCACATTGGAACTGCGTTCCGCTGGCACTGAATTGTACAGTAGCTTATGTTTACAATTCCATCCTCACCCTACTGGTCCCCAAGGCCTCTTGATATTGAATTCCGGAGCCAACGTCCAGCATTCTGCTTCCTCCATAGAGAGAAGAAGTGCCTGCTGAGTCTGTCCAGAACCTCACATGAGGATCAATCTGCTCGGCTCTCAAGGGAACCCTGATTTATGAACTTCCCTGGCCACTAGTGTTGTGTCTGACAGAGCCTGAGACCTGACCTAGTGTCAGTCACCCAGAGAGCAGTCCCCATATCTAGCATGTGGGACTGGCCATGGCCCATATCCGTCATCTCTACCCATCCTGTTATTCTGACACCTTTTCCCTGACTTTGCTGGAATCCTTCCAATGGGGGAACCTGAAGCATAATTGAGTACTACTCCTTCCCCATGGAAGGAAACCTGGCTGTTAGGATGGGTGTCCAGCCCTCATAGTGGGATCCAGGTACATTGCCAATGTGACCACACTGACTCCTGAGGGCTGCCCTGGGTACAAACAGGAATTGTGACCTTCACCTGAGTATGCTTTCAAACAAACACTCTCAGTTCCACCACAAGGTTCCCACATTACAGGCCTGGTATGTCCCAAGGCCCAGATCCTAATCTTTGGTGGGATTTTCCAGGTGCCCAGACCCAGAGCCCGTCTCTGGAATCCCTATTTTGGGGCACCTCTAAGATGGAAAACAGCACTCTTATCTTCCCCGAAAAAGCCACCAAACTATGTGGAGCCGCCAGAATCCTTAAAGCGGAAAGTCTCCCATGAACCCATGAGACCTCACCTGCATTCTGAGGCCATTCTGGACACACAATCCAGATAGAAAAGGCTGTGCTAACATCTTCATGTCATCCTAATTACAGTTCTTGTCGAGCTGCCCCCCAGGTCTATGCATTGGGCCTGCAATCGCCTCTCGACTACTCTGAACCGGAATTTGTGTTTGCAGACTTCTCTCCCAAAACCATGGCTCACATGCACTCCAGGATATGGTCACTCGAGGTGCACCAAAGGACAGTGGCTGCTATCCACAAAGAAACCATGCCCATCACAGTTGCCCAGATCTTACAGATTAAGGCAAACCTGCAAGGCCCCTAAGCCCACCCCAATAGTGGCTGCCGCTATGGATGCAAATGCACAGTCTGAAACAACCTGATTACCTTCATCCAGGCAGACAGCCACATCAATGGTCCTGAGTCAAAAGATTGAACCTGAAATGCCTTGGACCTCATTGGAACCCTTGATTAGGTTGTCAGGCATATGTCCTCAGGGGCCTATTCTGGAATACCAACTTATGATACAACATGGGGTCCCTGAGCCACACAACAGAACATCTCCTGTCCCCAGAAGGGAACCGTGCTCTTTGACTTGTGTCAGACTCTCAGCATAAGAAAATCCTACACGGCACCTTAACCACCAGCACATTCTAACATCTCCCTGGAAACAAAGAAACATTGTGACCCATGTGAAGGAGATTCCATGTTAACTCATCACCCTTGGTACTTCGCCCCAGAGCCAACAGAACGAACATGCCATGTTCCTCAGCTATAATGGTCAATGGAGGTGTGCTCTTTAGACATCCATGTCGGAGAGCTCTGCTATCCAGAATTTCAACATGGGGCACCCTGGAGCAAACAAACCAGATCCCACCTGTCCAGTAGAAGGAAACCTTTCTCTTAGGATCATGTCACAAGTCTAAGCATGGAAAATCCTCCATGGTGCTTGACGCCACTCCTTCATTTTTCAGTCATTATAGACACAAACTCCAGTGTGAGCAAACATCTGACATTTGCCCTTACTCAGGTCTGGATATCTCGAATAAGCCCCTGCACATTGGAACTGCCTTCCGCTTGGCACTGAATTTAACCATAGTTGTGTTACAATTCTATCCTCACCCTAATTGTCCCCAAGCCCTCTTTAAGTGCATTCTGGAGCCACAACACAGCATTTTGTCTGCCCCATAGAAAGAAAAAGTGCCTGGTGAGTTTGCCCAGATCCCCCACATTAGGATCCACCTTCATGGCCCTCAACAACGCCCTAATATCATAGGCCACCATGGGCACTAAAGCTCTGTCTGACATTGCCTGATCCACAACCTCCAGTCAGCCACCTAGACACTGGGCACCATATCCTGCAAGTGGGACCTGGTGTGGCCCAAAACCGTCATCTCTGCTCAACCTGGTTATTCAGGCATCTGTCCCCAGAACTTAGCTCAAATCCCTGCTTATGGGGGAACCTGAAGCACAAGAGTACTCGTCCTTCCCAATCGTAGGAAATCTGGCCTGTGTAATGGGTGTCTAACCCACAAATTGGAAACCAGCTGCATGGCCCTTGAGACCACGGTCACTCATGGGAGATGCCCTGGGCACAGAAAGGCATTGTGACCCTCAGTGTTAGCCTGCTTTCAAGAAATAGCCCTTGTTAGCTGCACCAGGAGTCCGCAGAGTGGGCCTACCAGATTGCTACGGCCAAATCCTCTCCTTCGTTGGTGTTTTCCAGGCACCCAGACCCAGAAACTGTCTCCAGAATCTCTCTTTTCTGGTTCCCCTGAGAGTGAAAACAGCAGTCTTCTCTTCCCCCAGAGACACCAAACTCTTGGGGGCTGGGCAGAATACCCAGAGACGAAGAATCTCCCATGGACCCATAAAGCCACCCCTATATTTTGCGACTCCCCTCGACACTGAATCCAGACAAAATAGCCTTCACTACCACCTCCATGACACCTTAATTTCAATACAATATGAGCTGCCCACAGGGCCTACAGATTGGGCCTGTGATCACCTCGGGCCTCACCCTAACCCTAGTTCACGTTTGCAGATTTCTGTCCCCAAAGTCCTGACCCACATGCCCTCCAGGATGGGGCCTCTGGTGCAACACCAGATGATTGTGCCAACCCTCCCAAAGGAGTCTCTACAGTTCACTGTTGCCCAAACCCTGAAGGTTAAGAGCAAAGTAAAAGCCCCTGAGTCCATGTCAATTTCAAAGGACGCTCTGGACCGAAATGCATATTCTGACACACAATAAGCACCTGCCTCCAGACAGACATCCAAGTAAAAGGCCGAGTCAGACGATTAAACCTGACATGCCTCTAGGATTTCATAGATACCCTATTTTAGATTTTCAGGTGCCAGTCCTCAGAGGCCTGTTCTCCAATACCAACTTATATTCCAACATGTGGTCCCTGAGCCACACTATGGAACCCCTCCTGTCCCTAGAAGGATACCTTGCTCTTAGTAGCTTTGTCCAAGACTCAGTGTAGGAGAATCCTACATGGCCCCTGACCACCCCAACATTCTAACATCTGCCTGAATATAAACCAGCTTTGTGATCCAATAGCATGAAACTCCATGTCAATTTAAGCCTGAAGGAACTTCTCCCCAGAGCCAACAGATTGAATCTGCCATGTTCCTCAGCTGCAATGTTCAATGGAGGTGTGCTTTCCAGGCATCCATGCAGGAGAGCTCTGCTACCAAACTTTCCATATGGGATATGGTGGAGCAAAAAAAACCAGACTCGTCCTGTCTAGTAGAAGGAATCCTTGCTGTTTGGAGCATCTCACAAGCCCCAGCGTGGGAAATCCTCCATGGCTTCATGATGCCACCCCTCCATTTGGTGGTCATCATAAACACAAACACCAGTATGAGCAAACATCTGACATTTGCCCTTATTCAGGTGCTGGATATCTCAAGTCAGCCACTACACACCGGAACGGCCTTCTGCTTGGCACTGAGTTTAACTGTACCTTGGGTTGACAATTCCATCCTCACCATGCTGGTCCCCCAGTCCTCTTGACAGGGAATTTTGGAGCCACAACTCAGAATTCTGCATGCCCCACGAAAGAAAAATTGTGTGGTGAGACTGCCCAGACTTCACATGGGGATCCACCTTCATGGCCCTCGACGGCACCCTAATAACATAGGTCACCAAGAACACTCAGTCTCTGACAGAGCCTGAGCCATGACCTATACTCTGGCCCACAGTCACTGGGCCCCATAACCTGCTGGTGGGACTTGCCTTGTCCTGAAGCTGTCACATCTACTCAACCTGGATATTCAGGCATCTCTCCCCAGACCGTAGCTCAAATCCCTGCCTATTGGGGAACATGAAGCCCAGGTGTTCTCTGCTTTCCTGATGGCAGGAAACCAGGCTGATAAGATGGGTGTCCAACCTTCAGAATGGAACCAGCTGCATGAATCATAAGACCACAGTCACTCATGAGAGCCGCCCTGGGCACAAACAAGCTTTGTGAACTGCAGCATGAGCCTGATTTCAAACAAATCCCCTCAGTAGCTGGGCCAGGAGTCTGCAGAGCAGGACTTCCAGGTTCCTAGGGCCAAATCCTCAACGTCTTTTGTTATTTCCAGGTTCCCACCCAGAACCTGTCTCTGGTATCCCTATTTTTGGGGTCCCCTGAGACCGAAAACAGCAGTCTTCCTGTACCCCAGAGAAACCAAACTCTTGTGAACCGCGCAGAATTCCTAGAGACGAAGAATCTCTCATGGCCCCATGATCCACGCCTACATTTTGTGACCATCCTTGACACATAATCCAGACAGAGAAGCCTTCTCTATGCCTCCATGACACCTTAATTTCAGAACAATATGAGCTGCACTCAGGGACTGAAGATCAGGCCTGTGATTACCTCGGGCCTCACACTAACCCTAGTTCGCGTTTGCAGATTTCTGTCCCCAAAGGCTTGGCCCACATGACCTCAGAAGGGGACTCTGTAGCCACACCAGACAACTGTGCCTATCTCCCGAAGGAAACTCTGCCCTTCACTGTTGCCCAAACCCTAAAGATTAGGAGCAAATTACAAAGCCCCTAGCCCACCCCCATTTTGAAGAACGTTCTGGACCCAAGGGCGCATTCTGACACACAATGAGCACCTGCCTTCAAGAAGACATTCAAGTCAAAGGCACTGAGTCAGAAGATTGAACCTGACATTCCTCTAGGACTTCATCGATACCCGAGCTTAGGTTTTCAGGTGCCTGTCTACAGGGGCCTGTTCCCCAGTACCATCTTATATTCCAACATGTGGTCCCTGACCACACAAAAGATCCCCTCCTGTCCCCAGTAGGATACCTTGCTCTTAGTAGCTGTGTCCCAGATACAGTGTAGGAGAAACCTGCATGGCTCTCTGACCAACCAATATTCTAATTTCTCCATGGATACCAACAAGCATTGTGACCCAACAGCATGAAACTCCATGTCAATTCAAGCTGAAAGGAACTTTTTCCAAGAGCTAACAGATCAAACCTGCCATGTTACACAGCTGAAATGGACCATGGAGGTGTGGTTTCCAGGCATCTATCCAGGAGAATTCTACTACCTAACTTATCACATGGAGGATCCTGGACCAAACAAACTAGACTCCACCTGTCCAGTAGAGGGAAACCTTGCTGTTTGGAGCATCTCACAAGCCCCAGCGTTGGAAATCCTTCATGACCTCTTGATGCCACCTCTCCATTTGTCGGTCATCATAGACACAGACTCAATTGTGAGCAAACATCTGACATCCTCCCTTAATCAGGTGATGGATACCTCACAGAATCCACCACAGATGGGGACAGCCTTCCACTTGGCACTGAATTTAACCGTAGCTTGGGTTTATAATTCCATTCTCTCCCTACTGGTCCCCAAGCCCTCTGGATATGGAATTCCAGAGTCACAACACGGTATACTGCCTTCCCCATAGAAAGAAGAAGTGCCTGGTGAGTCTGCCCAGAAAACCCACATGAGGATCAATCTTTGAGGCCCTTGAAGGAACCCCGATTTATAGGCTGCCCTGGCCTCTCGTACAGTGTCTGTCAGAGACTGAGCCCCGACCTAATGTCAGCAACCCAGAAAGCAGGGCCTGTATCAAGCATGTGGGAATGAACATGGCCTTACTCCATCATCTCTATTCATCCTTGGTATTCAGGCATCTATCCACAGACCTTTACTGTAATCCCTGCCAATGGGGTAACCTGAAGCACAACAGAGAACTCCATCATATCCATAGCAGGAATCCTATCTGTTGGGTTGGGTGTCCAACTCTCAGAGTTGGAGCCAGCTGCATGGCCAATGAGACCACAACCACACATGAGGGCCACCTAGGGGCCAAACAGGCATTGTGACCTTCAGCCTGAGCATGCTTTCAAACAAGCCCTATCATTTGCATGACCAGGATCCCGCTTTGTAGGCCAGGGATGCCCCTAGGCCCATATCTTAACCCTTGGTGGGATTTTCCAAGCATTCAGACACAGGGTCTGTCTCTGGAATCCCTGTTTGGGGGCACCGATAAGATGGAAAACAGCACTCTTCCCTCCCCGAAAAACCCACCAAACTATTGGGAGACGCCAGGATCCTTAGAGAGTAAAATTTCCCATGGACACATGGGACCACACCTGCATTCCGAGGCCATCCTGGATATAGAATCCAGATATAAAAGCCTGTGCTACCGCCTTCACATCGCCCTAATAACAGATCCTGATGAGCTGCCCTCCAGGTCTATGCATTGGGACTGCGATCACCTCACCATTATCCCTAACCTGAGTTTGTGTTTGCAGACTTCTCTCCATAACAATGGCTCACATGCCCTCCAGGGTGGGTCTTAGAATCACACCACAGCACTGTGCGTGCCATCCCCTAGGAAACTGTACACATCACAGTTTCCCAAACAAACAGATTAGGAGAAACCTGCAAATCCCCTGAGCACACCCCAATATTGGAGGTCAATCTGGACGCAAAGGCACAGCGTGAAACACTCTGATCACCTACATTTAGGCAGACACCCAAGTCAATCATCCTGAGTCTGAAGATTGAACCTGACATGCCCCTAGGACTTCATTGGAAACCTAGATTAGGTTTTCAGTCATCTTTCCTCAGAGGCCTGTTCTGGAATATAAACTTATGATACAAAATGTGGTCCCTGAGCCACGCAACACTACATCTCCTGTCCCCAGAAGGGGACAGAGCTCTTCGACCTGTGTTAAACCCTAAGGGTAGGTGAATCCTGCATGGTACTTTAGCTACCAGCACATTCTAAGATCTCCCTGGTAACAAACCAGCATTGTGACCCATCTGCAAGAGATTCAATGTCAACTCAAGGCCTTGGTACTTTGTCCCAGAGCCACCAGAAGGAACCTGCCATGTTCCTTAGCTGCAATGGTCATTCGGGGTGTGCTGTCCAGGCATCCATGCGGAAGAGCTCTGCTATCCATACTTTCCACGTGGGGAACTCTGGAGCAAACAAACCAGACTCCACCTGTCAGTGGAAAAAACAACCTTGCTGTTTATAGTATCTTACAAGCATCAGCATGGGGAATCCTCCATGACCTCTTGAAGTCACCTCTCCATTTGTTGGTCATCATAGACACAACCTCCAGTGTGAGCAAACATAATTCTTCTGCCCATATTCAGGTGCTGGATATCTTCTCGTTCGTTGGCCATCATAGATACAAACTCCAGCGTGAGCAGACATATGACCTCGCCCATACTCAGGTGCTGAAGATCTCAAAAAAAAAAAACCGCTGCACATTGGAATGGCCATGTGCTAGGCACTGAGTTTAAATATAGCTTGTCTATTCAGACTTCTGTCCTCACACTCCTCGCCTCTAAGCCCTCCATATTGGGAATTTGAGAGCCACAATGTAGCCTTCTGCATGCCCAACAGAATGAAGAAGTGCCCTATGGGTCTGCGCAGAAAATCCACATGAGGATCCAACTGCACAGCCCTCTATGACACCCCAATATCATAGGCAACCCTGTGCTAATGCCCTGTCTGACACAACCTGAGCCCCGACCACCTAGCAGCCACACAGATAATGGGCCCCATATCCTACAGGTGTGAGCTGCCTTGACCTGAGTCTTTCATCTCGAACCAACCTGGGTATTCAGGTACCTATCCCAGAACATAGCTCAAATTCCTGTTCATGGGGGACCCTGAAGAATGGCAGGAAAACTAAATGTTGAGATGGTTGTCCAACCAGCAGATTGGGTTCCAGGTGCATGGAACAAGAGACAGCGCCCACACAGGATGGGCAGGTGGGCACAAACAGGCATTGTGAGCCTCACCCTGAGACCCATTTCCAACAAGCCCCAGCAGGAGCTGGACCAGGTCCCCACAGAGTGGGCCTGTCAGGCCCCTAGGCCCATATCCTATGCCTTGGTGGGATTACACAGGCACCAGGACCCAGTACCCATCTCTGGTATCCATGTTTTGACAGGAACCCTGACACGGTAAAACACGGTCTCCCCTTCTCCCAGTAAGACACCAAACTCTTGGGTGCCGGGCAGAATCCCCAGAGAGGAAGAAACTCCCATGGACACATGAGGACTCCCCTCCATTCTGTGGCCATCTTAGACACAATCCAGACAGAAAAGCCTGTGAACCTGCTTCCCAGCCGCCCGAATTTCAAATTCCGAGGAGCTGCCCTTAGGGTCTGCAGATCGGGCCTGCCATCACCTCTTCCCTAACTTTTACCCGATTTTGTGTCTGAAGATTTTGGTCCCAAAGTCCTGACCCAGATTCCCTCCAAGATTGGGCCTCCAGAAGCACAGCACATCACTGGGCCTGCTCTCCGGAGGAAACTCTGCCTGTCTTAGTTTCCCAAACCCTCCACATTAAGAGAACCCTGCCAGGACCTGAGCTCACCCCAATTTCATAGGCCGCTCTGGAAAAAATGCACTTTCTGACACATCCTCAGCACCTACCTTCAGGAACACACAGGTCAATGGTGCTGAGTCTGAATATTGAATCTGCCATGACCCTAGGACCTCATCATGCCTCTGTCCCCAGAGGCCTGTTCTGGAAAACTAATATATGGTCCAACCTGTGGTCCATGAGCCATAAAAGAGAACCCCTCCGTCCTGAGAAGGAAACCTTTCTCCTGGGAACTGGGTCTAACCCTTAGTATAGGAGAATCCAGCATGGCCCCCGGGCCTCTTCCACATTCTAAGGTCTCCCTGGACATGAAGCAGCACTGGGATCCATTAGACTGAGATCTTCCATCAACTCAGATCATTTGGAAATTGGAACCAGAGACAGCTGACCACGCCTTCCCTGTTGCTCAGCTGTAAAGGTAATGCGAGGTGGGTTTCCCAGGGCTCCATCCAGAGAGCTCTGCTATCGAATCTTCCATATGGGGGAACCTAAACCTGGAGCCCTCTAAGTGGACTTCTCGGGTCCCGCATTAGGACACCTTGCTGTTTGGAGCAGCTCACAAGCTCCAGCTTGGGAAAACCTCCAAGGCTTCTTGAGAAAACCCCACCATTCGTTGGCCATCATGGAAACAAACTCCAGTGTGAGCAGACATCTGACCCTCAAAGATACTCAGGTGCTGGAAATCTCAAAACAACTGCTGTACATTGGAACGGCCATGTGCTCGGCACTGAGCTTAACCATAGCTTGTGTTTTCAGCCTTCAGTCTTCACAGTCCTCACCTGCAAGCCCTCCATATTGCGAATTCTGGAGCCACAATGCAGCTACTGCCTGCCCACCAGAAAAAAAAAAAAGTGCCTTATGGGTCTGCACAGAAACCCCACATGAGGACCCAGAAGCACACTTCTCAACAGCACCCCAATATCATAAGCCTCCCTGTGCCTGAATGCTCTGTCTGACATAGCTTGAGCCCCGACATCTGGTCAGCCACCCAGACAGTGGGCCCCATATCTGGCAGGTTGGTCCTGCCTTGGCCTGAGGCCATCATCTTGAAGCAACCTGGGTAATCAGGTACCTGTCCCAGAACTTAGCTCAAATTCCTCCCCATGGGGGACCCTGAAGCAGAAATGAGTACTACTCCTTCCCCGTGGCAGGAAAACTGAATGATGAGATGACAGTCCAACTCTCAGAGTGGGAGCCAGGTGCATGGCCCATTAGACCACGTCAACTCAGGATGGGCAGCTGGGCACAAACAGGCATTGTGACCCTCAGCCTAAGACCCTTTCCAACAAGCCCCCTCACTAGCTGGACGAGGAGCCCACAGAGCGGGCCTGTCATGCTCCTAGGCCCAAATCCTAAGACTTGGTGGGGTTATCCAGGTGCCTGGACCCAGAACCAATCTCTGGAATGCCTGTTTGCATGGGACCCCTGAGATGGAAAACAGCACTCTCCCCTTCCCCCAGAAAGACACCAAACTCTGGGGTGCCAGGAAGAATCCCCAGATAGGAAGAAGTTCCCATGGACCCATGAGGCCACCCCTCCATTTTGTGGCCATCCTAGACACACAGTCCAGACAGAAAAGCCTGTGCTCCTCCCTCCCAGCCACCTGAATTACAAATCCCGGGGAGCTTCCCTCAGGGTCTGCAGATCCAGCCGGCCATCACCTCGCCCATAAATCTTACCCGAGTTTGTGTCTGAAGACTTTGGTCCCAAAGTCCTAACGCACATTCACTCCGGTATGGGGCCTCCAGAACCACATCACATCATAGGGCCTTCTCGTCTGAGGAAGCTCTGCCCATCTCAGTTTCCCAAGCCCTCCAGATTAGCAGAAACCTGCAAGGCCCCTAAGCCCACCACAATTCCATAGGCCTCTCTGGAAAAATGCAGTCTGACACAGCCTCAGAACATACCTCCAGGAAGACATGCAGGTCAAAGGGAAGGGATGAATGCCCCTAAGACCATGTGAGTGCAAGGTGCTGGGTGTGCGGCCAGCTGTCTCTGTTTCTGTTGGAAGGTCTGGGCTCAGGCTATGTAAGACAGAGCATTAGTGCTTAGGGTAGCCTATGCAATTGATGTGTTGCCGAGGGCCAAGCAGGTTGATCCTCCTTTTGGGTTTCTGTGCAATGGCTTAGACAACGTATTTCTTCCAGTGGGCAGGCAGAGTGCTTCGTTTTGGCCCCAGTATTCCCAATCAGGAGGGCTTGTTGGACAGGAGTGTGAGGATTGAGGTCTGAAAACACAAGCTAGTGTGAGGTTTGGAGCCAAGGGCACGGCAGTCACAATCTGCAGAGGCCGAATTGAGATCTCCTGCATCTGAAGTCAGGGTTAGGATGAAACGTTGGCTGAGGCTGGAGTTAGTGTCCATGATGGCCCCTTCATGAAGTGGGGGCCTCATGAGGCTAAGGAGGGTTTCCCACACTGAGTTTGTGAGTTGCTCCAAACCACAAGGTTTCCTTCTGCAGGACAGTCGAGTCCTGTTGGATGGCTCCAGGACGTCCCATACGGAATGACTGGGGAGCAGGGATTGAAGGATGAATGCCTGTACAGCATAGCTCGCATTCCCATTGCCTATTTGCGACAAGACATGTTTGAACTGCTGGCTCTGGATTGAGCTACCCAGGGGGCTGAGTTGAAACGGACTCTCCTGAGAATGGGTCATAATGTGGGTTTGTCTCCTTGGAGACCTTGGAATGTGCTGGTGGCTCAGGGCCCCTGCAGAATTCTCCTACCTGAAGAGTTTGATACAGCTCCAATAAGAAAGCTCCCCATGTGGAGAGGAGAGAGGTTCTGTTTGTTGCCTCTGAAAAGCCCCAGATGCTGATCTTCGAAACCAGCCCTCTGAGGAGAGACACTTGGAAACCAAAGCTAGGTTCAGATTAGGGCCTAGGGGCCTGTGTATTCAATCTTCTGTCTCAAGGGACACTGTCTGAGTATCTAGGTGGAGATAGTTGCTCAGCTGGTGTCAGAGTGTTTCTCTTAGTCCAGGGCAGGCTACACTATCTGGATGGCCTTGGGGGCCTTGGAGATTTTTCCTGATATGTAGGGTTATGGCCAATGAACTGGGCACAGTTTCCTTGGAGATGACATGTGCAGTCTTTCGGTGTGGCTCCATAGGCCTTAGCCTGGAAGGTGTGTTGGTCCATGCTTTGAGCACAAAAGTCTGAAAACAGAAACTCGGGTTAAGTGTGGCACCGAGGGTATGGCAGGCCGGATCTACAGACCGTGAGGGGAGCTACTCGTCTATTGAAAGAAGGGCGTGTGGAAGGCAGTCCCTCAGGCTTTTGTCTCTGGTTGTGTCCAGGATAGCCGTGGATTGTAGGGTGGACTCAGGAGCTATGGACGAGTCTCTGTCTCTGGGGATTTGGCCCAACTCCCAAGAGTTTGGGGACATTTTGTGGGAAGGGTGGAGTCCTTTTTTCTGGTCAGGTGTCTCTCCAAGAGAGGGATTCCAGAGCAGAGCCCCAGGTACAGGCGACTGGAAAATGCGAACTCTGGTGAGGATTGGGAATATAGGGGCTTGGTAAGCCCCATATGTGGGCTCTTTGTCCAGGCTCTGAGAGGCCTTACTTTGACATAGGGCTCATGCTGAGGGTCACAATGCGAATTTGTGTCCAAGAGGGCACTCAAGTTTGGGCGTTGCCTCAGGAGCTATGAAGGTTTCTCCTACCCTGAAGGTGTAACTCCATGCCAACAGCAAGCTTTCCAGCCATGGGGAAGGAGGAGTTCTGATTTGTGCTTCAGGTACCCACCTTGCGGGGATTTGATATAATTTCTAGGTTCATATGTCTGAAAAACCAGGTTGGGAAGAGATGACGGCCTAAGGCCATGACGTGTCCAATGTGCTGGTTGTGAGGCCAGCTGTCTCCTTGTCTGTGGGGCCTACTCTCTGGTGACTGACATTAGGTCTGGGATCAGTCTCTGTCAGACACTGCAGGAGTGGCCAGGGCAACCTATAAATTGGGGCTCTCTCAAGGGCAGAGCAGATTGATCCTCATGTGGGGTTTCTGGCCAGACTCACCAGGCACTTCTTTCTATAGAAGGCAGAATGCTGGGTTGTGGCTCCAGAATTCCCTACCAAGAGGACTTGGGGAACAGTCGGGTGAGGATGGAATTTTAAAAACAAGCTATGGTTCAATTCAGTGCCAAGGGGAAGGCAGTTCCTATGTGCAGCGGTTTATTCGAGATATCCAGTACTTGAGTAAGGGAGGATGTCAGATATTCGCTTACCCTGGCATTTGGGTCTATGATGACTGACAAATGGAGGGGTGGCGTCAAGAGGCCATGGAGGCGTTTTCACATTGAGGCTTATGTACTGCTCCATACAGCAAGGTTTCGTTATACTGGACAGGTGGAGTGGGGTTTATTTACTCCAGGGCCCCCCATGTGGAAAGTTTGGATAGCAGAGCTCTCCCGCATGGATGCCTGCAAATCTCAACTCCATTGACCATCGCAGCTGAGGAACATGGTATGTTTGTTCTGCTGTCTCTGGAGCGAAGTACTAAATCTTTGATTTGACGTGGAATCACTTGCAGATGGGCCACAATGCTGGTTTGTTACCAAGGAGATCTTAGAATGTGCTGTTTGCTAAGGTGCCATGCAGGACTCTCCTACCCTGAGGGTTTGGCACAGGTCGAAGTGCACAGTATCCTTCTGGGGACAGGAGATGTTCTGTCATGTGTCTCAGGGACTACATAATGTGTCATAAATTGGTATTCCAGAACAGGCCCCTGAGGACAGATGCCTGAGAACATAATGGGGTTCCATTGAGGGCCTAGGGGCATTTCAGGTTCAATCTTCTAACTCACGATCATTGACTTGGCTGTCTCTCTGGATGGAGGTGATCATGGTGTTTCAGACTATGCAATTGCATCCAGAGTGGCCAGCAATATTGGGGTGGGCTCAGAGGCCTTACAGTTTTCTCCTGATCTGAAAGGTTTTTGTAACTCTGATATGCACAGTGTCCTTGGGGATGGCAGCCAGAGATCTGTAGTGTGTCTACAGAGACCCCATTCTGGTGGGCATGTGAGCCATGGTTTAGGGAAAGAAGTCTGGAAACACAAATTTGGGTTTGCAAATTTGTGGGAATGTGAACGCAAGCCCAATGCATAGACCTTGAGGGCAGATCATGAGGAACTTTAATTAGGGTGCCTGGAATGCAGTAGCACATACTTTTCCTTCTGGATTGTGGGTCCAGGATGGCCTCGGAATGCAGGTGTGGTCTCATGGGTCCATGGGAGACTTTTCTTCTCTATGGATACTGGCGGCTCTCCATAGTTTGGTGACTTTTTTGGGGAAGAGAAGAGTGTTGTTTTCCCTCTGAGAGGTGCCACGAAACAGGGATTCCAGATACGGGCTCTGGTTCTGGGCGTCTGGGACATCCCACCAAGGGCTAGTATTTGTGCCTAGGGTGTAGGAGGCTGCAATGTGGGATCATGGTGGTGCAACTGAGAGGGATTGTTTGAATCCATGCTCAAACTGAGGGTCACAATGCCTGTTTGCGCCCAGGGTTGCCCTCAGGAGTGGGCGTGGTCTCATTGGTCTTATATGGCTCCCCCATTGAGGGTTGGGCACCCATCCCAACAGCAAAGTTTCCTGCCATGTGGAAGGAGGAGTTTTCTATTGTGCTTCAATTCCCCATTGGCAGGGATTCCAGCAAATGTCTGGGGACAGGTACCTGAAAACCAAGGATGGGTAGAGATGATGCACTTGGGCCATGAAACAATCTCAATTGCTAGATGTGGGGCCCACTCTCTGGTGACTGACACTAGGTTGGGGCTCAGGCTCTGTCAGTCACAGCATAGTGACCATGGCAGCCTATAAATCGGGTTTGACTCGAGGGTCGAGCAGATTGATCCTCATGTGGGGTTTCTGGGCAGACTCACCAGGCACTTCTTCATTCAATGGGGAAGGCAGAATGCTGCGTTGTGGCCACAGATTTCCCTATCAAGAGGCCTTGGGGACCAGTCGGGTGAGGATGGAATTTTAAACACAAGCTATGGTTCAATTCACATCCAAGTGGAAGGCAATTCCTATGTGCAGCAGCTTATTCGAGATATCCAGCACCTGAGTAAGGGCGGATGTCAGATATTTGCTCACACTGGAGTTTGTGTCTATGATGACTGACAAATGGAGGGGTGGTGTCAAGAGACCATGGAGGCATTTCAATTTGAGGCTTATGAGCTGCTCCAAACAGCATGGTTTCGTTCTCCTGGACAGGTGAAGTCTGGTTTATTTGCTCCAGGGTCCCCCATGTGGAAAGTTGGGTAGCAGAGCTCTACTGCACGGATGCCTGGAAAGCTCAACTCCATTGACCATTGCAACTGAAGAACATGGCAGGTTCTTTCTGGTGCCTCTGGGGCGAAGTACCAAGGCCTGTATTTGACATGGAGTCTCATGAAGATGGGTCACAATGCAGGTTTGTTACCATGGAGATCTTAAAATGTGCTGGTGGCTAAGGGACCGTGAAGTATTCATCTACCCTGAGGGCTTGACACCAGTCAAAGAGCACGGTTTCCTTCTCAGACCAGAGATGTTCTGTTGTGGGGCTCACGGACCACATGCTGTATCATAAATTGGTATTCCAGAATAGGCCTCTGAGGATAGATGCCTGAACATTTAATCTAGGGTTCAGTGAAATCCTAGGGGAATGTCAGGTTCAGTCCTCTGACTCAGGACCATTGACTCTGATGTCTGCCTAGATGTAGGTGATCAGGGTGTTCCAGACTGCGCATTTGTGTTCAGAGCTGCCGCCAATATTTGGGTAGGCTCAGGAGCATAGCAGGTTTCTCCTAATCTAGAATTTTTGGGCTACTGTGGCGGGTACAGTTTCCTTGGTGATGGCAGGGACAGTCCTGTGGTGTGGATCCAGAGACCCCATCCTGGAGGGCATGTGTGCCATGGTTTGGTAGAGAAGTCTGCAAAAATAAATTCGGATTAGGATGAGTGGCTAGGTGATTACAGGCCCAATGCATAGACCTGGAGGGAAGCTTGTCGGGAACTGTAAATCGCGTGCTTCGAAGGCGGTAGCACAGGCTTTTGTATCTGGATTGTGTATCCAAGATGGACTAGAAATGCAGGTGTGGTCTCAGGTGTCCATGGGTGATTTTTCCTCTCAAGTATCCTGGCGGCTACTTATAGTTTGGTGACTTTCTCAGAGAGGGAAGCGTTCTGTTTTCCATATTAAGGGTGTCCCATAACAGGGATTGCAGAGACGTGCTCTGGCTCTGGGCACCTGGAAATACCCACCAAGGGTTGGGATTTAGGCCTTAGGGCTTACCAGGCCTCCAATGCAAGTCCTGGAGGTACAACTGAGAGCATTTGTTTGAAAGCATGCTCAGTCTGAGGGTCACTATGCCAGCTTTTGCCCAGGGCAGCCCTCAGGAGTGGGCGTGGTCTCAATGGCCATGCAGTGGCTTCCACTCTGAGTTTTGGACACCCTTCCCAACTTTCAGGATTCCTGCCATGGGGAAGAAGGATTTTTCTATTGTGATTCATGTTCCCCCATAGGTAGGGAATCCAGGAAAGGTCTGGGACAGATGCCTGAATACCAAGGATGTGTAAAGATGACGGGCCTGGTCTGTGGCCTGTCTCACATGCTGGATATGGCCCCGCCCTCTGGGAGGCTGACACGAGGTTGGGGCTCAGGCTCTGTCAGACACAGCACTAGGGTCCAAGCCTGTCTATAATTTGGGGTTCTCTCGAGGGTTGAGTAGATTGATCCTCATGAGGAGTTTCTGGGCAGACTCACCAGGCCCTTCTTCTTTCTATGGGGAAGGCAGAATGCTGGGTTGTGGCTGCAGAATTTCCTATCATGAGGGCTTGCAGATCAGTAGGGTGAGGACGGAATTGTAAACCCAAGCTACGAATGAATTCAGTGACAAGCGAATGGCATTTCTAGTGTGCAGTGGCTGATTCCAATATCCAGCACCGGAGTAAGGGCGGACGTCAGATATTTGATCATGTTGGAGTTTGTGTCTATGATGACCGACAAATGGAGGGGAGGTGACAAGAGGCCATAGAGGATTTCCAACACTTGGGCTTGTGAGATACTCCAAACAGCAAGGTTTCCTTCTACCAGACAGGGGCAGTCAGATTTGTTTACTTGAGAGTGCCCGATGTGGAAAGTTTGGGTAGCAGAGCACACCCACATGGATGCCTGGAAAGCACACCTCCACTGAACATTGCATATGAGGAACATGGCAGGTTCATTCTGGAGACTCTGGGGTGAAGTACCAAGGCCTTGAGTTGACATGGAATTTCATGAGGATGGCTCACAATGCTGGCTTGTTACCAGTGAGATCGTTGAATCTGCTGATGGCTACGGACCAAGTAGGATTCATGGACCCTGAGGGTTTGACACAGGTGCAAGAGCACGGCTTCCATCTGGAGAAAGGAGATGTTCTGTTGTGGAGCTCAGGGACCATATGTTGTATCGTAAGTTGGTAACCCAGAACAGTCTCTGATTACAGATGCCTGAAAACCTAATCTAGGGTTACATGAGGTCATAGGGGCATGTCAGGTTCAACCTTCTGACTCAGGACCATTGACGTGGGTGTCTGACTGGATTCAGGTGATCAGCGTGTTTCAGACTGTGCATTTGTGTCCAGAGCGCCCTCCACTATTGGGGTGGGCTCAGGGGCCTTGCAGGTATCTCCTTATCTCGAGGGTTTGGGCAAATGTGATGGACACATTTTCCTTGGGGATGGCAGGCACAGTCCAGTGGTGTGGCTCCAGAGACCCCAGCCTGGAGGACATATGAACCATGGTTTTGGGAGAGAAGTCTGCAAACACAAACTTGGGTTAAGGTTAGCGGCGAGGTGATCACAGGCCCAATGCATAGACCTGGAGGGCAGCTCGTCAGGAATTGTAAATCAGGTGTCTCAAAGGTTATAGCACAGGCTTTTGTATCTGGCTTGTGTGTCAAGGATGGCCTTGGAATGCAGGTGTGGTCTTATGAATTCATGGGAGATTTTTCCTCTCAAGTATCCTGGTGGCTCCCTATACTATGGTGGCTTTCTCGGCAAAGGGAAGAGTGCTCTTTTCCATCTTAGTGGTGCCTCAAAACAGGGATTCCAGAGATGGGCTGTGTTTCTGGGCCCCTGAAAAATCCCACCAGGGCTTAGGATTTTGGCGTAGGGGCATATCAGGCCTGCAAATCAGGATCCTAGAGATGCAACTGAGAGCGTTTCTTTGAAAGCATGCACAGTTTGGGGGTCACAATGCCTGCTTGTGTCCAGGGTGGCCCTCATGAGTGGGAGGGGTCTCTTTGGACATTCAGCTGGCTACCACTCTGAGGTTTGGACACCCACACCAACAGACAGGATTCCTGCCATGGGGAAGGAGAATTTCTCTATTGTGCTTCTGGTTCCCCCATTGGCAGGGATTCCAGCAAAGATCTGGGGACAGATGCCTGAACCAAGAATGGGTAAAGGTGACAGGCCTGGGCCATGGCCAGTCTCACATTCAGGAGGTGGGGCCCATCCTCTGGGTCCTGACACGAGGTCAGAGATGAAGTTCTGTCAGACACAGCAATAGTGGCCAGGGCAACCTGTAAATCGGGGTTCCCTCGAGGGTCGAGTAGATTTATCCTCATGTAGGGTTTCTGGGCAGTCTCACTGGGCCCTGTTACTTACTATGGGGAAGGCAGAATGCTGTGTTGTGGCTAAGAATTCCCTCCCTATCAAGAGGGCTTATTGAACACTAGGGTGAGGATGAAATTGTAAACCCAAGCTGCTTTTAAATACAGTGCCAAGCAAAAGGCAATTCCAGTGTGTAGCAGATGATTCAAATATCCAGCACTTGAGTAAGCACAGATGTCAGTTGATTGTTCACGCTGGAGTTTGTGTCTATGTTGACCAATAAATGGATGGGTGGCCTCAAGAGGCCATGGAGGATTACCCACACTTGGGCTTGTGAGATAATCCATACGGCAAGGTTTCCTTTTACTGTATAGGGGAGTCTGGTTTGTTTCCTCCAGGGTTCCCCATGTGGAAAGTTGGTATCAGAGCACTCCTGCTGGATGCCTGGAAAGTACACCTACATTGACCATGGCAGCTGAGGAACATGGCAGTTTTGTTCTGGTGGCTCTGGTGCATAGTAACAATGGCTTGAGTTGTCATGGAGTCTCATGAAGATGGGTCAAAATGTTGGTTTGTTGTCAGGGAGATCATAGAATGTGCTGGTTATGAGGGGGCCTTGCAGGATGCATCTACCTAGAGTGTTTGACACAGGTCCAAGAGCACGGCTTCCTTCTGGGGACAGGGGATGTCCAGTTGTGTGGCTCCAGGACCATGTTGTATCATAGGTTGATATTCAGAACAGCCCTCTGAGTACAGATACCTGAAAACCTAATCTAGTGTTCCAATGAATCCTAGGGGCATGCCACATTCAATCTTCTGTATCAGGACCATTGACTTGGCTGTAAGCCTTGATGTAGGTGATAGGGTGTGTCAGACTGTGCATTTGCATCCAGAGCGGCCTCCTGTATTGGGGTGGGCTCAGGGGCCCCACAGGTTTCTCCTAATCTAGAGGGTTTGTGCAATAGTGACAGGCACAATTTCCTTGGGGAAGATAGGTACAATCCCAAGGTGTGGCTCCAGATACCACATCCTGGGGGGCATGTGAGCCAAGGTTTTGGGAGGGAAGTCTGCAAACGCTAACTCAGGTTAGGGTTAGTGGCAAGGTGATCACAGGCCCAGTGCATAGGCATGGAGGGCAGCTCATCAGGAACTGTTAATCAGAAGACTCAAAGGCGGTAGCACAGGCTTTCTCTCTGGATTGTGTGTCCAGGATGGCCTGGGAATGCAGGTGTGGCCTCATGGGTCCATGGAAACTTTTCCTCTCTAAGGATCCTGGTGGCTCCCAATAGTTGGTGGCTTTCTCGGGGAAGGGAAGAGTGCTGTTTTCCATGATAGGGGTGCCCCAAAATAGGGATTCCAGAGACGGGCTCTGGGTCTGGTCCCCTGGAAAATCCCACCAAGGGTTAGGATTTGGGCCTAGTGGCTTACCAGGCCTGCATGTGGGATCCTGGAGGTGCAACTGAGAGGGCTTGTTTGAAATAATTCTCAGGCTGAGGGTCACAATGCCTGCTTGTGGCCAGGATGGCCCTCATGAGTGGGCTTGGTCAACTTGGCCATGCAGATGGCTCCCACATTGAGGGTTGGACACCCATCCCAACAGCCAGAATCCTGCCATGGGGAAAGAGGAGTTCTCTATAGTGTTTCAGGTTCCCCCATTAGCAGAAATTCCAGCAAAGGTCTCGGGACAGATGCCTGAATACCAAGGATGGGTAGAGATCACGGACATGGGCCATGGCCAGTCTCAAATCGTGGATATGGGCCCTGATCACTGGGTGGCTGACACTATTTCTTGGCTCAGGATCTGTCAGACACAGCACTAGTGCCCAGGGCAGCCTATAAATCGGGGTTCCTTTGAGTGCTGAGCAGATTGATTCTCATGTACTGTTTCTGGGTAGACTCACCAGGCCCTTCTTGTTTCTATGGGGAAGGCAGAATGATGCGTTGTGGCTCCACAATTCCCTATCAAGGGGGCTTGCGGACCAGGAGGCTGAGGATGGAATTGTAAACCCAAGCTATGGTTACATTCTGTATCAAGCGAAAGGCACTTCCAGTGTGCAGCAGTTGAATCGAATATTCAGAACCTGAGTAAGGGTGGATGTCAGATATGTGCTTATGCTGGAGTTTGTGTCTACAATGACCCACAAATGGAGGGATGGCGTCAAGAGGCCATGGAGGAATTCCCAGGTTGGTGCTTTTGAGATGCTCCAAACAGTAAGTTTTCCTTCTACCGGACAGGGGCAGTCCGGTTTGTTTGCTCCAGGGTCCCACATGTGGAAAAAATGGGTAGCATAGCTCTCCCACATGGATGGCTGGAAAGCACACCTTCATTGACCATTGCTGCTGAGGAACATGGCAGGTTCATTCTGGTGTCCCTGAGGCGAAGTACCAAAAACTGGATTGGACATGGAATCTCATGAAAATAGGTCACAATGCTGGTTTGTTACCAGGGAGATCTGAGAATGTGCTGGTGGCTAAGGGGCCATGCAGGATTCATCTACCCTGAGGATTTGATACAGGTCTAAGAGCCCAGATTCCGTCTGGGGACAGGAGATGTTCTGTTGTGTGGCTTAGGGACCATATGTTGTATCATAAGTTGGTATTCTAGAACAGACCTCTGATGACACATGTCTAAAAACCTAATCTAGGGTTCCAATGAAGTCCTAGGGCATGTCAGGTTCAGTCTTCTTATTCAGGAACATTGACTCTGGTGTCTGCCTGGATGGAGGTGATCAGGGTATTTCATACTGCGCATTTGCGTCCAGAGTGATATCCAATATTGTGGTGGGCTCATGGTCCTTGCAGTTTTCTCCTTTTTTGGAGGGTTGTGGCAACTGTAACGGGCACAGTTTCCTTGGGGATGCCAGGCACAGTCCTTTTGTGTGGCTGCAGAGACCCCATCCTGGAGGGCATGTGAGCCATGCTTTAGGGAGAGAAGTCTGCAAACACAAACTCGGGTTAGGGTTAGCGGCATGGTGAACGCAAGTCCAATGCATAGACCTAGAGTGCAGCAAGTCAGGAACTGTAAATCAGGTGACCTGAAGGCGGTAGCACAGGCTATTGGATCTGGATTGAGTTTCCAGGATGGCCTTGGAATGCAGGTGTTGTCTCATGGGTCCATGGTAGATTTTTCCTCTCAAGGATCCTGGCAGGTCCCAATAGTTTGGTGGCTTTCTCAGGGAAAGGAAGAGTGTTGTTTTCCATCATTGGGGTGCCCCAGGACAGGGATTCCAGAGACAGGCTTTGGGTCTGGGCTCATGGACAATCCCACCAAGGGTTAGGATTTGGGCCTAGAGGAGTACAAGGCCTGCAGTGCGGGTCCTAGATGTGAAACTGAAACATTTGTTTGAAAGCATGCTCAAGTTGAGGGTCACAATGCCTGCTTGTGCCCAGGCAGCCCTCAGGAGTGGGTGTGGTCTCATTGCCCATGCACCTGGATCCCATTCTGAGTGTTGGACAACCATTTCAAAGCCAGGATTCCTGTCAAGGGGAAGGAGGAATTCTCTATTGTGCTTCAGGTTTCTCCATTGGTAGGGATTCCAGCAAAGGTCTACGGGACAGATGCCTGAATACCATGGATGGGTAGAGATGGCGGACAGGGGCCATCACCGGTCTCAGATGCTGGATATGGGCACCGCTCTCTGGTGGCTGACACGAGGTCGGGGCACAGGCTCTGTCATCCACAAGACTAGTGGCCAGGGCAAACTATAAATCAGGGTTTCCTCTTGGGCCGAGTGGATTGATCCTCATGTGCAGTTTCTGGGCAGACTCATCAGGTCCTTCTTCTTTCTATGGGGAAGGGAGAATGCTGCATTTTGGCTCCAGAATTCCCTATCAAGAGGACTTGCACACCAGTAAGGTGAGGATGGATTTGTAATCCGAAGCTAGGGTTATATTCAGTGCCATTGAAAGGCAGTTCCCTGTGTGCAGCGGCTGATTCCAATATCAGCACCTGAGTATGGGCAGAGGTCAGATGTTTGCTCAGGCTGAAGTTTGTGTCTATGATGACCAACAAATGGAGGGGTGGCGTCAAGAGGCCATGGAGGATTTCCCACCCTGGGGCTTGTGAGCTGTTCCAAATAGCAAAATTTCTTTCTACTGGACAGGAGGAGACTGGTTTGTTTGCTCAGGTTTCTCCATGTGGAAAGTTTGTGTAGCAGAGCACTCCCACATGGATGCCTACAAAGCACATCTCCATTGACCATTGCAGCTGAGGAACATGGCAGGTTTGTTCTGGCGGCTCTGACGTGAGTGGTGGCTCTGACGGAGTCTCATGAAGATGGGTGACAATGCTGGTTTGTTACCAGGGAGATCATAGAATGTGCTGGTTGCTAAGGGGCTTTGTAGGATTCATCTACCCTGAGGGTTTGACACAGGTTCACAAGCACAGCTTCCTTCTGGGTCCAGGAGATGTTCTGTTGTGGGGGTCAGGGACACATGTTGTATCATAAGTTGGTATTCCAGAAGAGGCCTCTGAGGACAGATGCCTGAAAAGCTAATCCCTCTTCCATTGAAGTCCTAGGGCCATGTCAGGTTCAATTATCTGACTGAGGACCATTGACTTGGGTGTCTACCTGAATGGAGGTGAACAGGGTGTTTCAGACTGTGCATTTGCATCCAGAGCGGCCTCCAATATTGGGGTGGGCTCAGGAGCCTTGCAGGTTTCTCCTAATCCGGAGGGTTTGGGCAACTGTGATCGGTCCAGTTTCCTTGGGGATGCCTGGCACAGTCTTGTGGTGTGACTCCAGGGGCCCCATCCCCCATCCTGGAGGCCATGTGAGCCATGGTTTTGGGAGAGAGATCTGCAAACACAAACTCGGGATAGGGTTAGTGGAGAGGTGTTTGCAGTCCCAATCCATAGATCTGGAGGGCAGCACGTCAGGAACTGTAACTCAGGTGACTCAAAAACAGTAGCACAGTCCCTTGTATCTGGACTGTGTATCCACGATGGCCTCGGAATGCAGGTGTGGACTCATGGGACCATGGGAGATTTTTCTTATCAAGGATGCTGGGGGCTCCAAATAGTTTGGTGGCTTTCTCAGGGAAGCGAAGAGTGCTGTTTTCCATCTTAGGGGTGCCCCAAAACAGGGATTCCAGTGACGGGCTCTGGGTATGGGCACATGGAAAATTCCACCAAGTGTTAGGATTTGGTCCGAGGGGCGTAGCAGGCCTGCAATGTGGGATCCTGGAGGTGCAACTGAGAACGTTTGATTGAAGCATGCTCAAGCTGATGGTCACAATGCCTGCTTGTGACCAGGGCAGCCCTAATGAGTGGGCATTGTTTCCTTGGTCATGCAGTTGGCTCCCACTTTGAGGTTTAGACAC